>NC_066315.1:132822373-133139039 GCF_022539315.1 Serinus canaria | reverse complement strand
ACCAGTGTAAAAAGAAGCAGAACCATTTTCCTGATGCAACACTGCACTCATGAGGCTGGAACTGAGGCTTGCGATTCTGTAGGCACACAGAAAAGCAGCAGGTGCCAGTAGAGATTGTGGAACATTTTCCCTGCTGCCATGGCCTGCTCTGATCAAGGCTGGACTCTACAGCCAGACAGAAATATTCATTGCAACTTCACTACTCCAGTCTGCCAGAAATATGAGACTGATACATAACTGCAGGCAAATTCATGGACTTCAGGATTTTAAGCCCTATCTAAGCCCTGGTTAACATCCCTTTGCTTATTTGCCATATTGCTTGGAGAGAAGAATGGGAATCAGGCTCATTTCTGGTACCTGGTAGAGCTATACCAGAGAAATAAAGCTTGGCCATAGGTAGGAATGAAAAATTAAAAGTTTTGTCACTCTCTCATTGAATCTTGCTGAAAGAACTGTCTGTGACTCCAAATATAGGCTGTTCATAAATCTTCCATACTAGAGAAGCAAACAAAGACAAGTAATAAAACATCTTTGCAAACCAAAGGATAAAATTAAATAATAGCAGAGTGAAAACCTGAATAACTGTTTTTTTTAAAATTTATTCACCACCTTGTATTAAGTGCACACCATGTATATTGCATCCCTAAATATTTGGAAGAACTTCAAAAGAATTCACAATTCTACATTTAAACCTAATATTTGCATAGTAAGGACACATCCTCCTGCAATGGGCAAGTGTTGGTTTTCCTTTAGACTGACTGGTCTGCTCTGCCCTCCCATGCGCTCTACCAGCTCAGGGAGTTCATCTGATGGAATTCTCAGAACAGTAAATGCTTTACACCAAGGGAATATTACACTTCCATACTCCATTGCAAGCACAAGCAGAAGCTACATGCACTTGAATGTAAGGTTACCTGAAATTAATGCTTTCTATCTTATATTTTTAATTGGGTATTCCACTAATTTTTTTCAATGTTTCTTCACTTTAGAGTTTCTCTTGATATTTTGCACAAGTTTCAAGTGATCACAAATGGTATTGGTCCTCAACAGAATAATACATTTTGACACGCATACATTATTGTCACCATGATATTTTCTGAAAAATCCTCTTTGCCCAGGATTTTCTCTGGGGAAGCTGAGAAGCCTCAGAGAGGAATGAAAACAACAATTATCTGATTGCTGCTCCTGTGTTTGCTGCTTTGGAATGTGGCTTGGACATCGTTTACCTACAGGTGCACGTTTGATTGGCTCCATGTGAATTGTTTTAATTTAACGACCAATCATGGTCCAGCTGTGTCGAGGCCCTGAATAGTCACGGGTTGTTATTATCCATTCTTTTCTAGCCTTCTGATGTATCCTTTCTCTACAGTTTAGTATAGTTTTGATATATAATATCACATCATATTATAAAATAATAAATCAGCCTTCTGAGAACTTGGAGTCAAATGCTCATCTCTCACCTCATCCTGGGGACCCTCACAAACACCACACATTATCACTTTCTTTTGTCTCTATTTTACTTCTCCTACATCTCCTATGTCTTATTTCTTCATAACTTTTGTCTTTGTTCTTCTCATTCTTATGCCCCACTTATTTTATTGTATTATTTTTCTTTCCATTTTCCTTTCTCAATAGACTGCCAAAAAAAGTTTGCAAGTACTTTAGTTTTACAATGTCCTAACAGTGTTTTAGGGATGCTTTAGAAAAAAATCTCAACTGATGAAATTTTTTGTGAACCTCTGTTCTCTCCAAAGGAACGTTTTTATGCCCTGTCATCATAATGTTGCATAATCAGCAGTCAGAGAGCATCATGTGGACATGGATGAATTCTGCCTGCATGGGGGGCTCAGACTGACATTACAGGACTTGTCACATGTCTTTTCTATGTGACAATCCAGAAGAATCTTGTGGGAATGCACTTTCCCAGAGAACTAGGGTATCAATAATGTCAGAACAGAAACAGTTAAAAAAAAAAGAATGGAGAGGGCCCAGATAAAAGAAAGAGCCAGAATTTATAATATATGTAGACAAAGGTGCTTTTCTTCAAATTCTGTTGCATTACTATGGCAAAGTCCTTCTTTTCATGGCTTTTCATGGCATGTTTTGACAGCTTGCCTCCCAATTTTCCCCATTCCAAGCAAACCAGTAACACAAAGTATAACTGGACCTGGCAGCCTGTTATCGTGGCACCCAAGCAGAAACTTAAAATGTCAGCTGTATTCAGGAGTGGAGGGAGAAGTGGCTTTTCACAGAAACATCTCTGTTGGAAAAGACTTAGGAAAACACAACAGAAGAGCAAGGAATGTCTTTGTCTACAGTCTAATTGGCTTAATTACACTACTGTAGGGCTGCTTTATTCTGCCACATCTGCATGTCTTTTAAGTACCTCCAGGGATGGTGACTCCATCTCTTCCCTGGGCAGCCTCCACCAACATTTGACAGCTTTTTCAATAAAGAAATTTTTCCTAATTTCCAATCTAAATCTCCCCTGGTAAAGCTTGAGTCTCATCTTACCACTTGTAACTTGGGACAAGAGACCAATACCACCTGGCCACAGGCTTATCTCAGGGAGTTGAAGAGGTGCCCCCCCAGCCTTCCTCTCCCCAGTCTAAACAACCCCAGCTCCCTCAGCTGCTCCTCCTCAGACTTGTGCTCCAGACCTTTTCTCCAGCTCCCTTGCCCTTCCCAGGACATACTCTAGCACTTCCATGTCTTTTTTGCAGCAAGTGACTCAATACTGAACACAGCACTCAAGATGTGTCCTCACCAATGCCCAGCACAGAGGGACAATCCCTGCCCTGTTCCTGCTGGCCACACTATTCCTGATACAGGCCAGGGTGCCCCTGGCCTTCCCAGCCACCTGGGCACACCCTGGCTCATGTTCAACCCCTGTTGCCCAGCCCTCCCCAATGAGTTAATGGAGAACACTGTACTGAGAGTTTGCCACTGGAGTGATAAATGTTATTGGAAAACCTTACACTTCTTAGTTTTTAGGAGTTAACAACAAATACCATTTCCTTAATACCATGAGTGAGATTTGCTTTTGCAATTTTTTTTGCATTATTTTTATCAGTTCTAATGAAAACACAACAAATACTGCACTAAAGTGATTAGTCTAGGAGAAGACATCCTATTTTAGAAAAAGCCACAGTAATTTTGACTTCAGTGAAAATTGTCCTATAGTTCCTTTCCCTCTCTTAAGGAACTCTGATCATTTTAAAGGCTATATATAATAAACACAGAATATATATATATATATACACCTTCCTGCATCTAATATGAAGTAAACAAGTGGACTGCATTAAAATACAATCTATTGTCTATTTCTAAACAGGCACACAAAGGAAGACCCAATTCTAGTAATTCATAATAAAGGCAACAGACAATGGGGCATATTCTCAAAACTGAAAAAAGCTCTTCATCTTCTGTCTATGTTTTAAAGATACTGGCTAGAAAAAAGAGGATCTTAATTTCACCAGTTTCTATTAACTCTCTAGCATTCATACCTTGAGAGTTAAATTCAAATACTCCTTTCAGTAAAAATGTCCAAGAAACAGATCTATTGTGAAATTTTTGCATTTCAAGATTTAGTTGATTTTGCACCAATAGCATTTCCCATTCTCTACAATTTATCTGGGTTCTTCCAGAAGCTATCATACCAGCTTAATAGTAACTTGAAACATATGACTACTGTGAGAGGAAAATCAGTGTAATATCTTGGTGTCCCTGTTATTTCATTCCTGGGAATCCAGCAAATGGCAATATTCTATACTAGAGCACTATTTATTCTGAAAAGCTCTTCCCTGCTTTCTGTAATTCCTAAGTTTTTTTCTGTGATCTTTAGCCTGGATCCTATGGGATGACAAGTATCTGCTAAGATGAGCAAGAGAAGTTGAAGAAACCCTAAGGTAAATGTATTTCACAAGAAAAAATTAATCATTGTAAAATAACATCCCTCCTTCAAAATTCTATTAGATTTATTGTCACAATTCACATACCATTAGACAGGTCAGACTGTGAGCAGGGATCAAATTTATACCCAAACTTTAAATAAATTCTGTGCAAGTGAAAAGTAGCCACCTGCTCAGACACTTTTGGCAATTAAAGGTGACAAATTATTGCTGCAGAAAGAAGTAGCTTGAGGTCAAAATCTTATCCCTGTAGGAAATAATCATCATAGTTTTGCTTTTCAACAGAAAAAAGTGGTTCATGTCTATGCCTATTCCTTGTCAAGATAGAAGTTATATTAAAAAAAAAATTATACAACGTCAGCACAAATCTTCTAATTCTGTGACAATCAAGTTAGGTATTTTTCTTTTCAGCCAGTGTTACTTTTTCCTTTTTTTAGGAGCAAAAGAGAGCAAGTTGGAAACACAGGATTTTGGGTGCCTTTTTTTCCCTGAATGTCTGAAATAGAAGCTATGGTGGGGCACATGCTGGTATGTTACATCAGTAAATTATTTCAATTATGTTTAACATACTTGGAAACAGTAAAAAATTGAAAGGGAAAAGGGGAAAGGGGAAAGGGGAAAGGGGAAGCATCTTAATTGCAGACATTATGTTTCTAGAAGGTGTAAGGAAGATCAGTGTGGAAAAATTTAATGATGATTGACTTTTTATAATGGCAGACAGTAACAAATACTGAGAAAATATGTGTGGAGAACTTAAAGGTTCTAAAAAGGTGTAGATTGCTGTGGTGGTTGATCCCACCTGGCAGCCAAGCAGCCACCTAGCTGCTCACTCTCCATCCCCAGTGGGACATGAGAGAAAATAGGAATAATGAGAATGAGAAAACCTCTGGGTAGAAATAAAGACAGGGAAATCACTAACCAAGTACTGTTGCAGGCAAAACAGCCTCACTTAAGGAACATTTATTTTACTGTCATTAAGTGTAAATATTTAATTAATGATCAATATATTGGGAAAGAAACAAAAGAGAAAAAGAAACCTTCTCTCTCTTCTCTGCCACAACCTTGTTCCAGACCACTTTCCTTGTCCTTTCCTGGTCTCCTCTCATCATGTTACCCCTGTGGGTTATAGTCAGCGCCTTGGGTGATGGCCAGAGGATGAAGGGTCAGACCACAGCAGTTTTTCTCAGTCACTCTCTTTTTCCCACTCTTCTCTTCCACTGCTTCTTCCTTTTCACTTGTTTCTTCTTCTCCAGCATGGCCCTTCCACGGGCCATGGTGCCTTTGGGAGGGCACCTGCTCCAGCATGGGCTCACCCAAGTGCCACAGCTCCTCTGCTGTGGAGCACCTCCTTCTGCTCTGGCCGTGCTTGCTCTTCTTTCCTTCTCTCCATCCCGGTGTCCCTTTTCCAGACTGGTTCCACAGAGGTGTCCCAGGGTAGCTGATGGGCTCAGCTGAGGCTGGGGTGGATCCCATCAGGGATGGCTGGATCTGCTGTGCTGAGCACAGGGCAGCCTCAGCCTCTCCTCAGCCAGACCATCCCAAAGCCCCCTCTGGAAAAGCCTTGGCAGGGACACCAAATACAACTGTTAAGTGTGAGAAACAGGCCGAAGATTCAAGTATTTGGTAAAAGGCTTTTGTAAATAGAAAGCATGGAGGGTAGTTTTAAAATACATGCTGTATTCTAACAATGTGAAATATTTGCCTTAGCAAAAACAATAAAGTGGAAAGATCTTATTATAAATAATAAAAATTCTTATTTGAGAAAATTAGGTAGATCTTCAATATTTTATTCATCTGCAACTAATTGCTTTAGTCTGGAGTAGTGAATTTCTCTGAAAGGGTCAATGAATCTGGAATTGCTTTTTGTTTTGATATCTAACATGAGAAGGATCAGATTTTTTTTTTCTGAAAATAAGATTTTCCTAAAACTTTTTAAACTTATTGGATTTATACTGATAACATTTGTTACTTTTTAAAATTCTATCAGTAAAAAATTCCTATAAAGTGCTATTTCTTAGCTATATCTTTATACTTACTTTGTATAATACATATTAATAGCAGAAAAGAACTCTAGACAAATGTAGTTGATGGCTTTGGCCATATATTTCTCAAGATTTGGTTAGGAAAATCACTTGTAAAACCACTTGAAAATCACTTTGAGAAACCACTTGTAAAACAAACAGTTTTTTCATTCAGGTCTTCTTTTCCCCCATCCCTATTCCAATTTCATCTTGCAGCTTCTAGCTTTGTGTAGAAGAGGAGAAAAAAGCCTCACAAAGCTGCAGGTACCTAAGTCTGCACATCCTGGGGTGGATTGGCCACAGACCTCTAGGCTCCACAGGGTACTTCCTTCAGAAGTTTATTTCACTGGCTTCTTGTGGAGTTCAAAGCCCATCTGAGCTCCTGCTGAACACATTTATATGCACAGTTTGGTGGTGTATTGGAGAAGATCAAGGGATTTTGAAATTCTTCTTGATATTCATTGAAAGTAAAACAAAGAATAGTTGTGGGGCACTTTTACTGCAATAACCTGATCTTCCAGTAAATCTGATAGTCAGGCTGTACTCTGACAGTATTTGATGTGAGTTACCAAAGGCATGAAAGCAACTGTAGCAACACTCCAGACTGCTGCCTGAAAACAGCAATGGAAAGATTCAGGTATTGAACTACTTCATCTGGCAATAAAGCAAACTTCAGAGGATTTCAGTGGTTGGGTGATTTACATTCTTATGAACTTCCAAATAATTTCTCCTATGAAAACAAAGTCTTAAGAACAGACCTGCTCCTTAAGTTTCCCACACAAAACTAAGTCTAATAATCTCAAGCAAAACTACTGCAGAACATAAATCTGCAGCACATTTTAGATATCAGTCAGAATGCTCTAGACACAGTGAATCCCTACACCCAACAGTGTAGGGATTCAACAGTGCACAGCTTTCTACACAGATTCCCAAAGGCCAGAGCACTCCACAGCAGCCGCAGGAGAGGACACAGAGGCAGATCTACCAGCACCTGGCATGGCTAATCCAACCAGACAACTCAGACAAGGCCTTCCAAGACCTTTGAAGCTAACAGAGAGGTTCAAGGTCCAATCAGAGATGTGCCGGCAGAGACATGCTGAGGACATGCTGGCAGGCTACAACACACATGACAGCATGTTCTTGGGTCTTTGTTGTTCAGAATCAGTGGCTCTACCTTGGCCTGGCTTAGCTGATAAAAAGGTACCAAACATTCAGAAAAATCTCTGTAGCACAGCTGGACTGAGCATTATGTTTAACAGCAATGATCTGAACCCTATTTCTCACCCTGTTCAGCAATAGGCTCTTGGAGTTTGTTTCGTCACCTGTTGTCGGTGACTTCAAAATTGAAGAGCAGCTGATATGAATAGACAACACACATGGAAAGTTATCACTTCAAGAGCAACTGGCATCAATGCTTCTTCCAGATAGGAAAATGACACCAGGCAAGTACCACAGGACTGACCAACCTTAACTTCAGTGACACAAACACAGTAACAAACATGTATCCAGAGAGCTGAGTGATACACTACAACAGCCAGGATCAGGCAGATTCACAAAATTATAGCTTCTATCCATCAGTAACACCATCCTCCTTACCTTTCCTCTGCCGGGAGATCAGCTCTACCACAAGTCCCAGCTGGGAGTGCAGCAAAGTCACCAGCTCCTTTCTAAGTGCCACATCAAACAGGGAGCCCAAACCAGCCCTCCTTGCTCAGGAAGGCACATCTTTGTTACAACAGCTGGTTTACACGGATGTGTGCTGCAAACACCAGGGAACACAAAACGCATCTGGAGCACACTGACGCAAGCTTGCCTTTGCTGACGTAGAGGATGACAGCATAAATCTAAAAGCATTTTCAGCTTCTCTTTGAAGAGAAATTTCCTTTCTTGGCTTGCACTATTTATTCAGTGCAGAAGAGTCACTGGGTTTAAAAACAGGATGACTCATACTTGTTTAGATGTTTATAAGTTATGTGCAGTTACGGAAGATGTTTGGAGAAAATGTCAGGAAGGTTTAAGTACTGTTCTTTGAAGGTGGGGTGAAGTGATAGCTAATGTATTAATTTCTGAGAGCAGATGGTTGAGCACTAAAATCAAAGTGACTTGGCTTTTTCCTTCATCATTTTATCAGTGTACAACTCAAGCTAATAAAGATCTTTTAAATATAAAACAGAGAGTTTTATAACAGTGTGCACTGCTTAAAGACATAGAAAACGTCATATGGATTGTCTTGATGTTACAGCCTCAAAAATGGCACCTCAGCACTTACATTTTACAGCAAAGACAGACAACTATGGTTGATAGGACTGTAGAGCTGATGTGATAATGCTCAAATAACCCAAAAGAGAGTTGTTTCTTACTCCTGTCTGTATAATTAGAGTTCACAATTTATCTACTGCACACAGTGGAAAATATTATGAAATTATTATCCCTAATGGCTTTGCTTTCTCTAGTTAATTTGCTTGGATACCAAGGACAGAAGAAGAAAATTGTGTCATACCATCCACTACCAGCTACTCTTGAACTCTGCTGCTCTGCACACATGACATCCCAACAACCCACAGAAGGTAAGACAGAAAGAGAAATAACTTTTTATGCCATGTGGAAGTGTTTGTTCTTTTTATTCAGGGTAAAAAGGTAGGGTCTAACTGAGTCCTACTCCACATCTTTTTCTATTCCCTAGAAAAGGAGGCAAAACAAAGCAAATGCACAGCATACCCCAAGCTAAATCTCCTCTTCCCTACCCCTCATAAAAAACTAAGTAAAGACAAACTAATCAGAGAATAATTAGTTACAATTTGCACAGTTTTGTCACCATAAGTAAAAGAACTTTTTCTCAGGATTAAAGAGGCTGAAAAGCACTATGTAAAACCTTTCTTGACTTTTTCTTCCCAGGGGAATTTTTGCAGAGCTTTCTTCCAGTACTTCATGCAACGATCTGATTATATATTTTAATTTACTTTCTCTGTAATTAGTCTAAAAAGCTGGGTCATATGAATATTTAAGCTACTTTAATTTGAGCAAATCTTCTACAGGGATACACATTATATGAGTTAGAATTTGGGACACTGAACTCAGTATGCCCACTGGTTTAAGAAGCATTGGAGGATGGGCAATTGCAAATGAGATTCTCATTCTCTCCACCCCAATAAAACCAAGAATTCATACATTTGCCTAAATTTACATAAGGTCTATAGAGCAAGATCCCAGAATAGCATTCTATGTCATGCATAAGGATATGGTCAAATGTTCACCTAACAAGCAGAAGCAATGATTTAAAGGAGTTGTACCTCTGTTGCTGAGATGTGATAGATAGTTTACCACAGTGCTCTCATAAACTGTGTTAACCTAATTTATCTTCCTTTCCACTGACCACAAATACTCATATCTTTCAGTAGAGGGGACAGCAACATTTTGAATACTTTGTCTCATAAGGAAACAATTTTCCAAGAGCAAGGCTTCCTGGCTGGATCCCAACAGAGCTGTTGCTACATGTTGCCCACTGCAGAAGAGCTGAGTTCCTCTTTTCTCTTGCCCTTGGATACTCTGCCCTACGAGCAAAGCCAAACTGCCAGATTGTTTGGTTTTCCTAAGCACCAACCAGCTGCGAAGGCAGCAGAGGCACGCCCTCCCACATCACTGACCATATTTAGGATCGAGAAACAGGGTTAGGAATTTTCTCCAATTCACTGTCTTGGAGAATTACACACAGAAATCACTTAGCCTTGCTATGAATTCCAGATACACCAAAGAGCAGCATGACAAGCAATATATCTACCTTTTAATGCAACTATATTATGGTGGCAATGTTTGCTCATTGCATAGCACTGTCAGGACTCCCTAAGAGGTTTTACATTTCTTTTTTTCCTCAAGAATATTTCATTACTAAAGCAAGATGAGTGCTGTTAGTATTCTAAAAGTTTACAATCTTCTGTTATTGTCTTTGAGCATGAGATGATTATATTACTGCAAATTTCATTAAATATTTTCCTTTATGATCCTGACCTCAAGTATTGCCAATATATTTTTCCTTGATCACATTATGATGGCATCCCTGTAAATAGTGGAACATGCTAACTGTTTTATTGCACTTTTTGTTCTTCTTTAATAAAATAAATTAGTCTAACACTGTATTAATGCACCATTTGGTTAGGTATTTTAAAATTTTAATCCTTAAAAGATGTTCAAAACTGCATGTTCAAAAATGCTGCAAACTTAGAATCCAACAGCAAGTCTTCTTACCCCAAAATTTCTCAAGCTAATATTCTTTCAAATGGAACTGCTTATTCTACAAGTCTATTGACATCTGAAATCAAGGAATTTCAAATTGATTGTCCATTTTAATAAATGGACACCAGTCTATTAGTATTGTTGAAAACAGTCAAAAGTAAAGGATTTGTAGGCACTAAATTGAGCTTAAGTCAGATGATGGCAGACTGAAAAAAACAATCTTAGAAAGATAAAAACAAACAAAAAAAAGTAGAAAGATTTTTGCACCTCTAATAGAAGAGGAACAATTCCTTCCAACCATTTACTACTAACAAAAATGTCAATGAATCTGGAGAGTTGACAAAATTTAAACAAAAAAAAAAAATCAACAAAATTTTAAACCATAATGAAATAAATTCTAAAATTAAAACCTAACTAAAAAATGAAAATAGAAACCAGGGCTTGCAGAATTTTACATTTAACAGGCATATATTTAACAGACTTTGGGTTTCTATTGATACCTACTTCTACCTTACTATGAACATAATATTGATACTGCTACTAAATGATTTGCTTATAGCTGTATTTTCTGTAACTATTCCATTAGCAGTATTACAGAGGAGTATTTCTCCTTATCACCCAGCCATAAGATGAGCTTCTTTTAGATTGGACAAACTAGTTATTTGCTGGAATACTCCTCATTATAGTCAGGCCTTCTATAATTAGGTCAGTTGTCAGGTCCTTCACCCATTCTCACTTTAGGTTCCTTGTAAATTGTGACAGGTATTTTTTTTCATGCAAGAAGTCCAGTGACATTGTCTTTTAACTGTTACAGCCAGAGGGGGTTCATGCTCTGTCACAGATGTTGTTCAACTAATACACATATTTCTGTTGCTTAGTACTTTATCAATACAATTCATAAATTTTATAAAGACCAACACTAATCTGCCATTTAGAAAACCTCATCATTAGTAATGGTTATAAGGTAAGGAAGAAATACCCCCATCTTACACTTACCACTGGTATCCAAAACAAATTTAACCCAAAAATATAATCTGGGAGAGGCTTTGCTTGAGCCAGTTCCTGTCTGATGTCCAGACTACACAGGTCCAGCCAAGCTTGGGCTTGGCTGCAGGTTCTGTGCAAGCTTCAGAAGAGCAGCAGGAGCAGCACAGCTGCAGATCATGGGACCATGGAACCATGGAACCATTCTGGTCCAACTGTTTGTTACCCCAGCGCTGCCAAGTCCACCATTAAATTATGTCCATAAGTGCCACATTTACAGGTCTTTTAAAAATACCTCCAGCAGTGGTGACTTCCCTGAGCAGCCTGCTCCAATGCTTGACACCTCTTTCTATGAAAAAATGCTTCCAATATCCAAACTCTCCTGATGCAACTTGAGACCATTTCCTTTTGTCCTATTGCTTTGCACTTGGGAGAAGAGCCTGACCCCCATTTTGTTACACCCTCCTTCCAGGCAATTGTAGAGAGGGATGAGGTCTCTCCTACCCCTCCCTTTTCTCCAGGCTAAACAGCCCCAGTTTCCCCAGCTGCTCCTCATGAGGCTGGTGAATAAGCAGGGCCTGGCCACGACCACCTCTGCTCAGCCAGGTTTTTAACATATAGGCAATATTTTTCTGTGGTGACCTCATGATATGAGATGCACTGAATAGACAGGATGGCAAGGTTTTTTCAACATCACAGGCATGTGCTGTTGGGATGTGGGGTTTGCAAAGATTTCTCTTGAAGACTGCATTAACACAGAGTTCAGGACAGGGAATGTGCTGCTTTGCAAACCATCTCTTGAGCCACTGATGACGACAGAGACATCCTCAATTAATAGAGATTATGGAAAAGAAATCTGTGGATATACCAAGAGATAAAGCAGCTGAGCACTCCTCCCCTCTTGTCTCAACTTCAAATTTTTCAGGATCACAAGATGTTTCCTTCCTACCCCCTCCTTCCAGACACTCAGGTAACTCTTAGTTATAACTCCTTCAGAAAACAACTTTTCTACAATCTGTCTTGCACAGAGCTGGAAGTTCATACCGTGTTTTGTTTGCTGAGGCACTTCTTCAGCTTGAGCTGAAGAACATGCAGATCAGTTTGCATATTTCTCTGTCTCCTCTCACAGACTGTCTCACACTAACATGTTCCTCACAATCTCAAGGCTATGGTGGCTATAAAAAGAGTTGTGAGGCACTAGCAGCAGGCAGCCAGTCCTGCAGCACATTCTGGCAACCATGAAGCAGATGTGGCTTCAGAAAATGTGTCTGATTTAGATCCTGAGCTTTGGGGAGCTTTGTATATCAGAGAGCACATGGAATAAGAATTAATTAATTACTCATTAAAAGTTTTAATGAAAAAATAGATTGTGCTCACTCTCCTAATACAGCTGGGAATTAATCCTTGCCTCCAGCCTGTAGTTTCCCTTCTGGTGATGTTCTGTGCTTGTTTCACACAGTGAGCTGTTTGCTAAAGTCAGCCTAGTCCAGAAGGATAAATTCAGAACAATAAAATAGATGTCCAGCTCCTAAATAACTGTTTCATCTGCTTTGTTTCATCTTCTGCTGGGCTGGCAGTTGAGCTCACACAGTCTGTTTTTCAGTTCCTAGGTGGGGCTCAGGCTTTGGACAGTTTTTCTTGTAATGTGTTATTTAAGCTCTTCATAGCAATGGTGCAGAGAAACAAAGAAATAAGTGGATACAGAGTGGGGACCTAAGTCCTTTACGTGGTATTGGATGACAGAGTTGAGCTAGGATGATGGAGGACACAGGAAAAGCAACCACTGTACATGATTTGAGTCTTCTCTTTCAGCACAGTGCCTGCATTACCTCGCAGTTCAGTCTTCAAGTTCATTCACTTGCTGTGCTGCTTCTGTACAGCCTGTCTACATAGATGCTGAGTCTTAACATTTCATGTTAAAGTGCACTGTGACCACTTTACAGACTTGTTTAGATTTTTTTCATGAAAAATGCAGAGGTTTGGGAGTAGTATAAAAACTTACCTCTGTTTTACAGAGGCCCTTGAAATTCTCTTTGTGCACAAACAAGGTATGCAGACAAAACACACCAGAATTTTGCAACATTTTGTTTGTGGGACAGTAACATATGGATTCCTGCACTGAAAGTAATCGATCTCTCAGTATAAATTAGGCAAAATATGGGGAAAAAAGATACAGTTTTATCTGATTCTAGCTTTTCGTATTTCTGTTTGCAGTTAAATCATTAATTAAATGTACTTAAAATAAAGAAAAATATGGAAGACAGTAATAAAAATTTTCATAGCTTAGCACAGCAAAACTTCTACAAATGTAAATTTTCACCACATTAGTAAGAACAGAGAATGAATATTTGTGTTGAAAACTTCTTTCACTCTAGTAATCTGAATGTGTATGAACAAAAGTAATACAGAAGCTATTCAGATTTCTAAACTAAGTGAAATAGTTAAAAATATCATTACATATAATATGCATACAGACTTTAAAGCACTAAAGAAGACAACACTGAACACCTAAGTACTTCTGAGCTTTTGTCTTCCCCAGGAACTAATCCAAAACCTGCTGACATTCAGCTCTGTTGAGCAAAGTTGATTTTAAGTGGCCTGACCCAGAGAACTGCTTGAGTTAGACAGTGTCTGACACAGCAAGGAAAATGCCCCACTGGAAATCAAAAGATTTGGAGTCAGCTCACTTTTCTCTTGGCTCTCTTCCGTAGCTGTACAACCAGCACCTTTTGCAGTTCCGTTTTAGAAATAATGGTATTTTTAAAATAACTCTTCAGACCTAGCATATTTCTGTAATTTTGAAAAAGATCTAATTAAAAACAAGAAAAAAAAATGTAAATCAGAGGATATATCAGTTTAAAATAGCAATATTTTCAGTGCCTCAAAAGAAGAGCAAAAATATACCAGGAAAACGATCCTTCAGAAGCACACTATGCTATTATACATCTTAATACACCATTCAGAACCAGCTCTTTTCCCTCTCTCCCCATTAAATCAGAGGCTAACTGGCCTTAGCAACTTTAGAAAAAGCAATTTCTTGAATTCCCATGATATCTGGCACAAGGTGAGCACTTGTAATTTCAAACACTTAAAAGAGCACAGTAGCTTTAATGTTTGCTACTTTCTCTGCAGGATATAATTTTAAGATAGGATATAAAGGATATAAAATGTTTAGGAAACAAGATGCTGACCAAAAGTAACTTATAGCATTATGTAATCACATAAATAATTATCAATACTGATGTAAAAGATATTACAGAGAGCTATTGCAAATCTTGAAATGATATCAAATCGTTCTAAAAGATCTATGCCTTATTTGATTGCAAATTAAACACAAAGCAACTACAGGTAAAAGTTCTTGGATACTCCACATGCACCCACAGTTCCTGAATCCTGATTTTCATGCAAGTTTCATAACAGCACAGTTATGAACAGCACCTTACTGACTGTGAGAGAAAGGGGCATATGCACTTTACACTTGCAAAATGTTTAAATACATTGACATCTTCAACAGAATTGGAATTTCCAAGCATTAATGTTGAATAGCACTGTTATTGGCAGTTTGTTATTCTACATATCCAACAGCAAACAGGTATTAGCTACTACATTTCTGTCTTTGAGCAAGCATGTGCAGCTGAGCAGTCAAAACTCCAGCAGCAGATTCCTGCCTTAACCACCAGGAAGTCACTGTAAATCATGGTGTCAAAGAGGCCAAGCAGCAATCCTGAGTTCCACACCTCAATCAATGCACAGGCTTATCAATATTACAAGGACGCTCCTAGCTGCATGCACAGTCTGAGAAAGGCAACCAGGCACAGCTCAGCTAAGCAGGTATGTTTGCAATAGCAGAACAAGGGGGATTTTTTTGCTTGTTTTATTTTTTTGTTTTGTTTTCTTTTGTTCTGTTGTTTAAATATTCTTTCACTTTCCACTAAATACCCAGCATAACTGTGACAATACAGGAACTGTAGCATCAGCCCAAGAAACTTGTTTTCTCTTCATCAGTCCTATTCCCAAGAGTAGCCAAAAACTGGAATTTACAGAGAGAACATAAGGAAAATGGCAAACATACTATTCCTCGGTATTTATCCTGCTGAAAATAGGTAGCTTAAGAACTTGCTAAATAGATCAAAGATATTACATCTGGACTACTGTGCTTGATCCTTTTTTCATCCTACTTATGCTTTTTTGTCCCTCCAGGAACCTGTGGTAATTTACTTTGGTCTGTGTGAAAAATAAATTTCTGTTTCTGCGCCTGGTACCCTATTCCTGGGCCTGGGAGTATGTTTAGCAGAAACAACACCATTTTCTAAGACAAACACAGTATGTCAGCATGCTGATCACACCCCACCACCCCTCTCTTCCCTTTTCAGCACTGTGGCTGTCACCAGGATGTGATGACCCTGGAAGAGATGACCATCCTGTCAGCAGTACAAGAAGACCATTTGCCCACCAGGCACTGTCACTAGGTTGTGGAGACACTCGTTAGGGAATAGGGAAGGCTACCAGCATGCGAGATATTGCCCATAAAATCCAGCAGCTGCAAGTCCTAAGTGGGATACAGACTGGAACTGCTGCTGGACAGGAAAACCCGTGACCCCTGGGGGTCTGGAGCATCCCTGCTATTGCCTGCTTCCTCTGAGACATAGTGACTCCTGTTGCTTTAGGTAAAGTCTGAGCCTAGACTGTGGTAATTATATCACACACAGATTATTGAGAGTTGGACCCAAATTGTAGTAGGTCCACGTAATGAAAAGGCCTAGAAAGCAAGAAAGCTACACTAATTACTAGAAATTCTGTTAAACTGAAAGCTATGATAATTGCTGTGATAATTGCTAGGGATACTCTGCAAGCTATGCTAAGAGTAGCTAAGTTGCACTAACTGCTGGAAATAGTAGATAAGAATAACCTATGTTGATTATTAAAATTTTAATGCAATAATAAGGCTCTAATTATAACTACAACCCTGCAGCCAATCTTTACTCTGCAAGGATCCCTAAAAGAACCTGTATGTCCCTGGGCAACAATTTCAAACATACAGACTGCTAAATGTGATGCTGCACAGACCATTGTGTGTGTGTATATATACATATACTCTAACCTGTCCCTGCATACTTTCTCCTTCTGTGGAGGTCATGCCATACTTCTAAGCAGCTTTGCCTCCCTGCTCTGCCTGTTTCTGGTAAAAACTGATTAAACAAAAAACCCCTAATTAATGCCAACATACAGCAACCATTCATTCCCATTGGTAGGCACACGCTAAAGCAAATATGAAAAACTACTTGGAAATTTCCACATAAGTACAGACAGCTGAAGATGGCCATGCAGCTAGAATTCAGGTCTGTGTCTTTGCTAAATTGTTGTTGTACTTAAAATAGGAAAACAAACAAACAAACAAACAAAAACCAACAACAAAAACTGAAACAGTTAGTTTCACTTTATTTGTTATAATACTTCCATATGTAACCACATGTAATTTTTCATATTACATATACAGGGCAACAGTGCTAGGATATTCCTTATTCACAGTAAGCATGATGAATTACAGAAATGAATTAAGTATTTTGAACACAAAGCTGCCTTGGGGAAGTATAATTTGAAACAAATGTGTTAACTTTGAGTTGCATGCTAAAAATCAGTTATAGCTATAGCACTGGTAATAATTGTGCATTCTGGAGCCATCTGCAGTGCTCAAGCAGAAACTTAGGGCAGACCTGTCTGCTGGTTAACAAACTACCACAGCTCAACTTACACAGTGAAAGAGTGACCAAAGGCTAACATTTTGTGCTTGAAAGAGCCTTTTCTGTCACCATGCAACATGATTTGCCTGTTCCAGGATACAGCTCCTATATGGCTGTCCAAATTGCTTATTTCCCAAGAGATATATGACACGCCGTTAACATACTACAACATCTTTTGTGAACTGTCAGGTTCCATCACCACCTTTCCCTTCTGCAACCACTAAGGAAGGTGGATCTGCTTTATTTTGAAGCCTAACATAACATGCAACCTCCCATTATACCTAAGTGGGTGAGCCAAGGAGAGCTTGGAAGATTCACAGAGTATGTTGGTTGGAGTCTGAGCAGTGACCTCACCCAGATCTTGGTTATTTGAGAAGGAGACAAAGACATGTGGGTGAGAAGTGTCCTCATTTGAGACAGGGAAGTGCTCAGAAGTGGAAGACAGACACCACTCAACCTGAAAATGGCCATAAGGGGCAGTGTAAAGTTTGCCAAAAAAGGCTAAATCTGTACTGCTGAGCCCAACAAACTCTGTCAGTTCCCTGCCAGACCTTGCTACTGTCTTACCCAAAAGAAAGAAATGAATTTACATGAATTTACAGACACGAATTTAAAAAACTAATTTGAAAACAAACCAAGCACTTCTGGATAAACAGTTTAGCAATTCTACTCACATGTAAGGAAGGGCAGTCCTATTTGTTAAAATAGGACCTCAAACCCTAGGACAGGTTCCATTTTGCTGCAGGGACAATACATCCCAAAATATAACAAATGCAGGCATCTCTGGGCTCATATTACACTCTTGACCATTTCAAAAGTGTCAGCTCCTTAGATTTTGCAAAGAGGTGTAAATTCATATGAAGTGAGAGAATTAGTCTTTAAAAGATCATCCTGAAGTTTGAGAAAAAAACAGGGTGCACAGAAAATGTCTTGCATGCAAAAAAAAAGGCCCTCTCTTCCTTCAAAACTATCTGTCTTAAAGGAGGGGTGCATCTGCCTCAGACTTTGGCCGCTTGACAAAATACTATTAGACCATTTAGACCAAATTTCTGTTTCTTTCAGCACAGTTTTCCACTTTCTGGCTTGATATTACTTAATTCAAATAGTCCTGTTCAAGACACTAAAAAGAAAACTGAAAGGGTAAATAGCCAACAGGAATGAGCAAGACACTAGCTCTGCCTGAGGCACTTCTGCTGAGAAGAAACTAATTAGCTTAAAGATGCCCAGATGAACCCAGCAAGGGAACCACTAAGTCCCCAGGTAAAAGATCTGAAAGATGTAAGGTATTAAGAGGTCAGACCTATCATTTTAACAGCACAATGCAAAGAAATAAAACTTGAATCAATGATTCAGCAATAGAAAAGCTTTCTACAAATACTTGTCTGAATATTTAGCTTCATCCTAAAATTACAGTTACACTGAGAATTTAATTATGTTAATATTAAGTGAGTTAGTAATTTCAGATTCATTCATCTTTTGATTTTTGGAGGCAGAGAGGGACAGGAGGAAAAAAGTATCGAGCTACATCACCATCCTTTTAAAACAAGTAAGCAAAAAGTAAAACCAAAAAAAAAAAACCCAACCAGGTTAAAAGAGGAATAAATAAGAAAAACATTGCAACCACTGTAAATTGAAATAACAACTCATTCATCTCTAAAGGGCAGGAATTCTGAGGGGTGTACAGAATCTATTATCAGGGATTTGTTATTGCAGACAAGTTTGCATGAATCATGCTTAGTTGCTGATGGAAGTACAACAGTATAAAGCTCCAGCATATGTCAGGAAGACTTCAGAAGCAGAGAGCCATCAGTTTTACATCATGGTCAGCCTTGTTAGTCTGTCTCCCCGAGTGTCACTGAGATCTAATTTTTTACCAGCCTAAAATTTCTACCAGTTTCTAACATTTGTAGTGGCCCCTGGGACCTGCTCAGAACAGCCCAAGGAAAACAAGAAAAGAGGGCCCTTCAGGCTGCTGCCACCAAGAAGCTCTAAGATGGGCAACAGACCTGCACAAATCACTTCAGGTCTGTCAAAGCATCTCCAGACAGCTTAACTTGCTCAGTCCCTGCATTCCGTGGTGCTCCTGTATAGCATACCATAATAGAGGTCACTGACACCAGCAAGGCACACCCTTTCTTACATACAAAATACAGCATCTTAGATCAGGCATGACAACTGCCTCCATCTGCTGGGAAGGGGCAAGTTTATCATGGGAGGTTTTGCCTGTGCTCTTCTGCCTATTGATAGCAGTGTCAGGAGAAAAGGGCATGGCCAGCAGTGCTCAGTGGAGTTCTGCAGTGATGCTGGCACCGGCTACTTCTGACCAAGCAGGAGCCCTGCAGCCAAAGCAGCCAGCAAGGACTACATGCCCATGAAAAGGCTCAAGAGAAGCAAGTTCACACTCCCTGCAAAAGGCTGAGGATGGCGAGCCCTGTTAGGCAGGGCTGCATACCTGCAGGGTCAGGGCTGCAGCCAGGGCTCCCTCTCACTCCTCCCAAACCGGGGCACAAGTTAGAGGTTACAGCCACAGGAGAGGGGCTGCAGAAAGGCATGGATGCTCAGAGGCTCTTGCATGGGAGGCCTGGGGGAGGAACAGCTCTCTGAAATGTGGGTCAGCACATGCAGAAGAGTCTCAGTGGGCATCGTCTAGGCTGGGTATCCTTTCAAGAATGCTGCTGCTGCAGCACAGACACTCCTGATTAATTTCAAGGTAGCATTAAAGGGGCTTGGGTATAAAAGGTACCACAGAGTATAACAATGCAACAGACACTTATTCCTTGCAACACGCTTTCACAACATTTTCATTTTTTTTTCATGCTGTTAAGTGATGGTATGTGAATGAAGATATTTTGCTAAGAATTGTGCCATTGGCTTAATAGCAATGATGTCAGAGTAATTAGCCTTAAATAGGTTTTTATCATAAATTTATTGATTAGGTTGTTAGGGGAGTTTAAGTCATTTAGGGAAAAAATCTTCTGTTTAGAAAAAAGTTCAGGTAAAAAATTTGTTTCACTTAGGAGTGTTGGAAAAAATTGGGTCAGGCTGTTATTAAAGTAATTTTCTTTCCTTCATCATCTCAGTATCAAAAAAGGGTAAAAGCTAATATATTGGTGGAGATAACATAACTAGTTTTAATTACGTCATGTATGGGTTTTTTTATATTCCAGGAAGCACGTCAGTGTATATTTCAGTCTCTGTGAATTTGTTCAAATGGTTGGAATAGAAAATCATAGAATCGCTTAGTTTGGTAAAGACCTTTAAGGTCATCATGTCCCACGGTAAACATAACACTGACAAATCCATCACCAAACTATGTCCCTAAATGTCATAGTTATACATGAAGAGACAGTCACAGCACTTGCCTACTGATTAGCTTGACTTTAACTGTTTGAGGGTTATTTAATCTCTCTACTGATGAGAGGGGACTCAAGGGAAAATTTGTCAGCAAAATGTGATGTGAATGAATACAAACCCGTGTGCCAAACACTGTGCAGTTCTCTGAATTCAGGCAGAGAGTTCATTTGAGCAGAAGCTGTGCATTGGGGATTAGGCTGTTTTTGTTAGAAATGCTCATAAAGCAGAACCGACTTCAAATGGCAACAAAATTGAAATTAGGCACCGTGAGAAGATCAAACATCTGTATCTGAAGAAATAGCTAGTGATACTGTTTATATTCTTCTTCATTTTAAGTCTAATATATACCACAAATTTTCATTTACCAGAATAAAACATTGAGAAAAAACTTCAAAGGTAGAGGAAGCTAGACAGGAAAGGAAAACATCATAATAAAACAAAGTAGGAACTCCTTTAATAAAATTAGGAATCTAGAGCTACTGTGCACATGTATGCTCTGTGCATCTACATCCTGATGTGCACATATGCCAGTTTTCCTAATACCTCTATTGATTGTATAGAAAGAATATGCAGGAAAACAAAAAACAAAAAGCATATAGAGGGCAATGGATGATCTTTTTTAGTTTGACACCTTGAGTATAATAGGATTTGGGGAAATAAATCCTGGTTTTGATGTTACATGCAGTTTTCTGAACAGTATAATTTCTTCTAAATGTTCAGTTAAGTAACTAGAGCAGATACTTATTTTGTTTAATCCCAGTTACAAATTATTGTTTAGGTTCCTGCAAGGATTGTAAGGCAAAATATTTCTGCACACTACAGCTAGGAGGAAAAAAAAACAACAACAAAATACTAGTAACTGAAAAATTTCTTACAATTTTTCTTCATGTAAAGCTGGAGGTATAAAAGACATTAGAGTCTCTGTCTCATTACCTATCTTAGATCAATTCAAACCAATGGCATGGGAATTGTTTGTCCAAAGTGATTGTGAGTTTCATTGCTTGATGTGCAGATCATCTCTCCTGCACTGGCATAACAAGTTGTGTTTTCATTGGACATGGTGCCAGGTTTTAGTGATGTATTTATCAGTTCTTGAGGCAAGTTAAACAATGGACCATGAAACTTTGGAGCTTACTTACAACCAGTGAGACAAAGTCACAAAAAGGTTTCTAAAGCTGTCCCAATATGAACTATCAAAATAAACATAATAAGTACCAAGAAAAACACAGAGGTTTTGAGACTTTTTCTTCATTCTGAAAAACTAAAATTATTCAATACTTGCATTGCAAACAAGGGTTAAAGTATAAGTGGTGAGTCTGGTCTGTTGAGTACAAAAAGTGATGCTAGACATGCATTTCTGTCTGACTTCTAAATCTTAGAGATCTACTCCAAATTTTTTGTTTTAAAATCTGGTCTCTTTAGCAGTACCTGCTGTTTGTGTGTGGTGGGCCTAGACTGTCTGTCAAGTGCCAGCCAATTGCTCTCACTCCCCCTCTTCAGCAAGGCAGAAGGAGAAAATTAGTAATGTTCATGGGTCAAGATAAGAACAGGGAGATCACTCACCAACTACCATCACAGGCAAAACAGACTCGACCTTTAATTAATTTGAATTAATTTTATTACAAATTAATAACAAAGTTGGATGGTGACAAATAAAAAACAAAACCAAAACCATGCTCACCAACCCTCTTCCTTCCTAGGCTCAACTTCACTCCTGATTCTTCCATGCCCTCTATTTTTTCCCCCCTTTGTTAAATATTTTACCCACATTGGCTGATGGGCTCAGCTGTATGCCTTGCAGTGGATCCTCAGAGAGGCCACCCCACAACCCCAGCTGACACCCAATACACACTGGTGGGTTTAAGACACATAAAAACCTGTGTCTTTAGATCTTATTTACCACTTTTAAGGAGGAATTTTAAAATCATGTTAATTCACATCTCCTCTAAGTTACTTTCAACTAATTTTAGATACATCCAAAGATCTCCAGAGAGGTCTGTGAAACAGAAGCCACAAAGATGGGCCTGGCTCACCCACCCTTACAGCTTTTTGGGGGGGCAAACATTGCATTTTTCAGAGAGGAGAAAAGCTTTATAAGATATTTGTGACACAAAGTGGCGATTCAGAGGGAGGAAGGGGAAAAGCAGCGGCTCAGGAGGAGAAAGAGAAACATTTTTGCATTTCTAAAATTCTACTTCCTGTCCAAGGAGGGATGAGCAAACACATCCTGGGTCATGGTTCCTGAGACACAGACTCTTCAGAGAGCAGAGATGTGAGGGCTGTTGTGGCATTGTGTGTTTTTAGAATCAGTTGTTCCTTTTGTAACTCCATAATGGTTCGGTCCTCGGTTCCCCCCATGTACTCCCTCACAATGGTTTCTCCCGATTGAGTGCTCCCGCCCCGACCCGCCCCGCCCTGCCTGCCCCGCCCGCCCGCCCCCCCGCCCCCCCTGCCTCCTGCCTGCCTGCCTACCCCCCCCCCACCCCCCTGCGTCAGGTGACACCCCCCTTATGTCAAGAATTCTCTGTGTCAGTCATTCCTTAATTCGATGTATGATTTGCCCTGGGGTTTTTTCCCTCCCCCGTGTGATCCTCAGTGGCTCGACTGTAACCCACGCTCCTCCCTGGCTCCTCGTTATTGGTAAGCTTTGTGTCTCCTCCTATCACACCCACTCCCCTTATTAGCGACCTTCCCCCACCGGCACCCCCACCCTCCGAGACCGTGTCTTTGTCGGCTGTCCCTGACCCCACCAGGGAAGATTAAAAGATCCTTGGTTCCTATACGGGCGTCCCTCCTCCTTCCTTTGCTTCGGTACCTCGTAGCCGAGATCCTGCCTGTGCCACCCACGCCGCAGACGGTAACCACTGCCCAGGGTTCCGGAGGGAATCCGGGAGTGGCACTTCGTGTGGCCACCTTCGGCCGGGCCGGGGGCACCCAGCCGGGCTCCTGTACAGCCCCGCGGCCGCGGGAGAGAGGCTACAGGCTGTGATATCACACCATGTGGACTTGTGTGGGTGAAAACGTAACTGCTGTCACCATGTGAGGTTTATTCACAATTTTGCAGTTTCATAGGAGGAGTTGTCCTCTGCAAGTCCAGAGAAAAAGATTCTGATAGTCCCTCCAGGGTATTCATCTTTCATTGGGCTCTGAAAGTACACTGCAGGTACAGATAGTTTTCCATACAAGCTAGGAGTGTGGTCTGGGTTGCAAGGGACCTTTAATTCTCATGTAGTCAATATCCCTGTACTGAGCAGGACATCTTCAACCACATCAGGCTGCTCAGAGCCCTGTCCAACCTCACCTTGAATGTTGCCAGGGATGGGATGTCTACCACCTGTCTGGTCATATGTAATAGTCTGCTTCAACTTTCATAAAAAGTGATTTACCTTTTATATTCAGAATTTCAAAATATATTTGCCCTCTAAGAAAAGAGAATATGTAAAATTTTCACAAAATTACAAATATTCTAAATTAATTACAACCTGTGGAAATATTATTTTTCAAGAGACCAGTGATAATTAAACATTCCTTTGTGATATCCATCCTACATATTCAAAAACACTAACACTTTTTTTACAGTTTCAAAGCAATTTTTTGCCCCACACCTTCCCAGCACTTATGTAAATTTGTAGACAGTCCAGTCGCACCCAAAGACGTAAAAAGCCAAGAAGTCAGTCTCTTGTCCGTGCTGCTATGTCCTCCGTGGCACCGCAAGAGCCACTCGGAGCTGGGGCAAAGCGGAGCATCCTTTAGAGCCCAAAGCTAGAGACAGCAGCGAAGGCTGGGCTCGGCTCAGCCTGCGGGCCGGGAAGCACTGCCTAGAGGAGCTATTTATTTCACCGGCTGGTTCACTGCAAAGGGTCCCATAACCTTGTGCAAGGATCCCATGTCTGCAGGATTCCATCACCCGCTGCGGTGGGAGAGAGGGGGACAGCCCCTGGCGCAGCCACCGCGTCCCTGCGGATGGTGGGGCAGGGGTGTTGAAGCACAGCCACGTACAGCCCATGGAGCGTTCTGTGCAGCTGGCGGGCATGGCGGAACGCTGTGGAATTGCCAGCACTGGGAGCACATTGAGCTGTTGGAGAGAGACTGGAAGAGGCCTTCAAGATGATGAGGGATGGAGCACCTTTCTATGAAGAAAGGCTGAGAGAGCTGGAATTGCTCAGCCCAGCAAAAAGAAGCTTTCAGGAAGCACCTGAAAATTGCAGACTTCCAGTTCCTGAAATGAGCCTACAATAAAGTTGGAGAGGGACTTTTGACAAGATCATAGGCATTATAGGATATAGAATGGGCTGGTTTGGGTTGGGAGGTGTGGGGGGATGGAATGTAAGAGAATAGAGATAGTGCAGAAGGCAATCTCACCCCTGGTAAGATTAATTAATTACCTGGATTAGGTATTAATTACCAAGGATTAATTACCAAGGATTAGGATCAGGCCTGCCCTTAATAGGCCACATGTGCAATAAGGATGAGTGCTACAAAAGAGTGGGTTAGGTAGTTGAGAAGAGCTGCTGGAGTTTGTTAGCTGTGCTATGAGGAGCTGCCCATGAGACATCACCGAGAAGGTATGGAAGTTTTCTAACAAGGTAACAACAGGAAGAGACCTTAAAGATCATCAAGCTTTAACCTCCCTGCCATGGAGAGTTGGAATCCACTTGGTGCTGGGTGTCCCAGAGCTGGGTGCAGTACTCCAGGTGGGCTCTCATGAGAGATCATGAGATCAGCTTTTAGATATGCTGATATACTAAATAAATTTTTTCCTTCATGTATCACCTGGTACTTTTGAACAAGCAGTGTGAAATATGTCACTGCAACATTATTAATGCAACACTGTGTTTTTTAGCAGACAAGCTCTAACCTGTTGGACCTATGTGCACCACATAGTGCTCCTGGGAGTACAGAAGTATTGATTGCAGGGACAGAATTTTGACTGATATGTGCAACAGACTGCACATGCCAATGCAAGTGATCCTCAAAAACATCCCCAAGCACTAGCACTTGTCCCAAATGTTGTGTATCCCTTTCTACCACCCATTTAGACTAAGCACAATTGCCAAATTGTGTTGTCAAATTGCTCTTTCATACACAGGTGTGTAGTCTGAGGAACAGGAGGACACGGACTTTGCTAGAATCTATTGACAAATTAGAGAAAGGCAAATGATAAGGGCACATAGAGAAGCATTTAGAGGATTTTTAGCTAACACTTCTAAGTCTGAATGACACTTTTGTTCATGTTAGTTTTCAATGAGTCTTTTGGTTCCAGGCCAGTAATTTTTTATATCACCTAGCAGAAAGTGCAAGATGTATGCTTGTGTCAGAAGTCGGGGGCTGCAGTATATTTAAAAAAACATATTTTTAATGAAAAATTGTTCTTTTCTTCTTTCTCTTAAGAGAAAAAAAGGGAACCAAATAGTTTGAATTAATCTGTTCACTCTGAGACTTCTCTGAAAGAGACTAGATCTTGTCAAAACTCGACAAAATGTTTAGGTGGTTTTTGCCGTGTTCCCCCCCCACCCCCAGAATTATGCTGTTCCATCAGGGCACAATGTTTCACAGGGATGTACCAATTCCAATTGAAAGGTTTCTGTATGGCACATTTTTGCCACTTGTAGTCTATTTTTTGTTACTTCCAAAAGAAGATGCCAAATTAAAAAAAAAAATAAATAGAAGAGTCTTTCTAATCTGAAAACAGACACTTTCACACAATTTCATTTGTGATGTTGATTTGAGGGGTGCGGATCTATTCCAGCACAGAGCAGAAACAAATGGCAAAATGAACTTGTCATTGTTCAGAAAGTTCAACTTGGAAATCATAGATCTGTGTCAGCATGGCACTTGTGTGGCTGAGCATCAACATAAGCACCACTTTATTTGCATGCACCATGGCAGATTCTTGATCTCCTTTTAGACCATATTAAATAAGAAAAGAATATACATATTAGTTTAGAAAAAACATATATAGATCTTCCTTCAGAGGCTTTTAGTTAAAAGGCTGTAGCTGTTCTGACTACTTCCATGTGGCCCAGGCAATGGTAAAGAGCAATGCTCTAAAACTGCAGGCTGCATTTTGGTATTTCACCATTGAACAGTGGATGTAGACTCTTGTGTCTTGGGATCTATATCCAGAGCATATGTCTGTGCTGCATGACTCTGTCAGTTTGAGGTACATGAAACCAATGTCAGCTGCTGTCCTCCTCTCTGGTTTCTCTGACACTGGTGATTTCAGGCATTTTATTGTACTCATGCAGCATCGTTGTTCCTACAAAAGCCCCCATTTCAGGTGGAGGTCATTGACTTGCCCAGCCAATACATCCCCAAAGAACTGCAATGCTGTGCTGAGCTGGTTACCATGTGTCTCTTACAAGCATTTTGTGTTCAAGGGGTCTTCCCAAGGAAAAAAAAAAACCCAAAAAACCATATTCTTGCTGGTTACAGCCTTCTGTCGCTGCCTACCATGTGACACAGTGCATAGAAACAGTTTAGTTACAAAGGGATAGAAAGCTGTTAGGCTTAACCCAAATCTGAGAATTCATGGATAAAAGCCAGACAAAGTGTTCTATGCCAACATAAAGAAGCAGTGACAAGAAGTGGGGGAGAAAAGAGACCCAAATCCAGCAATGAAGGTTCAGCAGCTGGCTTCCATAGAAAATGATTGCTTGGCACCTTGTCTTGCAAATCAGAGAAATCCAACTAGTCCAAACAAATAGGAGATCTAGTTGCAAATGTATTTGAAGTAGATTTCTATCCACCATTCATCTCAAGTTTGCATATATTCTTTTCTTGTATTGGACTCTAGGGAAGAAAAGGAACTTCCCCTGATGAGAAATGGCCACAGTGGTAGTGATTTCAGAAATATCCATGTACACTTCCCATGCAGCAATATTTTGCTAATAGTTTATCCAGAACTTATGGGACCTATAATTTTTACTTTCCATATTCTTCCCATGTACTTACAGATTTGAGAAGCACAACTGATGGACAAAACAAGAAATCTCTGTTTCTCACTGAATTTCCAATGCACTTGATATACTAGATTTACTCCACAGTACAACAAAAAACTGCTCACAGCAGCAATGTAAATAGGAAGGAGTTACTAAGGTGATGACTGTCATCATCCCAAACAGGGATGATCCTATTAGGTCTAATAATAAAAAGATTCAAGCAAATATATAATCAGTGCACAGAGATAAGTTTCTCTAGGCTAAAAAAGCCTCTAAAAGCCTCTTTCTATAAACAACTCTAGCTCTGCTCCAATGTATATTTTCTTCCTACATGCATTCCAAGGGCTCATATGGACACAGAAGCCTGCAGCTTACATTCAAGATAACAAACAAATGGGAAACCAATGTAACATAGCTAAAAATAAACAAATCTCCCTTTAGTGCTATTGCTGCTGCAGTGTAGCACTATTCACATGCAGAATGGACTGTGAACCAGTTTGTCCCTAACCCTCTTCCTCTCTTTGTCTTCCCTAGCAACCATTTAAACAGCACAAAGGCAGAAGATATATGAGCCTCCTGAATACAAGTGTTTCACACTCATGTTGCTGTTGCTGGACCCCAGCCTTTACTGACAGAAAGAACCACAACAGCTGGACCAGTGCTTGCCGTGCAAAGTCAGGCACGCTGGGTCAGTCACTCTGCCATCACGTGTTACTGCAGTAATGGCTTCTTCTGTGTTAAAGCAGTTGTCAACTGTCAAGTGGTGTTTATTTCTTCACTCAGAAAAAAGTGCTGTACTAATAGCAGCTTAGAGATTTTTAGTACAACATAAGAAAAAGGAAAAAACCTACACCAAGACAAACTCAAACCCAGAAACGAAGCTAATGTAATTAAAACCTATTTTAACATGAAGGGTACTGTGGAAACAAAAAAACCCATAAATATTTCATATGGTTATTATGGAATAATCTGTTCTAGGGTTCATTCATTTTTATGGGCATAAGTAGACATGTGCCTATGGAGAGAAGGCTATGTCTGAGATTCCCTGGTAAGAATTACAGCAGTGCTGCATCTACTCTGAATTAGCAGCAAACTAAGGATGCAAGTGTTTTTCTTACATTATTGCATTCCAGAAACTCAGAAACAGCTGAAATAAGATAAATAATAAAACATCAGTAGATTTTTTATGCACAGCTTGAGTGCTCTGCAACCTTAAGACCTGAGAAGAGGGAGAAGGAAGAGTAGAAGGGAGGCTGGGAAGAGGACCCCTACTTTGCCCTGTGGCAATGTACAGTAGGGAAGGAAGAAACTAATACCTAAAACAAGGCATGAGTGCTGCTGCTACTGCACTATCTGGCTCCTCAGTGAACCACAAGGAGATTTGTGGGGTGGAAGTCTTTTGCCTGTGTTGAGGGATGAAAGGAGAGAGGTGACAATCCCCAACTCTGAAATTGTTCATGAGGAGGGTACCACAACAGTGAAAGTTTCTATACGTTTCTAGATTCTGTCTTACTTGCAAGATTATCTAGTCTAAAATATTAACTTTTGTTGCTTTTTAAATCACCGATGAAGAGAGACTGGCATGAGTGCCCAGTCTATCACATTGCACTGGGAACCACCTTCACAGGAGGAACAAATATTTGTCTAAACAGACAGGAATTACTGTCTGAGTCCTAAATAAGTTTGAATGTTTTGATAAACAAACATTTCTAGCTTTCCTTCATCTTTGCTGCCAAAGAAAGAAAAGTGATTTGTTTTATATCCCCAAACTGAGTTTTTAGCTTGTAAGAAAATCTTTCAGAAATAGGTAATAGCATAAATAATTACAGAAAATTGGTTTTAGGGGAGAAAGATCAGTCTTAAAATTCAAACAAGACAACACATTAATATTTACAGAAGGAATATGGAAAGAAGGACTAGGACAAGAATTGCACCAGGGAGAGATTGAATGCCAATATAATGATAAGCTCTGTCCTTCTGCAGAGCAGCAGCAGATGCCTCAGCCCCTGCAGTTCTGCCTCTGGGAGCAGGCAGGAGAATCAGAAGCTAGCAAGATGCTGCAATAACTTTATTTGCACACATTTGCATCCGTCTGAGGACAAAACTGGTCAAAGAAGACTTAAAGACTGTTTCTTTTAATGGTATTTTCATGTCAGACTTGCAAATGTGTGATGAAGCACATTTTCTTCCAGAGCAGACTAGTAAAAGGACTGATGCAGCAGCTTTGCTATTTGTAATGCTTCTGTCAAAAGACCACAGAAAAACTCAACACTAAACTGTTGTTTTACGCAAAAGCATTTAGTCTAAGACTAATAACTTACTCAGCTACAACAAAACATGCTGTATTATTACTTCCCTTCCCTAACACTATTGTACAACAAATATTGAACTGTTTCCAGCACATAGTTTAATGGTAGGCTCTAGCAGACACAATGCATTTTATTAATAAGATGTCTCCAATTATGAATGGAAGCTTTACAGTGGGGAACTCACCATTTGGAAGCTGAACATCACCTGACATATTAAAACTGTGACTTAAAAAAAAGGAAATAAATATATAAGGTAATAAATATATAAAACATTCAGAAAAGCGTTTGGCTTTAAATTTTGCACTAATTGCTTGGAACTTATTTAGCTATCAGTGCAAAAAAAAAAAAAAAAAATAGGTCCACAGAATAGTTCCCTAAACAATCAATCTCAAATTTTCAATATTTGAGAATGAAAAAAATATGCTTTTCAGAAAAAAAGTCACAGACTGAAACCAATGTCCCTAAAATATCTTTTTTTCCCTATGAAAAATGGAAAAAAAAACCCATTTGTTTAGGTATTTCTAAACTTTTCATCAAAATTTAGTTTAAATAATTTTGTTTTTCTTTTCTTCTGCTTTTCAAGTGGAAATGTTACCAAACTAATATGCAAATATTTCTGTTCTTAAGCTCTCATTTAAAAGAACAAAACAGAATTTAAAAGTTCATAAAATATTATTTATAGCATTTATCTTTAAAACTATTTTGCTATTCAAATTGACCACAGTCAATTCAAAGCTTGTCTTGTTTTTAAAATATTCAAAGGTTATGGATCCCTTTTGACCATTAATTTTATGTGGTTTTAAAATTAGTCTAAAACCACTCAACATTTTTGCCAATTTCTTTAGCACAATGTGACATCTGCAATATTTGCTGAATGAGGATTTTAGTCCCCACTCCATTTCGTCAAATGCAATGAGTATTCTTCCTCCATTTCAAGGATTAATTTTGCAAATGACACTTTAAGCACTCCCAGCACAATGGAATAAGTCAAAAATAAATCCTTCAAGTGCAAGAGGCCAGTGCAGATGTGCAAGAGGCCGGTGCAGATGTGCATGAGTCCCAAATGCATTTCATTCCCCATGCTGACAGTCTTATCAAGTCCAATAAAAAATGGCCATTGAGACCACCACACTTGTAACATGAAGCTTCATCTTCTCTCCCAGCTGGAAGGGCATTCAGGTTTATGTAATGCAGCTATTTTATTTTCACCACAATTCTTTGGCATGGCTGGGCAATGCAGGCAGAAGGCAGAAGTGGTTGTCCACCCATATCTCAAAGCAGACCAGCCCTCTAGTAAGGATTTTGGGGGGCTCAAAAAACCTCACACTGAACTACTGCTCTGTGAGAGTCTGGGAGTTCCTAGTGCTCCCAATATTCAGTTTAAGCATTATCCCACATTGTTTCTTCTGCCAGTGCTTTAGCTATCCCTCCCAGTCTTCCACCTCCAGACTACAGAAGCCAGACTCTGATGTAACAGTATCAGATGCTGGAGCTAGCAGAGACTGTCACCACTCCTGGGGACACAAAACGAGCAGGATGACTGCTCCAGCTCCGTGTCACACGTGGGCAATAAGTGCTGCTGAGTTTGTGCACAAGCAGGCAGGGTTCCTCACCATTTTATACCTCCTTGGGATTTTATAGCTAGTGCAGAACTACACTGAACAGCAACGAGCAAGACATGGCACCACTTCAGTCTGCAGGAGTCCCTCTGCAGTTGGAACATGTGGTCACACTTTTAAAAAAATGTCTGGATGCATTCCTTGGTTTGTTTTTGAACCCTTAGTCACTGGATATAAAAGGTTGATTTATTATTTCCATAATTTTCTATCTAGTTTTACAATACTCAGAAAAAATGTGTTCAGAAGTTTCTATAGGGTTGGACACCTTGAGGTTCACTGTAGGAGCTGGAGTGAGAGAAAGGGACTGCAGGCAGAGCTCAGAGCCAGGGCTCAGAACTATCGAGGATTGTTTAATAGCCAAAGGCAAAAACACCCCGAAGGTCAGTGACGCTTCCCTCTCTATTTCCTGAAAGCAGATGGTGGAAGAGTTTGGAATTAATAGCCCTGCAGGGCTCAGCTTGGCACCAGCTCCCTGCAGAGATGATCAGCCCTTTCTGCTGACAGCCTGCGAGACAGCGCTCGATCCACGTGGCAGTGCCTGTGCCCAAGAACCACCCTGCAAATAAATCTGGGAACACAGATCACTGAATGGCATCAAGTGCACTGAGAAAACTTGCTGTCTTGTTTATAGTAGATTTTACTGTGCAATTCTGTGAAAGTTGCTGACTCTTATATTTAGATTCATATCTTATATTTAGTCTATATTTAGATTCAAAAGCTAGTTCAAAATCTTTTCTCCTCATTAAAATGTGATAGCATTTACTGCTACCTAAACATATCCTCACCACTCACAGAAAAATTCAAGACCTCTAAGGTTTTTTCTTTACTGTTGTCATCATAATGATTACCAGCAATTAGATGCAAGACTAATTAATGCCAGTCAACAACATTTTTTGGAAAAAGTTTTGTCACTTCAATGTTCTTTTTTTGTTGTCCAAGATAATGTGTTCCAAGTAAAGTGGAAAGATTTTGTCTTAGAAGGAGCCAGCTCAAAGACAGACTTGGTTATCTAAAGCCATGCCTGCCTTCTCATAAAACCTGGATCTGGTGCTAGGGTAAAAATAGTTTAATTTTTCTCTGTTCTTTTGTGATTGAATTAAAAAACTACCAGATTAAAATGACTTTTCTGATCATAAAATTTATTATTTCTACTTACTTCCTGAAAACTTTGAAGGAGAACAAAAGTAACCCTGCGGCTGAAAAATAAGCCCCACAATGCTAAATTAAAGGAGTTCAATCTAGTCAGCTCATAAAGGAAGGATGAAAGGTGAATTGTCACTGAATTGAAATGATTAGGTATGGAAAATACTAGAGGAAAATTGCTTTCCAGTCTTGAAAACAAATGCAAAGGATTCAACTGTTCTAACTATAGCTTAGATGAACAAAATCTTAAAAAGATTAAATTTCCAGACAGTAAGGGAAATTAAACTTCTGCCTATACTTGAGGCAGGAAAAAGGAATTAAAAAGGGGGCATTCCCCAAGCTTGGTGGCTCTCATTATCTACCGTGGTGATACAACTCTCCTTTAAGTACAATGACAGCAAAACCCAATGAGAATACAAGGCTTCTATGGATGATTTTTTTTTTTTAGATTGTCCCTCAGCAACAAAATTTCTGTAAAAGAGTTTGTACATTCAACTGTTCATTTACTTCTATAGAAATTTTTGTAAGCAGAATATATGAGGTGATAAGCAGTCCAGCTATAATGCTATCAAGGGCAAGACCATGTAAATCACATAAACTTTCATGTTGTATGCCATAAAATTACACTTGGTTAACAGCTCATCCAGACTCACTCTTATCACAAGAGATATAATATTCAATGTTCTAGGCAGGTCAAAAGTAGTCCTCATAAACTGTCAGCAGAAATTAAGAGGAGGTCTTTTTGAAGGAAATTTTTTGGGTTTTTTTGTGGAGTAGAAATTCTTTGAGGATATGTGGAAACATTTAGTTGAAGTACCCCTAGTGTTTTAGGAATATGAATTGGAGATCCATTGGTCCTAGGAGCCACCCATCTAGGTCACACAGTCCCCAGGAGAGTCCTCTTTGCTGCCACCCTCCTCTTACCTCCTGTGTTCCTTGAGAAAAGACAATCTCTGCTACCCATCTGCAATATTATCTGAGCATCTTCTCATATTCTGCCCAGCACATTCACCTGACAGTCAGGGAGTTTCTGTATTCTCCTCCACAAAAGAGTCTGATTCGTTCAATCTGCTCTGCTTTGATCAACAGAAGGATGCCCTGAACACTGTGGGAGTTAGGAAAGTCCAAAGCAAGGTGCCTGCACTCTTCGTTCCAGAAAATATTTTTAGTTAGCAAACAGTGAAGAGCAATGTACAGAAATTCAGCACCTACCTGTGATCTAGCTCGAAGTCTCCCAGGTCTACACACAGAGAGTTCAACTTTCTCAGATTTATCACCTTTCAGCTGCTGTTTCTTCTGCACCTTGCCTCTCCAGAGACCACAGAATGCCCTATTTCATGTTGCTGCCACTACTTTGTACTCCCCAGCTGATGTCCACTGCTGGCATGTTTTGGAAATAAAAGCTAGGAGAAGCAGTTAACTTTGAAACAGGATAATATGCAAACTACAGTGTCCAGCAGAGATGTAGTATATAAAGTTTTTATAATTTTGTCTCCAGACAAAGACTACTGGAGAAAAATTCATATAGTACTCAGTTTTGGGGGTATTTTAGTTCCTGAAACATACCACCTAAAAAATGCAGTTACCAAGATGTCTAAATAATAGCAAAAACTACTCCTGAAATCATGGTAGAAATTGTTTTTCAATCCTCTGGCCATGAAAACTGACATTAAAAAAAGTATTTTTAAATGTACTTTTCAAAACAATCCAGGCATCTACTCTGCCCATCAGTTGCAATCCGCTACTAATACATCACAGCAGTCCTTCTCTCTCCAGCACACAAGTCAAGCACTCTTCAGGCCTCCTGACAGCTCTAATCCCAAGGGCTCTGCCCCACCAAAACTCAAATACTAGTTGAAGATCAAAGTCAGACCTTAGAAACTCAGTACTGCTCATGAGGAACCTTGAATGCCCAACAGGACTATTTCACAGCCCATTGTGGAGTAGTAGTTCTGATTAGAAATATTAAAAAAACAAAACAAAACAAACCAGTTACAGTTATGATTTTTAGTGCCACAAATTATTTTTTATTTCAGATTATTTGTATCATTATTAGTCTGCTGAATTATTTCATACATGACATATTTATATACGTTGTCTTAGCAAAAAAAAAGAACTAGAAAATTGAAAAAATAAATACATCCTTTTAAGTTCCTTTTATAATTTATCTGAAGAACTTTTGGTTGAGCATCTCCTCAGATCTTCAAAAAGTCCATTGCATAGTCAATAAAAGCTCTGTGAAGTACTTCTCTCTCATCTCCTAACCTACTGCTATAAAAACAAAAGAAGAAAAATGCCACAATCCTCACATGCAATGAACAAGATAAAACCCCATCAAGAACTTGCAGGTAAACCTGGTTCTATAAATACAACCTTAACATCCAGAATCCCTTCCCCTGAACTTCCAGAGGGAAAAAAAATAATCAGTATCTCAGTGGAAGGAAGAGGATGTGAAGTTTTAGGAGGTTGTTTTGTTTCTGAATTTTTTTAAATTGAAAACTTGGTTTATCAGAGCAAAGCAAGCATTAAGCTTGGTGGGATGGCTACTGTAACTCCATAGCAGCCCCTCCCCACAGGAGTCAGCTATCAAAGTTGTCTGTGAGAAACTCTGTGCCATTCCTACTGGGAATGCAACTAAAAATACCAGCCCAAATTAGCAGTGTGCAAAGACAATCATCAAGCACCTTAACACCTTCCTGACAGAACACATGCAGAGCTTCTACTCAAATTTTATTACCATGTACCTGAACTGGGTATCTGTATTGAACCACAGCAGTTCAAACTATTTTTAGGCTACTGCTGGGAAAAACAAAGAAACAGCAAAACAACAGAAAAAGTACTAAAACAGAGCCTATTCCAAAAAGAGTTCTTCTCTTTTTCACATATCAATGGAATAGCTACTCTTGCTTTTTTCCTAACTTGGAAATGAAACTGGAGATAATTTTAGTAAGAAGGTAATATAAAAGAGGATCTTTATTTAAAGGCTTTCAGGGGCAGTTATGGAAAGATGCCTACAAAAGTTCATCCCCACCAGGGGTGAATACACATTTATAGGTTTTAGGAAATTCGCATTATTGATAAAAAAACACCAATTAGGAGGACAAGTGGTGTTGCAATTCCCCCCCTTCTGGGGGCTCCAGAAAAGGTCAAGCCCCTTTTCTGGAGCCCCCCTTCAGCACTAGCTGTACTTGTCCATGAAATGTACCTCCAAGAGTTGTTCTCAGCCTTGGTTCCCAGGAAGAACCAAGATAGGACAGGGGCCTTATACCCCAACATCCCTCGGGGCTTGGAGCTCTGGAATTTTTTTTGTCTTTCTGCTTAGGGAAAAGCCATGGAAAATTACTGGGAAAACTAGCCACTAATACAATAGGCTACAGAGCCACAAATATATGTGTGAAGAATACAGAGAACATACAAAAGGAAAAAAAAGGCAGAACCCAAACCAGCATCACTACAAGCAGCATATTTATGTACAACCATTTTATCAGCATCTGCAATATCCTTCAGAAAAGGTGAGGTTTTGAGACACTAAGCTCTGCTGCACTGCCTTCAATTCTACAGATTCTTTTTACCTTCCTATTACCAAAGACACTATTGAAAACATAGACCATATGTAGTCATGAAACTACTACTTTTCTTCTGCAGCCATAGTTGCTCCTGTATCTCTGCTCATTTTTAACTTCCAAAATCCAAATCTGCATTTACAACATGATTTTAATAACCAAAGCTGGCGTAGGTACCTGATTCAGAATTGCTCAGGACAGCTGATGGCTAATGATTTATAGTGATTAGTGACACTGTTTCACCTTACTGGTTAGTTGGTTTTGCTTTTTTCCCCTAAGCCCATTTGTGTCAAAGCAATGCCACACAGGAATGAGGCATCTTGGGATTTTGCTAATTCAGAGGGTGCTGGTGTTTGGCTGGGGTAGGAGAAGGAAACAGCTATTCACTGTGCCTCTGACTACTAGGAGACAGTGGTAACAAAGCCAGGACTGTGACTGTGAACCTGCCACACTTTTCATATCACTTGGGTGATATGAAATTACATGACTGCTTGAATTGCCCTTTTTTCTGGATTTAGCAGGATCAGCTCTGCCTCCAACTCCTTTTCCCCTTCCACCTTCCATCAAATGGACACACATCTAGACCTCTAACTGTGACCCTTATCCATAAAATCCTTTTATTTCCTTTCATCATTTTAATGTCATTGTTCATCTCCTTGCCTCCAGGTAATGCCAACGTCACTTCAGTGTCATTTTCAGTGCAGCTCTTGATGTTGGAGGCTGAACTATGCAGGTGACTGAGCATCCCTATCCTCCTTTTCTCAGTAAAACCAACAGCTTCATGGATTCACAGTGGAGAAGTGAGCAGCAGCAAATGCCCCATAACTAAATGCCACCTCCTCCAGCTGTGCTGCTGCTGCTCCTCTGCTGCCTGTCAGCAGCCAGCACTCATATAAAGACCACACATTCACTTTAAAAAATCAGATACAAATATCAAAATCTCTAGCTCCCCTTCAAATATAAATTAATTGAGCTCTTCTCTGAATCACCTCTGAGGATTGTCTGGCTCTACACATTTCAGGATAGAAGATGGTAACTGCTGCACTATTTTGTGTCATTTTCTTCTCTTCATATCCTTCAGATCTTCTAGGTGGCAGCTAACTAACATTCAAGAGAAATGGGAAGAGGAAGGGAGCCATCAGCATGCAAGTTCTCTGCTCTTTATTTCAAAGTTTTGTGGAACACTCTCTCTTACAATACTCCTCAGGTGAAGAAGCTCTGCCAGGCTCTGACAAACTGCTTTGCTCACAGAGCCATGGGCTGCCTGTGCTAGCACGCCTCCAGCCCTCAGCACCAGCTCCTTCTCCCCTCCTTGCAGGGTCTGGCTCATCAAGAAAGGATAAAAAGACCTTTTTCCTTCTGCAGAGGCAGCACATCTGCTGCTGCTGTGACCCTGCAGTGTGGGACACATGCCCCACAGGGACTGAAGGCTCCCAGCACAGTCTCTGCCATCACAGCAGCAAATGCAGCACCAAAACTGCTCATCTGGGTGTGAAAGATTGTACATAAGCATTTCAGATAATCAATCTTGGACTGATTTAGTTACAAATTTTCAGGTATAAGGGATTCTAAATCCAGACTCTCTCAGTGCAGGTACCTGTACCTTAGCTGTGGTAGAAATGCTCATCAGGATGTTGTGGTATAGCTCAAGATCTGGCATTCAAACAGACAGGATGGAATGGTTACTGTACTTAGTCCTCCATCAATAAGCTGCAATCTAATTTAAACTGACATTTTTACAGTTCTTGAAGAAGCAGGAAAATTAGAGGGTCAGCTTGTTTAATAAAATATGACAGGGGTTTTTACTATGATATTTTTCTTTTTTATACTCTTATTAGAAATAATTAGAAATTTAATTAACAACTGATGATCAGACTCACTGATGCCACCATTACTATCCACATATAAAACCAGCTGAAAAAGACCTAAGGCTAAAACAGTCCCTAAAACTAAACCTATATTAAGGCAAAAATTCAACAGGCAAGATTCTCAACTTGAGTTGAAGCCATCCTTCTTTATAACAGGGTAGCATCAACTTCCACAAACACGTATGGCCTTAGACTGCCTGGGTAGAGTGTTAGGTCTCTTGCAGTCTAACCTTCCTTGTGAGCATCTTCTACTCTCTGGTTAAAAAGAAACCACTAGAGTAAAAAATACTTCAAAGTATCTGACTCCATTCTGACAAAGTATCTGACTCCATTCTGAAGTTCTGTCTGCACCTAGCAGTGAGAGCTGCCTCTCATTTATTGCATGTTAAAATCGGGATTTAAATAAACAAACAAACCTTCTTATTTGAGAAAAAAATCACAACAGCAGCAGAACAATGGCTATACAACAACAATTACTCAAGTGACAATTTAACAAAAAAAGTATTAATTTTCACTCAGTTACCAGTTGGCAGTAGTCTGGGATAGCTGCTTAGGCCAAATGAAGTCCTTCTACTCAAAACAGTAAAGTTCATGGAGACTGGTAGAAAATATCTTTTTCCATATTATCATTGTCCCAGTCTTTCATATCTGAACTTCCTTCCAAAAGGAATATTAACCAAACCGCAAATCTTATTGGAGAAGAAAAAAAGAAAGATGGTTATTTCTCTGCTATTCAGAATGAGAGAGAAGCTTCAGCAGACACAGGAACAATTCACTGATGCATGTATGTCATTTTGAATAAAAAGCTCATGCTTTGATCACGAGAATTACACCATTCACTCAAAAACTTGCCTGCAGTTAGGAACTTAAAACATAATTTTTAATAACTGAAGTGCACAGAAGTGAGCTTGAGAATCTCAAGGCAAAGGAGAATAAATCAACAAAGATATCAACAGCCAGCCCACCTTACCCTCCACTCCTGGTACCATCAATCCACCCTAGATGGATTACTGAGATACCCTCCTGCATAGCCTTGGTAGCAGAGCCAAGGGGGTTACAAGGGTAGCTTATCCCCCCCTTTGGCTGTGGGTTGGGGATTTCAGGCATGGGTGGTCGTGATCATACGTGCAATGTGACGAGACCTCCACCAGCACAATTTCCACACCCACATAAAATCTGGCCCAGGCACCACAAACATAGGGGATTATAATGGAAAGTAGGGAGAGATCTTTCACTACATGAAAAATTCTGAGGCCTGGCATGGACTATTTATGTGCCTCATCAATTTCCACTCAAAATCAAATTATTTCATCTCTTGATTGATTATCACAGTGGTAAGAATACATCACAAGGTACAACAAAAAAAGCTGGAGTGATCCTTGACTCCCCATAGGGTACCTTCAGGAAAGCTGGCCACAGAACCTACAGATATGCATCAGAGGGATCAGGTTCTGGATTTATAGTCTATTTTAGCTTTTTCTGCCTTTAAACTTCATAGAGATGGGGAACACCAATAAAATATGACTCAGTAAATCAGCCAGCAACTTGTAATATGGATCTATTGAAATTCTGAAGTTCTGCTCAGATGCCCCAATTCTTTCCCTAGGTCAGCAATCACTTATTCTGAGTGCAGGAATACCAGCATTGGAAAAGGCATTATGTGGCAAATTCTTTAGAATATAAAATACTTTAAAGTTCAGATCTAGCATTAGAATAATAATGAATAATATGCTATGATCAGTTACCTACCTTTTTTTTTTTTTATATATAGCTTTAGGCCTATAAAGCCTCTGGTTTACCACAGGCTAGGAAGATGACCATGACCATTTTCTTCCATATGTGTATTTTAACCTGGAGGGACACTCAACAGGCAATTACACTATAAAATTATACAAAATAATTTTCATGCCAGTGTCTCCATATTTCTATGAAGAAACATGAAAGATAACCACTTATAAAACAATTTCAAATACCAAAAGTCAATCTGCTTGCAAAACCAAACTAGCAACCCTTGTTTAATCTCACATTATGGATCCTGCTGCCTGGAACTCCAAGTGTTTGATGTACCCATTCAAAGTTTATTTTGCATTTTGTGACTTGGCTCAGACATATCAGTCTGCACTGTATCAGGCCTGCCACCTTGCAAGGGAGAATAGTATATTAGTAACAGGAAGTAACACTTCCCTTCCTCTATTGATTAAAAGCTGTGGTTTGCCCCTTCATGGTCTGCATGATGATGTTGACTGTTCCCCAGAATATTTCTTGCAATGCCACCAGTATTTGAGGATATATTTCCCAGCTGTAAATGGAAACTATATCATTCTGGAAAGTGGAGGTAGAGCTGAGAACACTAACCATATTGATTTTTGTTGTGTTTATCTGTCTCTTTATATCTCTGTAAATCCCTAGTGTTTCTGATATTACTTTCTAACAGTGCATTTTTCCTGTTTCCCACTGAAATAAATGTCAGCAGATGACAACCTAATCTTTGTTGTTGCCATTTGGTAATTTAACTGCACTAAATAAGGAACAGAATCTGATTGCAGAATCTTTTTGCACTAGCTTTGTCTTATCTTAACATCTTTTTCTGCTGTCTTACTAGGCTGAAGATCAAAAGCATAAAGGGTAAACCTGTTATCAGCTTATAGTTCAGCATTAACCACTTAAACTGGATTCATCAACTTTGCAAAGATGACAGGTAAAGCTTATATAAGAATCACAACTTTGGCAAACATGATTAACTGCTTAGATTTAAGGGGTTTTGATAAGATTATCTCAAGGAAATATGAATAAACAGTCCAGCACATCATGCAGAATCACAGAATCATTTAGGTTGGAAAAGACATTTAAGATCAAGTCCAAGCATTACCCACTATATACTATACTATTCCCAGCAATGTAAACTAATTTCTAACTGTTTTCTTGTACAGGACCATTTTTTTTGTCCTGTGCTGCCAACTCTTCTGTTTATTTTGGTGTATAAACCATCCATAGAGTTGGTTCAGCTTCCCTGCTCACTTCAAGACTAAATATCTCAGTTCTGCTCTTCTATTCTTTTTAGCCCCTAAATCCATTTATACTGTATTTCCAGATACCCTTTAGAAATATTTTCATAAACACTAAGAGGGCCATAGCACCTTAAAAGAGGAGTTCTGCTGCCTCTGGGGTTTTTAAACCCCCATTTCCTCCCCTTGTTCACAGGGGATGCAGACTGTTCTCATGGGGCTCCAGATCAGTGAATGTGCTGGTGGGGGAACATGGTCTAAGATCAGCCCTAAGGGTAGGAAACAACCTATATCAATTCACCTTTAAAGGAATTTGATAAAAAATAACCATAAATTGGCAAAGGAAACATATGCATTTCAGCATTGTTAATGGTTTATAGAAGCTGTTCTAGATCTTGAGTAGCTCTGAGAATTAGGCCCAATACATAAGCAAAGCAATTTTTCAATACCTATAGGAAAGCACAAGTCCCAAATGCAAATGTCTGCAAGTGAAACAGAAGATTCAATAGCTAAAAATTTAAATGGTTGTTAGTAAGCCACATGCCTTGAGACTTTATCAAGGCACTGTCAAATCAGAGAAAATCACCTTTGCATGAAGTTGTCACCCGTCACGTTAGATATTCATTCTTATTTATTGGAGCTTCATCTCTTGTGCAATGAGTGACTCAGGCTGCTCCAGGATCCAGCATCTTTCACAGTAATGGGTTCACTAAAGCTGTAGCCCTGCTCTTGGCTTCTGCTCAGCAGTTGGCCTGAGGTTACAAACTGTACTGTTTATTGAGCCTCATTAAAACCACTGTCATGTGGAATCAGCTTAGCTTGTCTTTAAGAAAATGTAGAATTGCCTAAACATGCAATTGCTTTTGAAGTCAGAATGCTAAGTTTGTGCCATATTCCAGTGATTCTAATAATGATTCTAATCCTATTCCATGAGCAATAAATGGTCACACGTGTTTGTTGGTTTAAAACCTGATTTTGGAAAGTATTTAGTATTTATACTAAAATAATTTGAAGTCGGCTTGCAATTAATGTTGCAAAACAATATTTTTCTAGGTAACAAAACTCAAACCCTAACCATGCAAGAGTTGTAAATGCATTGTATGTGTCCAATATTTTTGGTGAGAAACCAATGAAGTATTTTAAATTTCATATTTAATGTTCAGTTCTGGCTGGCCCAGAATATTTATTGAGCTGTTATCTCCCATACTATAAAGCAGTGATGAAGTGGGTTCTGCATGAGTGCTATTAAATATCCTCAATGTGCCATTACAACTGGCAGCCTTTTTGTAAAACAAAACCTTAGCAGCTTGTGATATACAGTAATTGATATAACAAGCCTGTGATATACTATCATAGTGCTCCTGCTCCAGAAGTGGGACTGGCTTCTTGGAGATACTGAGGAGAAAAAAAAAACTTCCCCTAATATGTTTGTACATTCCCTTAGAACTGTTTTATTGGTCCATCCAGAAAGGAAGTGTTAGAAAAGAAGTATGACAGAAAAAAGTATTTAAGCCATCATTATAAAGATGGAACATGGTTAACAGTTTTAAAGTGGCAGAGGGACAGATTTAATAAACATTTCTAAACCTTTTTTGCTACCACAAATTGTGATGAAAAACAAAAGAGAAAGAATGAAGTCAAGCTACAATAAGGAGATAATTCTGAGCAGTAACATCAATTAACAAAGAAATCATCCAGGCATTGAACTTGCTTCTGCTAACATCAGCAGCAAAATTCTTGGCAATTTTGTAAGATTACATCCAGTGCAGGAAAATTAAAACTTCCTTATCAAACTAGATGCAGCAGTAATTTCCTTTGGGAATAAGGCTCTTTTTTTTTCCTGAAGTTATTCCTATCATAAACTATATTTAAATGAACTTTGACTTACACAGAGAATGGACTTCCTTCTCTTGTGTTACCCAAAACTATTCAGAGCTGGGATTTAGCATTAATTTATATAATTTAGAGATGAAGGTCTAATCTCATGACCAGAAAGCCCACTGTTAACTCACTGGGCAATGCATTTGAAGGGAGAAAGGGGACCAGAAACAAGAATAAAGATATGTTTGGTATCTTGGGGTACAGCCACTGGGAAGTGTTATCATATTCTCCTGGACTCAAATTACCTCCATAATTTGTTCATCCATAATTTCTTAATCCATTCTTCATATTCCTTCTTTAAATTATCTTCATCAGTTTTCACATTCTTTCCTGTACCTTCTAGGGAACAGCTCTACACTACTAAACATGTATGAAAAGAAGACTACCAAGCATATATGTTGGTCAGAAAAAAATCAGATATATGAATTTCATCTTGTATATGGAATATTGATAACTTCTACATTTTTATGTAACTATTTTATGTCCAGACATAAAATGGAAAGAAGGCTGTGAAAATTCTCTGCTAGCTTGCTCACATGGGAAAATGTAGTGCTTTCTTTCTCCTTTCATTCTGAGTTACATTTTTCTTCATTACAAAGTGAATTTAAGATTCCACAGTGCATCAGGAATTAGCCCTTCCAAGGTGACATTATTTTTACATTTAATCCAGTGTTTTTCTGACTGCTTAAATTTAATTCCATTATGGTTCTTAACTGTAAATCATACTCTCAGGTAATCATGGTTTGCAAACACGAAATAACCAGATCAATTCAAGAATCCTTTCTCCAGATGAAAATCAGAACCTAGAGGAAGAAGTGAGTCCAGCATGGCTTATTGTCCTCCACTAACCCAGCAGGCCAAAAAGAACTGTGAGAAAATAAATTCAAAACTCTTCAATGTCACATTTGATATAATGATATTGATCTTGTCTTTTCCTTTTCCTTTTTGAAAAGTTATGCAAATTTCTTTCAATCTCTCTATCACTATGATCATTTCAAGTGAACAGTAATCTGATAGTCTGTTTTATAGCCTCTTTGGAATATTCTTAAAAGTCTCAGATTTCTTTTTTTGTTACTATATCAAAAGTGGTATTAATAAACTCCAAAAGAGAGTTTAAAAGACAGTCATTTTAATGAAAGAAATCAAGAAAATGGGAACAACCCCACTCCACCTCAGGGTGACACATAAAAGCAACAGATTAAAAAGAATTGGCAAATTAAAGAGCAAACATATGATGGAGATGGCTATGCAGGAAGCAGTAATAAAGCAACACTTCAGAACTGAAAACCTCTACTCTCCTTTCATTAGCCCAGTGAAGCAAACATTTAACTATTGTTTAACAACAAAACACAAATAATCAGGAAAAAAAATCAAAAACTCCTCTATTAGATGAAGTAGTTCTGTGCTGAAATAAAAAGGCTCTTTATGACCCAAGAAAAATTAAAACAAAACTAAAGAGGCAAAAATAACAATACATGTGTTCATCTTGTGAGTAAATTTTCATTCAGTTGTACTTAAGCACCTCACACAGAAGTATAAATTACTATGTTTTGATTGTGGTCCATTATTATAGCAGATGACATGCCAGCTAATGTGACTCATTAGACCTTCATCTAAGAAGCCTTTCCTTCACTGCAGAAATGGGAAGTGGATGGAGTGATGGGCTGTAACTATGAAGTCTGCAGTCCCCTCTTTGCCCAGCCATGACTTCACAAGTGACCTTGGCCCATCATAATGTTTTTAGAATGGTTTATCACTTTCCACCACTTTTTTCTAGCATGAGTTGTGTGATTTAGCCCCTTCACATAAGAAGAGCTAAAACCAGTGTACAAAAACCAGTGTACAAAACCACTGTGAGAACAGGGGTCCTGTTACTGACAAGCAGCCAGCGCCCATGAGCAAAACCCAAGGAAAGCTCCTTCCAGACTGTTGTCAGCCAGAAGTGTAATTCCTTGAGCAATATAGATTTTTCATGTAATCCTTAGAAAAAACATCACTCTGTTTCCACAAAATCCTTAGTATTTCTTTACCAATGACTAATGTGAAGGCCTTTTTGAATTCCCTAGAAATTTTGCCTCTGTGACATCGGCTCCACAGGCTAATTAACTTTTTGTGTTAAAAAAATACATGCATTTTCAGTAGGCAGAAACAATCACCTTTTAATTTTTTGAAATGTTTGGGAGTCCTAAGTATGACTCAGAGCATAAAATGAACTAGGGCAAAGTGGATTTAGGTAGCCTTCCTTCTCTGGTTTTCTTCCTTTTCTGTCACTTTCTTCATTCTGTAGTCCACTATTCAGTTTTCCCTTTTCTATATTTGCTTCAATTTTATTTTCTAAATTCAAACACTTAGAAAAAAACTAAAACCTATTACTATGATGTAAGACACCTGGAGTGTTTTCCCCATATTTTAAAAGTTGCAATTTCTTTTGTCCTATGTCTTTCTTTAATAAATAGTCCTGAATCTACTCATTTTTCTAGAGCTGTCAAAATATTTATACATATGTAACTTCTTTGTTCCTAATTTTCATTCACTTCCACTCCTTTCACCTCCGTTTTCTCCATCTCCTTTCTTTATTCATTCAGTCTTCTTCTTGGCCCTCATTGTCCACTGTAGCACAGTGAAGAAAAAAAAAAAGGCATGAAAAAAAAAGCAAGCAGAGTACTAATAATGAACTAGTTGTGCTCAGAAAAGAATAATCATAGAAAATTTCATGGCCATTTAATGACAAACAGATTAGGAAGCAATTAGCATCTGCAGGTCTGTGTGGCACTGAGGTGTAAAATGGAGTTCTGGCTGAACAAAGCTCTCTTCTCCTGAAGCACCCCGGGACAGGCATGGATAACAACAGTGCCCATTTCAGGTCCAGGATCCCCATGACAGCAAGCCATGCCATCCACATTACAGAAAACATCTGTCATTATTTTCACCTCATCTATCATGGCCTTTAAAAGTAGAAGACTCTGCACAAGCACAGTGAGAGACAGAAATCTGAGCCATACGCTCGATTCAGTATGTTTACTAAATACTGAATTCAAAGGTGGATATTAGATGGCTCTTTCTCCTGTATCTGCCAAACATTTAAGAAATTGATTGGATAAAACTATCCATCCTGAAAAGCACATTAGCTGTGAACATGCTGTAAATCCAGACTTTTGCATGGCAGAAAGCTGCCCTTCCTACATTAATGAAAAAAACTGAAGACATTATTTTACTCTTGAATGCACCAAGTAGTTTCTGTGGAAGTTAATGTATTACTCACAGTGGTAACTGCTGCTCTTCATAATAACCAGCCATGGTCACTGGGTACTTTAGATAACACTCCCCATTTGTGTAACACCCCATACACCTCATAGTAAGTGTCATACTTTGTGGCACTTCCCATGACCTGGAGCAGAACATTTAGCCACCCTGCACTTTGACACCTACTCACAAAGCAGAGCAGGCTACTCTGTGGGAAGCTGAGAGTGTATGCCTATTGCACCTATGATTCTCAATTCCTGAACCATACAGATTGTCTTTCTGAAGCCAAATGTCATCTCTACTTCTTTACATCCAAAGCATTCTCAGAGAGGACACCTCTCACCTCTCTGCTTTCCTCTCTATTTCCTATCCTAGCAACTATTTCACTACCATTATGTGTAGAAAAAAGGGACGGGGTGTTGGGTTTTTTAATAGCATACAAACAACAATACGCTTCAGAAGGAAAGAAAAGCAGAAACACTGTGCTGCACAAATATTAGAATTTACATACTTTGAAAAATTTCCCAAATATTTGACAGTAGGAATGAGATTTTTACCTACATAATACAATTTTTTATTTTTCTTATATTCTTGTATCCCTGGTTTTACTAAAATGCAATGTTTTGAATTAAAAGGCCTCAGCTTCTTCTCTTCCTTGGGAGACACTCATAGAGATTCCACTGGGAAGGGAAGAGTAGTGCCTGAAACCAGGTGGCAGCAGACCTATTCTGACAGATATTTCTGATCTTAATTTAGCTGAGAGAACCTACCTGGCTCAATGAATTAACTCTCCCCTATAGTGGCATAGTGGAGGGTGAAGAGATTTCTCACAAGGAAAGGAAAAATGATAGTGCAAATACATGCCTGAAATTGCTGGAGGTTCATGGGGCTGTAATATTGCTAGAAGTCACAGCCATCTGCCTTTATATACATAAAACTGAGAGACTTTCATAAAGAAGGTACAGCACACTGTTAAAGCCTTTTGCAGGCATTACAAGGAAAGCCATTTGATCTTGTCAGGACAGGAATGCCTCAAAACATGACTTCACTTGGCAATTCCTGGCTGACTGCCTCCAGATAATGATGCAAGCAGGAAGGACCACCTGAGAAAACCTAAATCAAAACACTAATTGAAAATGTGTTATATCCACAGGTCAAGGTCAACTTTTCTCCTTACAAAACACATACAAGACAGCCAAAAGGACAATTTACTTAAATCAATAAGCAGTAATACCCACAATGATTTACTGCAATAGTAGAACAACATGAACATTTAAAAGAAGAGTATCTCCTCATCTAGGTTACAAAGCTCTTTAAAATAGAGCCAGAACAGCATTCAGTTTCCTTTGGTTGCAGTGAATAGTTTGAAGGTTGAAATTACATTCTCTGTTGATCACTGGAAGACAGGGATAGGGACAGACTATTGAAAAATTTCAGTGTCCTTTTGGCTGCCTTCCAGTCCCATCTCCAAGTGGCTGCTATTCTATTTAATGTAACTGGAGTCTACCCTTAGGATGAATATCTTTCTTCCTGACAGTTTTTATTCTTTTTCAAGGCAGGGGAGCAGCCACAGCCCAACAAAGACTGCCTCTTGAAGCCTCAGCCGAAGGGCTCAGGAATGGAACAAACATGTTCAAAATGCTGCTGCATGACTTCTTGCAAGAGAGTTTCTCTACACTTTCACTGAAAATGCAGACAATATAATAACTGAGGTTAGGATAATCCCAGAGACAGAAATGTTTTTCAGCTGAAAAGATTTTAAAACAGCAATGGGTTTAGAGGAAAATCGGCTCCCTATCTGCAATACATGACCAGTCAGAAAAAGATAGAGTCTTGCTAAAAGATTGTAAGCTATAACTCATTGTTGTAGGAACAATGCAGACATTTTTAATACAGATGCATGCTTAACAGGCTGGTTGCATATGAGCTTCAGAATTTTAATCTGGGGTTCTAGAACAAAACCCAAGCTGCTTAAAAAGTCTTCAAAACCTTCACTCATAAAAGGTTATATAAATTCTCTAAGTGGACAGCCCAGGTTAACAGCTAACATAATTACACCCTGTTTGTACTGACCTGACAGTAAAGTTACAGCAGTGCACAGGTTCAACCCACACACATCAGTCTGTGTCCCACCTACACTGCCCTTGGGGCCCACGCCACACATACAAGGGCACGCTTCACTCTGTGATTCTTCCATGGCTACTGATTCCAAAATTAGCCAAGCCTCAAACTGACCAATTTCTGTGGGTAGAGTTACAAGCTTCCCTGGCCTTCAGGCTTCACCAATTACCAATGCTCCTCATGGACCTTCTTCCTGCTCTGCACTGCAGATATTTGTGCAGCACAGAGGCTCTGAGACGCACAAGAAATCGGTACCTTCTGCTTGTTATATCTGCAAAAAGCAAAACACTGAGGAGTTTAGCAGACATTTATGCTCCCCAAAATAGCCAGGACTGATTCACATTTACCCTGACTCACATAAGTTATCACAATCACATTACTTTCAGCAAAAACATCAGTTAAAAGGAATTTGTGTCAGGGCCACAAGCAAAGAACTCTTCCATTAGAGCATGCCTGTGCTGGGAAGTTGTTAACATCTACAGCGATTCCCTTAGGAAATGTCAACAGCAGCACCAGAAAAAAGCAAACATATTTGTTTGTCTAAATATTAAGAAGAGCCTGGAACAGTTTCTAAAATGTCAACAAGAAAACCACACTCCAAACCAGCATGATTTCTTTTTGTTGCAAACATAAATAATTCTTATGTTAGTTTGGAAAGCGGTCGATGGGGAGTCAGCCTGGGTACCAGAGTGAAGCAGATATTCCTCTTCACAGTATGCAAAGAACATATTAATCATGCAAATAGAAAGCCTTTTGAGGGAAAGAAAAAATGATACTATGTCTCTTTGGGATAAGGAAAGTAAACACGTAAATATGATGCTTTTACAAAAAGAGGGAAGCCTAAAGGATGGCTAATATTTGACAGCTGTTGTGATACTGTTTTCTGTACACAGTGAACGGGGGAATATCTTGCACTTATAGTATTTCCTATTTCTTTTACATACTGCATAACACAGTCACAAGACTCTAGTATTGACAGTTGCATTAAAAATTCCCACTTTCCATATTACAACACTCTTAAGAAACCTTCCACATTTTATAATATGTTAAGCATTACTCAATGATTAACATATTATAATATGTGTTTTATTACATAATAGATATGATATAATATCATTGCTATTGTCATGGGATTTTCCACTTGAGAGTCTGGCATACACAACATCATCTGCTTCATTTAATAGAAATAATTGACAAGACTCCTTCCAGCTCAACAGTTTGTTTTATATTGCCTTTATAAATAAGGACAGAACTTTAATAGAGTATAAATATGCAGTTGCGCTTCAACTGCACAACTGCATATTTACACTCTATTAGGAATTTGCTATATAAAAGTAAAAATAAAGTTCCTGTTAGCAATAACATATAGTTATTCTGTCACTGTAATTTTCCATGCTTATCACATCTCCAGTGATTTACAGGTTCTTTTCTTTTTTTTTTTTCTTTTCTTAACAAGCACAAGGATATTTTTTGCTGCTGAACACTTGAGCTGGAAACTGAAAGTCAGGTAAGATGCTTACTCATCCATTAGTAATCAGGATTTTGCAGGTCAAGTTCTGCCCCAGTGTCAGCTATCAAGTTACCTTTTACTGCAGCCTTATTAAGTACTCTGTACTGATGCTCTGATACTCTGTACCCCATCCATACCCTGTACTGATAACCATAAATGTAACCACTTCCATGCATGGGAGTTGATGGTTTCCAGACAGGAAGAGGACAGGTTAGGAACAGAACTGAGATCAGCTCTTCATCTGAGTGTGTTCAAGTGAAATCAAAGAAATCCACTGACTACCCTCACAGCTCCTAATGCCTTGCCTTAAGCAGGAACAAAAACCCACACCCATGATTTTGTGAACAGCAGACATGAGACATAACAACATAAAGACAGTTCTATCTTTTTGTTTGGAAGAACTCCTTAATTTCACTTGGAGTTAAAAGTATTAAGAAAAAAAAATTATTCCAACTCAACAGACAGCAATGACAGAGCAATGAATTCTCCAGTTGATGCTCACATTCCTGACAAAATTGTGATTTGGGAGGAAAGAAAAGCTGATACTCAGCATCCATACCAAGGGGAATAGAAGGAAAAGGAATCCTGCCTCCCCCGCCTCACACACTGATGCTGGATCTCTCCTGGATCCTGCTGATAACATATGCTCCTGAGGCATCTTCTCCTGTTATCACAGACAGTGCAGACATGCTGTGCCAGCCTTCTCTAGTATTCCTGATCTCCTTCCTATAAACACCACATGGTTCCACACATTTAATATGCTTTATATCTTCAAAAGGAAGATATTATTTGGGGAATTTAAGGGATTGTACTTAATTCAAAGGAGGTTTGTGAGCATTCTTGCTTAAAAGGTGTTTTGAGGATGAGTAATCTAGTAAGAAACACCCATTAAATTGAGTAAGATGATTCTCAACATAATTTGAACAGAGTAAGATGATTACTTTTTTCCTCAGTTGTGCCCCTCAGATCTCTAATTCCCACTGGAACAGAGGAAATATGCCCAGGAAAAAGCATCTATTACTATTCCTACCTGTGGCTACAACTCAACTTTAAGTTCTGCTGCAAAGACAGCTGGCAGCTGAGACAACATGGTTCTGATGCAGAGCAGTCTCATTTCTAGCTATAGCTTCTGCAACTGATACAAATTTTTTTTCATATAAATGAATGAGTCTGATCCCTAAAGATTACAGGGGGCAGGAAGAGAACTTCCTGACAACATTTTGAGTCTATGCATCTCTTTATATTTCTCTTTGTGCAACCAAAAAAGGCCTGAAAACAGGATTAGAGATACCTGTAAAGTCAAGCACGTGTGCTTTTGCAGAACTAGGTGCAAAATGTGGAGTTATAAGAACAGTGAAAATGCATCATTATTGGAAGTCAAGTCTCCATTTGACCACATTTAATCTCATTATCACCCATATAACATGCTCCATTTTCTCTTTGGAAGGAGAGAAAATGGTTCCACTGGATGCAGTCATTCAGGAGACACCTGAAACATAGGGAGGAAAGCAACTCTCCTATTCAAAGCAAGAAAAGCACAAAAGATGCTCTCACTTTGTGAGAAGCTTTACTTAAAGCAGGACAAAACCCCAAAATGTCCAAGGAAGGGCTACTGAGTAACAGGAGGGATAAGCAAAGGTGGGAGAGAGGCCTCTCACATGTGATGCCTTTTATCTGCACTACTGGAGATACAGGACCCAGCACCTAAATACTTCAGCTGCTGCTATACACTGACAGCAGTGCAAAGCACTGCCTTGCTTGGGCACCAGCACAAGGGAAATGTGAGACACTATTGACAGCAATGCCTTTGCCAAAGAGTTCCTTCTGCACCTGCTATCATCAGAACCTGTACTCAGGAACCAGCAGAGCAAACCCTTTCAGTGGATGATACCAGTGCACTTTACATCCCAGGGACTTTATTTTCAGTGGACAGGAGCAAATCTGCTGGGCCCATCAGCATCCTCAAACTCAACAACCTCCAGCCTAAAGTCTGATGAGTTTGAATGTGTGATGGACAGGCAGTTACATAAGTCTGTGCCAAAGGATTTGGGGAGCACATACATCTTTTTAAATATGACTTTTTTATTGAGGTTTTCAGTCCACTTATTAGAGCTCAGTCAGGATGGCAACCGCATACCAAGTACCACTACATGTTAACCAGCAAGTCAGGCAGATCTGCAGATTTTTAAGGAACAGAGCTAATGTTGCAGATCATTAGCTCTGTAGTTAATGAAGTTCTGAGCCAAAAAAAAAAAGCCCCAAAATGTTAAGGAAGAGCTGTCCAGGAGCAGACTTGAGCAAATTCTTCACCAAGGTCACTGTATGCTTGGTATGCTCTTAGTTAAGCTTTCCTGTGTGATCTACCAGTCTAGAAGAATGGGTAATGTTATCTTTACGACTTAGACTTGGTTTAAATTAAGACTTATTTAGTTAATTTCCCAGCAATTCAAGACACATTCACAGCTTTACATCATCAGTACGTCCTAAAGTAGGGAACACAAGGTTTTGGAGCTGCTGGCTGAAGACCCAGAAAGCTTTGTGCTGACAACAGAAAGAGTGCAGGCAGCAACTGCTGCTCATTCTGGAGTTACCACATTATGAGTGGACTTTTATACTCCTGCCATCTCTATTTCTGCTTATTGCACTCTGCCCATCTTCCTATATACCAAAGCTGGAAAAAGTTCTTATCAGTCCACTAGCTATTGTTTAGGAAAAAACCAACCACCCAATCAAACAGCTCCACATTGGCCAAGACTGTTATTTCAGCACATATAAACAGGTTTTGTGACCTTTCCAAGGCCCTGTTTCTGTAGAATTTACATATATTACTAATTCTAAATATGAGAAAATTGCATCTTCCAGTAAGCAACCAAGGCTGCTGAGATGCAGCATGAATTACAGCATAATTCCTGACTCCCAGCATAACAAGAAGCATAACATTTCCAGCATGTTACAAGAATATTGCTCACACAGGCTCATCTTTTCATTCTGCTAGGGCTCAGACAAGACTGCTTGCTGCCCTAGAATGAGTACAAGGGTAAAAGTGCAAAGGTTCAGGACACACAGCATAGCCAAGATAAAGCATTAATACTCTCAATTCACAAGCATTGTTACATAAAATTGTCCAAAATTATGGCATATAGCTGTAGAACCACAAAAGAGTTCAGGATTGAGGGGACCTTTAGCACTTACCTGCTCTAAAGCCTTGCTCAAAGCAAAGTCAGCTTTGAAGGCAGGACTGACTCTGAAGTCAGGACAAGAGAGAGCCTTGTCCAGGCAACTCTTGTGGGTCTCCAAGGAAGGACATGGCCAGTAGGTCAAGACAAGTCAATATTTCCTCAACTCAGCACCCATGAGACAGCACCAAAGTACTGGGCCCAACACTTTGGGCTCCCCAGAGAGAAAGACATTGACAAACTGGAGCCAGAAGAACTGATCTCTACATACAGAAGCAACAGTATCAAATAAAACCAGTACCAATTTTTGGCCAATCTAGTAGAGACAGTTGCCTTTTTTTATCATGGGAAAATATTGCTTCTTAAGGTTCTAAGAAATGATTATGTAATTTAATATAGAAATTATAAATATATTATTTATATCTTAAATTTCATACATTTATATATTTCTATATATTAATATTATCATTGTTATTAAAGCATATAATTTATATAATACTTTTTATTTTTTATAGTTTTATCTATATTTTATGTAAAAATTACATAAAATTACCAATTTATAAATAAATTATTTTAGTATATAAATTAAATATTTTATATTAAATTATTTAATAATTCCTTAGAAACCTATGAAGCAATTTAATTATATGATTAACATAAATTACATTATTAATTCATTTAAAACACAAGTATTTTATTTGCCATTTCTGTCAGTTTCTGGTTGTCCCATTTCTTTTTTTTTCTCTAGTAAGTTTATATTCCAAACAAAGACACTGCAGTTTAACCTGATGCTTTCAAACAAGCACACATCTTCTCTTTCAAATTAATTTTACTCCTAAATCTTGACTTAATTTGTATATTTAGAGGTTCTTAGATCCAGTTTTCAAGCACATTAATTTTTTGGAAAAAAACCTTCAGCAAGGAGACATACAATTTGCTTCAGTGTCACAGTCCCCTTTCAAATATCAGAGGACTCTTACAATGAATAACTTGTACATATCCCAGGGGGATTTTCATAGACATTACAGGAAACAAATCGACCTTAAGCAATGTCCTTGTGAAACATACTGCATACCACATTTTTATTAATTTCTTTACAGCTTCAAATGTCTGCTTCACAGCATACGTAATAAGCATGCAAAAGTACCTGCCTCTTTCTCCACACACTAACACTGACTCACAGAAAGAACCCAACAGCTGCTTGTATAAATAAACATCGTTATTAAGGTTACCAGAGAGTCAACACAAAATACGCTCTCATTTGGAATATTTTTTTAACACCCACTGTGCGTAGAAAAACAATAATGCATTAGAAAGGAAAAAAAAAAAAATTAAAAAATCTACAAATACGGAGTAACAGCGCCGCCAAGGATGCTTTCCGTGGGTCAGGATGGCCGAGCGGTCTAAGGCGCTGCGTTCAGGTCGCAGTCTCCCCTGGAGGCGTGGGTTCGAATCCCACTCCTGACAGCTCTGTTTTGGGGCTGAGGATTTCGGCTTTATCTACTTTTGAAAAAGAGAGGCTGAGGAAAGACTTCATCGTGTTCCACAGCTTCCTGAGTTTCAAAAGGGGAGGTTTTTCTCGCATTGTCCTGGTATCCACTGACAGGAAGTGCAAGAATTGTTTGAAGCTGTGTCAGGGGAGCTTCAGACGGGGCACTAGGAAGCATTTTTTTACTGAGAAGGCCATAAAAAACTGGAACAGGCTTCCAGTGAGGTGGTCAATGCCCCAAGACTGTCAATTTGGGGCTTTTGGACAATCCACTTAAAAACTTGCCTTAACATTTGGTCAGCCCTGAACTGGTCAGGCAGTTGATGATCGCTGCGGGTCTCTGCCAACTGAACTTGCTATTCTATTCTGTTCTATTCTAGGATTTTAAAATGGTGCCCTAAATTAAAATGGAAAATCTAATTGCTTCAGCCCAAAGCAGGGAGCAGCTCACAGTGCAACCCCCAAAATCTGGTGGGGTTTTGCTTGCTCTCCAACACCTTGGAGCAGCAGCTCTCCACCTTCCCTGCACTCGCTCTGATGCTGGATGCCAGACCAGGCACCTCTCCCTGCAGTGACAAATGTCACTGCCCCGAGATGGCTTCTGCTGCTTTAGGGAGTGGCACCCACCTGCAGGGTTCTGACACTTCCTTGAGCAGCAGGAGAAGGACAGTGAGCAAAGGAGAGCACAAAAAGGAGAAGGCAAAACCTCCCTCTCTCCTCTTTTGCCAGAGGTGAGCAGTTATTTTGGCTCTAGATGTTTTCTAAAACTACAGCTTCCAGCTCAATGCCAGATGCTTTTTTCTTACTTTTAACTTGCTCTCCAAAATACTCTGTATGTTGCTTTCTGTTCTTGATTTTTTAAAATTTAAAAACCTCTCAAAGGCAGACATGAATCAGTAAACTAATTAAATTTTCATGTTATATATTTAGAGTTAAATACACAATAGGTAAAATTCTAGAATACAAAGTAATTCTGAGAAACAAGACCACAAAAAATAGTCACAAGAACATTCTTCCCATGAAGGAAGTAGAAACTGGATATTTAACATTTTTAGTTAATGTTAAATATCCAGCACTGCAAGCTCTCAGCAGGCATACAATAATGAAAACACATAACACTAGATCCTTATAAATAAGCAGCTAAAATAGGTGAATCAATGAATTATCCCAGTGGAAGAAACAAACAGGTAGTGTTTTAATTATGTGATAATAACACCAACTCTGACAAAGGTAACTAATTCCTTCCACCTGCAAATTCTACTAAGCAATCCTTGAGTAGAGTGCTTACCTGCACAAAATACTTCTCCACCACTTTGTGTACAGAGGATATAAATCTGTTTTTCTCCAGGACTTCACCCAAGGGGTGGTGTTAATCCATCTATTCTTACTAGGCAAGCAGCACTACAGGCTGGCAATATATACAGGGATGCTTTCATCTGCTGAACTGTTAAAGTGGTTAATTCCACATTCCTGACAGCAATTCTGCCAGTACTGGAATTATGGAAGCAGCACATTTGCCTGCTATGAGCACTCAGCAAGTCCAACGTGTCTGGATCTGCCAAACACAACAAAATCAACAGGCAGCCCCCTAAAGCCACCTAAAGCAGGAACCCTGAACTCTAGAGTTGCAGGACTAGCTGGTTTTCCTGTGGGATCCATTTTGGACAAAACCTGAAATCAAAATCATGTCCCATCAACACAATTTACAATAGTAGTATGCTATCTACCTTACAGAGGCATCAAATCAATATTATTAGAAGTAATTTAATCTAAACTAAGGGTGTAGACTCTTGCTAAAGTTTGAAGAAAAAAATACAGCTGAGGTAGAGAGATATATAGAGATACATATAAACCAATAAATAATTAAATGTCAGAAGATAAACAGCAACTTTGAGGTCTTGAATCTCCTTAGCTTCATTTCAATTATAATATGAATATTGAGATCATATAAATCAGCCTAGGTGTACCTAAAGTATGAAATGGCTCAAGCTTCCTAGAAAACTACAAATGAGGAGACCACTCAATAATGATGCTTTCAAATACCTATTCAGGACTGTAGCTTTTTTCTACAATCCCTTCCTGGTCCTGCTTTAATCCCCACTGAGAATCTTGCATGGGGGGCAGAGAGAGAAAGAACTACAAAGGGCTCTGGCCACCATCCAAGATAAGAAAAGCCCCAATTCCAGTGGCAGTTCACAAGTCACTTCAGTGGTCCTAGGATTCATCCCATGATGAATCTTCTGTGAGACTGCAGCAACATCACAGATGCACAGAGCCACAGGATAAAAATTCTGCAGCCTAGAACTCTTCATGGTTAGTTAAAAGAATTTCCCTTCTAGTAACACATTGTAATGGATAAATTATATATGCAGATGAGATTTAATTTGGTTTTTCAATATAATGACAAAATAAAACACATTCTTCCAAGCCAACTCTTCCATAATTACAGACTATAAGAACTAACAAAACTAAAGAGAGAGGAGAGGAAGGATTGAATCCCAGGCCACCATAAGCAGCAAAGACCATAGGACTTCATTAGGAAATCTGTAAAAATTTCAATTCTTTTTCTCTCAGATCATTTTTCCTGAATTAAAGGCCTGAACACAACAGAATAATCTGTCAAATTCTTCATTAATGTTATGTTTGTAACAGTCACTTTTACAAATATTCAGCAAATTTGGGCAAAATACAAAGAAACTTACAGAACTGACAGAAATTAATTCTGTGGAGACAAGTCTCTTGCTATAAATTTCCTTTCAGAAACTTTCACATGATGGACTAGACAGAATCTAGAGAGGTATTTGAGGGGAAGAAAACAATCACTTTAAAAAAAATCTGATTATCAGCATGTATGCTTAGTATTTCATAATCAAATGCTGATATCTGCACTCTTTTATATACAGGCTGTTTAGTGAGGCTCTTCACATGAATGTAGTCAATTTAAAACTAAAATATTCATATTAGCCAGACAAGATCTTCAGACTTAAACAACTTTCATTATTAAAGGAAGCACAAGATCAGCTTTTTCTGAGATAGAACCTGCATATATCTTATCCATAGCTGGTCACAAGGATTGAGACCAAACTCTCAACATTTGCATGTGCTGTGAATATTTCCTGTGAGAAAATGTCACAAGGTGAAAAGTACAGAAAAATGAGGAGCTCAGAATTTTTTTCTCTCTATGGCATGGTGCACAAGGCAGTGCTTCTGGTAAATAAGATACAGAGAATGACAAATCTTTTCCTTTCTCTTTTTTTCTCCCTCTCTCTTTTTTTTTTTTTCTTTTGTTTCAAGAAAGGGACTATACACTTTTTCAAACATATGTATTTCAGGATGTCAATGCAGACAGGAGGCAAAAGACACAGAAAGCTGTTATGCTTTACCAAAGACCAGTTTGCTTTAAGGAAGCCTCTATTAAATACAACCTTTAAAATAATGAGGGCTAAGGATTCCCTTGCAGCTCCAGCCTGAGCTGTACATGTGAGCAGAGCCCTTACTGACCAGAAGGGGAAAGAAGAGGGGCAGATCCCACACTCTGTGTGAAATCCCCTTGATGGGTTTCAGGGAAATAGATCATTTTATGGGCAAGCTGGGACTCTGCTATTACCACTACTGCACTACCCTACATGTGAGGATATTTCCCCATAGAACTTATTCCTTCAGATAATATTTTTTCTCACAAACAAATGGTTATCAGCAAACTTTCCTCATCCTTGCTTTATGAATGTTGCCCATGGACTAGAGGAGAATACAGCACATTAGAGATCATCTCCTATGCTCATCACAAAGCATAATAGATACCCAGATCTGATCTGATCTTGCCACTCAGCATGAGTCACTGAATGACTGAAATAGATGGAAACTACTTCCAGTATTTCTCTCCTGACACCAAAGCCACACAACACTTTGAAAAGATTTAGATGAAGTTCAGACAAGTATCTGCTAAGTATGTGGACACTGAGGGAGTTTTGAGATATCTCATTACTTCTACTGCTCATTAGTGGATAGGACAGTATATTTCCAACACTTTGTGGTTCTCAAAGGTTTTTTTTTAAAGCCAAAGTAAAAAGAATAATCAGGATACCCCAGCTCACCTGCTCCCTTTGACATTGAAGCAAGCCTACACTGACAGTTCAAAGCACGCCTGAATTTGCGTTTATCCTTGCGAGAAACAATCCATTACCAGCCGCTAATGATCTTCCTTTTGCCCTAATGAATCTGCCTTGAAAGGAATCTACCTGGGGTTCCATGCTGTTCACAATTATTAAAACATGAAAACTGGACTGACTCTGTTAAGGACATTCGTGGTTAACTCTGATGTGAAATAAATGCCAGCTTTATGAACTGGAACCAATCAGACAATGCAAGCCAATCACTGTACTAAAGATGCTGCATGCAGCAGCTCCTCTCTCAGTACAAGCATCCTGGATCTCTACTGGCATAACTCATTCTGCAGAGGGGCAGGTCCAAAGGGCAGTTTTGACATGAGGAAACACACATGCCTGGAAAGTGAAAGTAACACAGAGCTGTTTCTGGTTGTATAGAGACCCTTGTGACAGCAGAGGCAAAAAGCTACCTGCCACAAGCCATGCTTGCTTCTGGATCTCCTACAGACAGACACAGTCAGAATATGGGGCAGCTTATTATTCTTTCTTCTGCTAGTGCTCTTCATAAAAATTATTGGATAAAACAGTATTTTTTGGTAGGCATGCCTGTCCTTAGGCTAGTCTTGCTCCATTTGCCAAAGCCTCATTCCCCTTTCAAAGATAATGCTGTCTTTTTACTGTCAGCCAAACCACTAGTTGTTTGCTGCCAGAAAGAGTAACCCCTATCTCAGAGTGGTAATGTCACACTCAGGTTTAACTGAAATTAACTTATTTTCCTGTTTCTTCAGTGCTAGTGCCAGTGCTAGGCCAGGCTCTGGCAGCTCCCACTCTCCCCAGCACAGCACAGCATTAGTTGGATGATCCCCCCTGCTGCTGCACAGCTACCCAGACTCCTCATCAAAGCACCCAGGATCTTCAATGTCTCCTCAAAAAGGAGGCCCCCCAGCCTTATATCATAGAACTGATAAGAAAACAAAGCTTCATGCAAAATCTCAGTGTCAGGACTCCTCCTGGGCCCTGAGGGAGATCCTGACTGGATCACAGGTGTAGGGGCATTGTCTCCTCTCCTAAATAATCTGTCCTCCACAGTTGGACTTACTCCTTATCTGCAGTCTAGCTCAATATCCTCTTAATCCATGCTGGATCAGACCAATGCCCAGCATCAGCATCCTCTGGGATAGAGGCCAAGACCAGCCCTGAGACAGAAATCAATACAGACAGTGGTAATCAGCAGGACAAACAGTAGGACAAAGCCTCATTGCTTCCAGAAATTTGAGGCTCAGAGGTTTCCTATTGTAGTGGTATTTCTGCAAGAAGGACCCTGCAAGAAGGTCACTGGGGCTGATTGAGTCTCTTGGAATCCTCCCCATCCAGAGCCAGCTCAGCTGCAGCAGGTTGCTCAAGGCCCCAGCCAGTTTTGATTGTCTGCCAGGACAGAGGCCATACAATCTTGTGACAAACTCTTTCAGTGTTTAACCACCTTCCCATTAAAAAAAATGGGATTTGGACATTTTCTGAAAGTATTAGCATTCACGTGCTGCTGCAAAACATTCCAGAGCCTGCCTGTGCATTGCCTGAGGAACTGTGTGCAAGCCAGTGTATGGGCAAGGGCAATGTTCTTCATGTCCTCCTGCACTCTGAACAGCACCACTGCTCTACCTTAATGTGGAGCAATTATCTTATAAAGGTTTTAAGACTGCAGCATTCATTACTTTAATTGGAATAGTCTAAGATACATAATTTTTCTGGTTTCTGGATTTTCCCTATGTTGTTAATAAGGATTCCTGTCTTTGTCATGAGCTGTGGAGGCATCTAGCATTGCTCCATAATACCCAGAGAAACAAGATCATTCTGTTTACAACTCACTTATCATAATAAATGCCAAAATATTTCTCATCTCTCACGGTAATAAAAGTCAGGTAAAATGTAATTATTTTCCACAAGGTAAATAACCTTTTAATGCCATCTTCAATTCTTGGAACTACTCTTGTAGCTTTTTTGCTTTTACTGTGCATCTGTTGCATTTAGGTCTCCCTTTGCCAGGAGACTCCACATCTACTATATACATTTGAAAGAAGTATACAGGCTAAGAAGGTAGTTTTGCATATTTCAGTCTTCAGATGCACATTTTCATAACAATAGCAGGAACAAAGACATTAGAATAGAATTGTAGAAAATTTTGGGTTGGAAGGGTCATCTAGTTCCAATACCTGTGCCATGGGCAGGGACACTTCCTGCTAGACCAGGGTGCCTCAAAGTTCCATTTGGCCTGGCCTTGAACATTTCCAAGGATCCACAACTTCTCTGGGCAACATGGTCCATGGTTTCAACATCTTCACAGTAAGGAATTTCCTCCTTATATCTAATCTAAACATACCCCCTGGCAGTTTGATTACATTACCCCTTGTTCATATGTCCTCGTAAAAACTCCCTCTTCAGCTCTTCCATAGCCCCTCTTTAGGTGCTGAAAGGTGCTGTGAGGTCTCCTGGAGCCTTCTCTTTTCCAGGCTGAACAGCCCCCCATTCTCCCAGCCTGACTTCACAGGAGAGGTGCCCCACCCTTCTGACCATCTTTGCTTCTCTTCTCTGGACTTGTTCCAACAGGTTCATTTCCTTCTTGTATTGGGGACCCCAGGGCTGGACACAGAATTCCAGATGGGATCTCATAAGAGCAGAGCCAAGGAGCAGAATCCCCTCCTTTGCCCTGCTGCCCATGCTGCTTTTGATGCAGCCCAGGACACGTTGGCTTTCTGGGCTGTGAACACACATTGCCAGCACATCATAAGCTATTGATTCAACACCCCCAAGTCCTTTTCTTCAGGGCTGCTCTCAATCCATCCTCTGCCCAGGAGGATGCCCCAGTCATTGTGCAGGACCTTGTACTTGGCCTTGTTGAACTTCATGAGGTTTGAGTGGGCCCACTTCTCTTGTTCATGTCCCTCTGGATGGCATCCCTTCCCTCCAGTATGTCACCCACACCACACAGCTTGGTGTCATTGCCAAACTAGCCAAGGGTGCCTGCCAGATTCAATCCCCCTGCCCATGTCCTCAACAAAGCTGTTAAACAGCAGTAGTCCAATACTGACCCTGCAAAATGTCACTTGTCACTGTTCTGCACATGGATATTGACTCCTCGACAGTAACTTTTTGAGTTTCACCAACCATCCAGTTCCTTATCCACTGAGTAGTGCATCCATCAAATCCATGGCTCTCCACGTTAGAGACAGAGATGTCATGTGGGACAGTGTCAAATGCTTTGCACAAGTCCCAGTAGATGACATCCATTGCCCTTCCCTTATCCTCCAGCACTGTAACCCCATCACAGAAGGCCACCAAATTTTTCAGGCATGATTTGCTCTTAGTGAAACTGTGTCTGTCACCATCCAAGTCCTTATTTTGCATGTGACTTAGCACAGGTTCTAGGAGAATCTGCTCTACGATCTTGCCAGGCACAGAAGTGAGACAGACTGGCCTGTAGTTCCTCAGGTCTCCATTTTTTTTCCTCTTTAAAGCCAGGGGTTATGTTTCTCCCTTTCCAGTTAGTGACAGCTTCACCAGACTGCCATGGCTTCTCAAGTATTATGGATAGTGGCTCAGAAACTTCTCTGAGAACTCCCTCAGGTCCCGTGGATGCATTCATCAAGTCACATGGACTTGTGCATCTTCATGTTCCTTAGATAGTCTTGAACCTGATCTTCTCCTCCAACGTGTGGTTCTTCATTCTCCTGGTTCCTGCCTTTGCTTTCTGCAACTTGGGCACTGTGGCTGGAGCACTTGTTGGTGAAGACTGAGACAAAAGAGGCATTGGATAACTCAACCTTCTCCATACTCCAGGTAACAAGGTCTCCCATTCCCTTCTGGAGAGGGCCCACAATTTCCCTAGTCTGTCTTTTATTACTCATGTTCCTATACAAACTTTTCTTGTTGCCCTTGATGTTCCTGACTAGATTTGATTCTATCAGGGTTTTAGTTTTCCACAATTGACCCCTGATTGCCCAGACAATTTCACTGTATTCCTCCTAAGAGAACAGTCCTTGCTTCCACACTCTTTTTTGAGTTTGAGTTTATCCAGAAGCTTTTTTTTCATTCACACAAGCCTCCAAACATTTTTGTCTGATTTTCTATTTGTTGGGATGCGTCTCTCCTGAGTTTGAAGGTGATCTTTGACTATCAAGAAGTTTTCTTTATTTCCTCTTCCCTACGAGTCTTTATGCTACAGTACTCTACCAATGTGACAGTGTTCGCAGGGGTCTCAGGACGAGGGAAGAGACGAGAATGTTGACTCCATGTCCAGAAGGCTTGATTTATTATTTTATGATATATATTATATGAAAACTATACAAAAAGAATAGAAGAAAGGATTTCATCATAAGGCGAGCTAAGAATAGAAAAAGAATGAATAACAAAGGCTCGGACTGACCAAGACAGTTCAAGACAGCTGGACTGTGATTGGCCATTAATTAGAAGCAACCACACGAGACCAATCACAGATCCACTTGCTGCATTCCACAGCAGCAGATAAGCATTGTTTACATTTTGTTCTTGACGCCTCCCAGCTTCTCAGGAGAAAAAATCCTAAGGAAAGGATGTTTCAGAAAATATCATGGCTACACTACCAAGTGGAGTACTTCAAGAGGGACACCATCAGCTTTCCTGAGGTCCAGGGCAGTGAGATTGCTGTGCACTGTCGCTGCTGCCCTAAAGGGCATTGAACTCCACCAAATCATGGTCACTGGAGACAAGGCTGCCCTTGGGCTCCACATTCCCCTCCAGCCTCTCTTGTGTGGTGAGAACAAGGTCCAGCATAGCACCTCTCTTTTCTGGCTCCTCTATCCCCTGGAGAAGGAAGTTACCTTCAATGCTTTCCAGAAACCTCCTAAACTGTTTATGCCCTCCTACGTTCTTCCTCCAACAGATATCAGGGTGGTGGAGGCTCTCCATGAGAGCCAGGGCTTGAAAGGATATGAGGTTGCTCCTCTCTGCCTGCAGAGAGCCTCATCCACTAGGTTTTCCTGATTGGGTGGCCTGTAGCACACCCTATAATGTCACCTGTCCCTGTCCTCCCTTTAGTCCTGACCCATAAGCCATTGGGTGGCTCTTCATCCATTCCAGAGCTCCATGTAAAGCTGGTCATTGACATAAAGGGTGATACCCCTCTTCATCTTCCCTTCCTGTCTTTCCTGCAGAGCATGTATCCTTCCATTACAACACTCCAGCCCCAGGAGCCACATCTCTGTGATTTTAGGAAACCAGACATAGAATTCTGTATTCAGAAAATAACCTTGTCCATGTTAAAAAGAAAAAAAAAACCAAAAAACAAAAAACAAAAAAAACCACCCCTAAATTAAAAAAACACCTGGGGCTTTGGGAATGGGGGAAGCTTCCATCTGACAGTACAGTTCACAGAAGAACATTCATTTCAACTAAGATGTCCTACAGAAGAACAAAAGAGTTCACCATGACAAGGCTTAAGTGCTGCTCTTTCACTGTGGTTATTTAATGCAAAGAATAACTCATAGTTACGTTAGAGATGGAAGATCAATCAAGGAGAAAAGTTAAAACTGTGTGGTCATCCCTAGCTCATCATAGAGTTTGTTGCAGAGTTTCAGCCTGGGTCTTGAGAAAACTCCAGCTCTTCTGGAAAAAGCATTTAGTGAGCAATAAAGCAGGTTTCTACCTTGGTTGAAAGATGGAAAAAAGGGTGGAAAGCATTCTGTATTAAGGCCTTAAAAAGATTATATGGGATAAAGGGAAATACAATATGACGCAACAAGCCCTGTACAAAAAAAGGGTTGTCCACTTTGAGCTTTGCTGTAATGAAGATAGAATAATAAATTTTATACCAAAAATTATCCAAAATAAATAATGAACCATATCTAGTGGTAAATGAATTATCTCTGCTCCTTAGACCTTCTCTTTTTCATAAAGAACAATCCCCCTAGACAGTCTGAAGAGAACTGAGTGCACTTTTTTTCCTGTAACTGTGAGAATGAGGAATTCAGGCTAAAATTCTCATGTGATAAGTTCAATTGCAACAGCTAGAATTTTATTATGCTACCTAGTTATAAAATATTTGCTATAAAAAATTTCATTTGTATTAATGAATTTTTGGATGTTTGCAAGATTGAAAACTGCTACAGAAAGGACGAATCAAAAATACTGGCTCCAGACAAAGCAGCTTCCAGTGTTCTCCTCATAACTAGAATTAGGGAGCTCAATAAAATCCAGCATATCAGATTTGTTTTACAGCCTCTACTCCTCTAACTTGTACTACCATGACATCTTACAACAAGTACGGGGCAAATGGGTTAGATCTATAGAATAATGTTATAGTCTTCCCTTCAGACTGACTTTTTGTCCGTTCTGATAATATTTAAGACAATATTTTCCAATTAATTGAAAGCCATTTAGCGCTCCCACCAAATTACTCCTCAGTGACTTTGGAGCAGATACAATTTCTTTTTACCAAATGCCTTTGATTTCTTCTCTGCACACACAGACATGCACTTAATTAAAACTTTCCACTGAAGGTGCATTAGTTAGGCACATAAGCCATACCAAGTTGCTCTTAGGCTTCCTGCCAGAAAGCCAGCAGTGCTGATACTATCCTTCATCTACTTTAAAATGTCAGCAAAACAGGCAATTTATGGCCACATAAATAAGGAGCCAACAGCCCATGACCACTATCTGCAGCAACACAGCACAGATACAGACAGTGATTTGGGCCCCTTCCCTGGGACTGATTCATGTTGCTGAATACAGAATCAGAATACACTCTACCAAAGTGTCTTCTGTAACACCATAATAAAATACATCACCAATATGAGTGTTTAAAAAGGTATCAGGGAGCAGCATAAAAAAATCCCATTAACAAAGCATGGGGCTTGTGCAGATATCTATTATTCACCATGCTGAAAATTTAACCTGGGGATTTTCTACACATACAAGCAGGATGCAGACACATCACATTGTGAAATGAGATCTGCTTTTTATCAGCATATTGGGATTTTTGTTAAGAAATAAAGAACAGGGAGAAAAGCCTTTCAGTCTGATACAGTGTTGTCTTTGTGGGCAGGGATTTAAAAAAGCATCCAAAACAAGGGAGACATCTGAGAATTCAAGTAATTGCCAGAAGCATCTCAAAAAGTCCTTAAGACCCAGCAACTGCTTTCATTATATGGCACCAGTTCTGCTTCAGAGATGCATCTGGCAAGCTAACCCTGAGAGAAAATGTATTTCTGACCACCAGTGTAGCCATTCTTCCATATGAAAATGCAGCTGAGGTTGGATAATGCCACTTAGCTCTGTTAGGTGCTGATTGTCACATGGCTACTTTTCACGTTGAAGCTGGAATTAGACAAGAGTGATTTCAAGTTACACATGTAGCAGCAATAATAATTCTCTAATCTACAGATTTCATTTCCTAAAAATCAGAGAAATGTTACTAAGCTATTTTTGCAGCCAGAATCCAGCAGGAGCAGCCCTGCTAAGACTTGATGTATACCACTAACAGGAGATATCTGCAGGGCACTGAGGCCCAAGCTCAGCATGAAATCTGAGCATGAGAAAAGTTCATCCTTGCCTAGGAAATTTCTTCATGCTTTCCTGTGCCTGAAGAAATGACTGAATTGGGGCATGAGTACCTTCAGCAGAATTCATCATTCAACAAGACTGACCTTCAGTTTATATCTTGGCATATTTTGCAAATGCAGTTTTTAAAAAGAAAAACTAAACATTTTCCTCATCCTGCATAATCTTGCTAAAGACTATAACTAGAAAATTCATGTGAAATCCTGACTTTCAGAATAGAAGCAAAAGAATTCCACTGATTATGGAAATGCAGCAGTTTGCCCTTCTGCAGGAGCTTGAACAGGGTGTAATAGGAAACACATCCGTGTAAAGTAAAAAGCCAAGCCCCACACACAATGTATCTTAAGGTCTTGCTCAGAAATTCTCTGCCTCCTGAATCTTCTAAAGCATAAGGGATCTGGAACCACAAAAAGAAAGGTGTCTGTAGTTTTGCTCACACATTTATTGTTTGAGATCAGCTGAGAAACAAATAAACACTTCATTCCACTGCAAAGAAAACAAACAAACAAAAAACAATCCTGTCACAGAGATGTTAGGTCCTTTTTGTATTTTCAAGTGCCAGCTTTTGAAATCTTCTTCCTTTTGAAGAAGGAACTTGTGGTAGTAAAAGTTATAGCTGAAGTGCAAGTGTGATCCTATAATTAAATAATCTGCAGGCAATGATCGGACACTTCTACAGAAACTCCAAGATATAGCAAATAAACACAAATAGGATAATAAAATACTTCTGAGTATTAGACCTACAGCATGAAGTTGTTGTAGAAATAGAGAAGACTTTAACAAAATATACAAGCCAAGTTATCTGGTTTGCTCATGTAAATGCCTTTAAAAGGCTCTACATAAGACAGAGTAGAGACTTATTGTGAAATAGAATTCTGTAAAAATAAAATTGAGAATACATTACAGTTTAGAAAAGTTTAAACTCACTTAAATTTATTTTATATTTTCATTTCTTAAAACATCCAATATATTCAGGTATTGATGCACTTTTCTAATTAGGGATGCAGTTGCTTCAAGAAATTTTTTAAAAGCTGTTCATGATTGTGTAAAAAATTTTGTGAATTTCTTTGTGTGTGTAGGAAGTCAAATTTTTATTGGATGGATTGTAAAACTAAAAACATGCATTTTCCATCCTTTATTAGATAGACAATCATTCCATTAGAGCTTAAGCTTCAGCATATGAAGCCTGATTGGGGTTTTTACATTGTACTGGGTTGGGCTGGGATGCAGTTAATTTTCTTCACAGCAGACCATATGGTGGTGTGTTTTGAATTTGTGATTAAAAACCTGTTGGTAACACATCAGTGTTTTGGCTACTGCTTACACAGTGTCAGGTTCTGCTCTGTTCCCCACTCTGTACCCCTGTCTGTGTCTGTTACACACTGTGCTGCCCATGCACATCTATATTCTAGACTGCATCTGTTCTGGCTGAATAAAATCCAAGTGTCACAGCTGCCTTATCATTTTACACTAGTCAGCCTTCAGATCCCTAAACAATGAAACAGTGCAAGAAATTAAATGTTCATATTTTGGAGTCGGTAGTGAGCTTAAAAAGAGTCCATGTCAATGGATATTATTTTGCAGTTCACTACCATAAAAAGTTTAGCAATAAAAAAGTTAATTCTTTAACAGAGAATACATACACAAAATACACAAAGTATGCTATAGCTTCATTCAAGGAGTGTCACTTCCAATTAAAAAGCAAAAGAAAGGGGATGGAGAGCACCAGAATTAGGGTCAAACCAGATAATTATTTTTGTCCACTTACAAATCCCAAAGAAAAAACTTTATCATATGATCCTAGTGTTCAGTAATGGACAGGGCTTTGTGGGCATGCATTTGCCATGCTTTAGAACCTGGCAGTGGTATCAGGACAAACACAGCAATAGTTCAGGTCTAATGCAATTAAAACCATGAAACTGTGTAAGCATGGTCTCCCTGCAACTGTAAGAAAACAAAAATTAAGGCTTATATTGTCTTGAAAATAATCTTGAAAACACTACAGTGTGTTCATATCAGGAGTGTATAATATAAATAAACATTATTTCCTTAACTTTCTAATGAAAATCTGATATGAGAGTCAGTAATTTTCAGTGACTAAAAAGCTGATGTGTCTTTCCAAATCTCATCTTCCTATACCAATCATACTATTTGTCCAGCTTAACTATTTTCTAGGTTTATAAACATGGCAATATGATAAGACACTGGAAGAGAGGTTTATTTCCTATTTATCACAGGACTCAAATTGCTGCTGACAGATCTGGCCTAAGAAAATTGACTGCAGCTTTCCAGGATGGCTGATTGGAGTACAATTTGGAAAGAAAACTATTTGCCTCCAGAAACAAATGCTGCGTTATGAAACTCTTGGACCACTGGCCAAGACTGACCTGGCCAACCATCACAAAACACCAAACCAGCCATCAGCACACAGCAGAAGCCACCAGCTCTATTGGCCACAGTGCCTCAGGCTGGAATCACACCCTAGAAATAAAATGCTCTCCACAAAGAAGAGTACAGTTAAAATTGAGTTCATATCAGGGCAATCAGAGTCCCTAAAAATCAGAGTCCTTTCCTCTTTTTTTTTTTTTTTTTTTTCTTTCTTTCTCCAAAATAGTTTGAATTAAACCTGGTAACACTGGCCCTCAACAGCCTAAGTGCTGGCAGCAGATCACACAAGAGCCACTCTCTTGGCCCTATGGACCTTCCTGAGGTTCAAACCAAAGGAGGAGAAGGAGCACCATACTTACTGCAGAAAACAGACAGAGTTGGATGTGGCAGCTAATTTCTAACTACCCAGAGGTACTAGTGGATCCTCAGGACTTACAGGACCAAAGTGGTATTCTCTGCAAGACCAACTAAGACATACATCATGTGCAAGGCTCTTAACAAGGCACAAATGGATGCAGCTCCAGGAACGGAGCACTGTCACACACACACTTCAGAAAATGTCCTTGTACTCCTCACATCTTACTTCTCACAATTGCTCCTTCAATCTGCTAAACTCATTTAGGGACCAAACAGCTTGGCTCTGAGGGCTGTATTTGTCACCTAGGCTATCTTTTGAAGCACTCCAATCTAGGCTTGAGAAGGAAAAGAAAATGAGCATGCCAAACAGGAGAAATACTCTCCAGTTGCATGGACAGTTTAAATGAGCTATACAACATGAGGTCTCCAAACTGCAGAACACAAATAACTGCAGGGAAGGATATCCCTGTGTGGCATTCACATTCTCTGGAAAAATCCCTTTGCCCAGGATTTTTCTCCCGAGAAGCCTACAAGGAAAAGGGAAACAATTCTTATCTCATTTGCTTCTCCTGTGTTGTGCTCACATGTGGAATGTGTTTGGAGATTGTTTACCCACAGGTGATTTTTCATTGGATTCTGGTGTGAGTTGTTTTGACTCTTTGGCCTATCAGTGCCAAGCTGTGTCTGGACTCTGGAGAGAGTCACGAGATTTCATTATTTTTTAGCATTGTGTAAGTATCCTTTCTGTATTCTAGAGTATAGTATAGTATTCTTTCATATAATATAGTATCATAAAATAATAAATTAGCCTTCTGAGAACATGGAGTCAGATTCATCATTCCTCTCTGCCATGGGGGTCCCTGGAAATACAATACCCCTGAACATCAGGATAACAGTGGTAGGTAGACAGTCAGACCTTCTATCTTGGCTCTCATATATTACTACATACGAGAATCTTAAATCTAAGTTTTTTCACTTTTTGAGATCACACTTCTAATTAATTACACACCAATAATCCCAGTATTATTAATCAATTTTGGAAGCCCTCTCTACAGTCTTAGGTTTAATGTAGTGTTCTCTTGCGACTCTGTGCCTTTCAGCACAAGAAGTTTAAAATTCTTAGTATCTAGGGTTCCAACAAGATCGACCTTGCAGATCCTGGGGATGCACTGATCTGGGGCCTCTCTTTGCAGAGCATCTTCCAGACATAAGGCTGGTTCCCACAAAGTAAAAATCCCTTCCCTAAAGTTATTTAAATACTTCTGTGTTCCACATGAGGAGAATGGTATCAGCAATTGCTCTTGAAAATGGAAGTAAGTATAAAACATGAATAATACAACACACAGGAACTCATTGGTATATGTACTGACCTCTGCTATTTCAATGCTGGTGTTTATTGCAGATTAAATTAACTGGAGAAAAAATAGCACAACAGAGAAAGAGGTGAGAGGAGAATACAATACCAACACAGAGAACAACAGTTCAGCATTTAAAATCATGGGATCAGCTCTCAAATTAAACTGAAATTAAGAGGAATTCACCTCTTTGTTAGTTTTGTCAGTTCACATTAGCAACAGTCTCTTATAAAGCAGCTGAGAAATATCTGCCTCACACACAGTTTGTCAAAGCTCTTGTGATTGGAGAGTCACTTTTACCAGCCCATCCAACAGGGATTATCCACTAAAAATTAACTTTATATGCAAAATTAAGAGAAAGTTATCAATGAAAAAGCAGTTGAGATACTATATACACCTGACAACTTCCAAAGATCTGGTGATAGGGGATAACCCCATTTTTGAGTCAAAGTTATGCAATTTCATGAAAAGTTTCATGGAGATTATAATTAGTAATGTCTTATTAGAACTAATTAAAACCAAATTTTTCAAGAAAATAAACTTTAAGTTATCCTTTCCTCCAGAAAAATACATTTGTTCTTCATTATATTTCCAAATTAATACAGTATTTCTTTTTAGGAAAAGAACTAATGTATCAATCCAAGGCTTCAAAAACTCTCAACAGAGGCAGTTTATTTATGGGAGTTTACAGCCTTTAAAAATAATCTGTAGAACCTCAAGATTTTCTTGGTCACAATAAATACTTCTATATGAAAATTAAATTCAAAACATACTGCAATAGTTAGAACATCTGACAAGTACTTGATCACTGCCTAACTAAAACATGGTACCAATCTCAAAACACTTGTAATGTCCCAGTCTATACATAGAAGGCTACTATTATGGAGGTCCACTGTGATTCTTTCCCTCCTTTTTTTAATTGGAAGTGATTCAGAACAATCTGCATAAAGCCAGACATAGCAGAACACAGTACAGCAGAGAAACAAAGAGCTTCTGCTCCCCAAATGCACTTTTTTTTCATAAAACCTTGCTTGTAGATATGGAAGAGAATTTCACATTGTCTGTAATATTCTTTATGAGGAATTTCCATTTGCATTGTAATCAAGATTAAATGCATGAAGAAAAAGATGAAAAAATAAAATTTCAAGCCAGCAATCAAACACAATTCTTACTTTTGTCATTGCTTTATAACACTAAGAAAAGATAAGGAGGTGATCCTAGGATGGAAGAATTGTTTAGGTCAGGCTGTAGTAAGTTCATAAGGGGTTGGCAAAAATAACTAACCTGCCTAAATATAATGTAATATAATAAATTATTTCACTTATCTTTGATTTAATTGAGTACTAATTCTGCAGAGACAACTAATTAAAAAAAGAAATCCTCAAATGGGAAGTGGTAATTGTATGTAATGTAATTGTTACTGTACCCTCTTCAGCAGTTATCTCATACTCGTCACACTGACGAAACAGCAGATTCTGACCTTATCTAAAACTAGTCTCCTTCTACTGGAAAGATACCCTAAAAATGCATTGCATTTGCATCTTGTATACAAGGTAGCAGTCTGGAGTTGGCTGCCAGTCCCCTTTCAGGCAGACACAAACCCCCTGCTGAATTGTTGCCCCTGTGAGTGGGAGCACAGGAGATCGGGGAGCCCTGGCAGCGCCCTGACTCCAGCAAGGCTGCAGCTCACGCCAAAGCCTCGGGCAACTCAAGCAGGAGCTTCAGAATACCAAAATACTGATTTTTCTTATCATATGCCACCTCTGACTCCTGCAGACATGCAAGATGCAGCTTCAAATGTGCCTCTTAAGGGGAAGGCAGCCTCCCCTCTTCACAACAATTCAGAAGCGTGAGGTGTTTCTCCAGGTACCAGACTGAAGGAGCTCTGCTGCTGCACAGGGCAAGCATTTCACTAGGCTGCCATGCAACGGGGGCACAAGGGCTGAAGCCTTTGACTAGCTTCTACTAAAAACCCACAAGCCTGCCAACAAAAACCAGGGAGTTCACAATGAGGGGAATGGTCCATAGTATCTCTGTTTCACAGGGAAATCTCACTCCCCTGCAGAAGACCCACAGGTGCAGTAGCTGATAACCTGACAGGGTGCCCAGGGTGCCATGAAGGCTCCTGTGGCTGCAGGAGCTGGGGGGGAAGCAGGGGCACACTGTCTGATGACAGATACAGATTACCTGATGCCTATCAAAGATGCAGAAAGTACATTCCATGGACTCAAAAATGTTGATTTTTTTGGAGACATTTAGGGTACAACACTGAAGCACAGAGAGTAACAGAGGAGTCTGTACTGATACCTCATATCAGCACAGGCTCCCTAAAATGACAGAAAAGAACTTATCTTACACATGAGCTTTGCTGTCCTAGTGTTATTTTCCATACTAGAAAGCAGAAGGGATGTCCTCCAGCATTAGTACAGTGGCATTCTTACACATGATACATTTGGCATTCTTGCCTTGGGGATTCTATTTGCCATTTAGGCTACCTGGCCTGCATTCCACATACCTGACAAGGTAGACCAGAGCTTTACAGCAAAGCAAACCTAACCATTATAATAGAAAAAGTAACATATCTAGCTGATGTGTTTTGTATAACAATATTTTTAGAAAATGTAGAAATTTCAGATTAGTCACAACAGCCATACTACTTTGGTTTTTTGAGATGAAAAGCACAACAAAAACAGTGGAAACTGACCTCTTAGTGCCAAACATGATGGTGTGGGCTTGTTTCACATTTATGAATGCAATGCTCTGCACAGGCTGCTTATATAGACCTGGATGAGAAGAAAAAGAGATATTTTTAAATCAAGAAACTCAAAACCTTGATTTTAATATCCTGAAAAATAAATACACATAGTAAACAACTTCCAGTGAAACTTCAGAGAATACCTGGCAATTTTAGAGAAAATAGAAAGTTAGCAAAAGTATGTAAAGGCTAAGAAACACAAGATAAAAGTGAAAAAACCCCTGAGACTAAATCTTCCTAGTAGAGCTTAAACCTGACATTATTAGAGCAGTTACTCAACAGGAGTTAGGCATAATACTATATGATAGTGCAACATCTCAAAGTCCTTGCTTCTTACAGTGAAATTCATGTGCCCAAGTGAAATGTGTGTGCTTTAAAGCAGCAAAACAGGTTTTTCTGAACTTCCAGTCTGAACAAAGCTATATAAATTTATATCTTAACTGTGTTTTGGTACTCAATTTGTTGAATGACTATCTCAGTAAATTAGTAATTTTTCCAGAAAGAAAACAAGAAATTTCTTATTATAAACAAGAAATTTCTTGGAGTGGGTCTACTTAATACAGACCTCAGAAAAATATCATCATTATTATTATTGTTACTATTACTATTTATTACTATTGCTATTACAAAGAGAAATTCCAACTTTTACATAAAAATATGAGATTAGAATATTAGAATGATTAGGTCAGGAGAAAGTGCCTAGTCCAGCCTTCAACTCAAAGCAAGTATAATTGGATCATTTTCCTCAGGGGTGTGTCAGCTTGGGTCTTGAACATGTTCACAACCTATTCTGGAAACCAGTTCCTGTACCTCATCACCACCACAGTAAAAACATTTTTCTAACATCTAACCAGATTTTTCCATATTATATCCTGTGTCTACTGCCTCTTATCATATACTGTTATATATCATATATACTCTTATATATCATGAGTCTACTGCCTCTTATCACACCTCCAAGAAAAACCTAGCTCTATCTTCTCTATACCCTTCACTCAGGTACTTGTTGGCAGTACTAAGGTGGTCTCTTGCCATCTCTTCTGACCCTGAGCTGATTCAGCTCTCTCAGCCTTCTGTTGAATGCCATTTGCTACAGTCCCCTGGCCAGCTCATTTGGTATCCATAAGCTGACATCCTTCATGTTCTGGGAAGCCCAAAACTGGACATAGTGCTCCACAGTCAGTCTCACAAATACCAAGCAGAAGGCAAGGATCTCCCTGACCTGCTGGCTAAGCTTTTGCCCACACAGCCAAGGGACACAGGTGACTTTCTTTGCTGTAAGGGCACACTGCTGGCTCTCATGCAAATTGCAGTTCACCAGGCCCCTCAGATCCCTCTCTGTACCGCTGCCTCCCAGGCATTTCATCCCCAGCCCATCATTTTACACAAGGTCATCCCACCCCACTGGCAAAACCTTGCACATGCTTTTGCTGAAGATTCCTGCCAGCTCATTTCTTCAGCCTGCCCAGGTCCCTCTCAGTGGCAGCATTGCCCTCCAGCAGCTCCTTCCCCAGGTGAGTCAGTGCCTGACTCAGTGTGTGCTCCCCAGGAGAGGCCCCTGGGGCTCTGCAGCCCCACACACACCAGCAGTAGCCTCCCTCGGTGTCCCACCCAAGCCAAGGGCTCCAAGGTGCAAAGGGCTTTGGCACCAGTCTGTGACAGGGAACATGCCCTGTGGGGTGCTGAGGCCACCCCTGCACCCCCTCCACACCACTGCAGGCCAGTGTGAGCAGAGATGCTGCATGTCTCTGCTGCACTCACAGGTGGGGCAGGGTTGCACTGCTGCTCCCCAGGAGCTTCACCCTCCCAAAGCAGAGGATTCAGCCATTCCCAGGAGCAGCCAGAAGCAGCTCCCAGAAGAACTGAAAGCAAAGGCTCAAAATGCTGCACAAGCTGGGAAGAGCCACTATGATGAGAAGTCCAGGCAGTGCCCTGGATGCCCTGCATCCTCCCAGCTCCTCAAATCAAGCTGCTTTTGCAACACCTGCTCACAGCACTCTGGTCCACCATTGCCTAAGGAGCAGCTTTAAGTAGCACCTGGAAAGTGCAGGCATGTGCCAGCCCCTCCAGAAGAAGCTGCTGCCACCAGGTCCTGCCCATGAGAATGCAGGAGCTCCCAGCCCTGGTTCACCTCCCTTGTGATTGCCACTGCACACACCCACTGCCCTCACCATGCAAAATATTGATGCTAGTGCAACATCTCTGCCCTTCTCCCAAATGCTCAGTTTAAAGCAAAAATAGCTTACAAATTCAGACATTCTCTCTTAGTTTGGCTGATTTGTTAAATGTAAATGTGATACCTAAATACAAACGTTTTGTCCATCAGGAAGAAGCTGCGATTACATGATCTTGACTGACAGGAGAATTTCTGTCTACAAACTCCCTTCTAAATTTGTAAGATGCTCTGGGGGACTTTCACATCTCCATGTCAGATCAGATAAAATGACACCAGGTGAAATGACTTGTTACTTCCAGATGAGGAAGCAGCATTTTCACAGCACTATATTTCATTATGGGTTGAGGCAATGACATTTTTGTCTCAATTTACCAGCTGCTCTTAAAGCATTTTCTTTTTTGGTTTGTGTAGGGGTTTTGGGTATTTTTTTTTTGTTTGTTTGTTTGTTTCAGTGTGTCTCCTTAACTTGTCCAGCTGCAATGAGTTGAAGGGAGCCTCCTTCTTCCTTTCCATGACCTCTTGTTCCAGAATCACAGCCTTGCAGCTGGGCAAGAAGCACAAGTATCATCAGCCCTGAAGTACATTTTCCTTCCCATGCAATTATTCTTCCTGCCACTTACTGACACCAGTCCCTCTACAATGAGACCATAACAAAAGCCTGCTTCCAGTTATTTGTCTTGATTGGGAATTTCTGAAAGCTTTAAGTAGGCCAAGTGTCCTCTCCAAGTGAAAATCAATGGTTTTGGGGCACACACATTCCCAGCATGTTCTGAGAAGTCACACTCCAGTTCCCAATTTGTGATTGTCAGGCTAACCAGAAGCTATGCCTATACTGTCAGATATGCAGCTCAGAGATGAAACATGATGAGATTAAGGATTGCAACTCAGCCTCTGCCCCTGTGCACGTATTAAGTGTCTCAATGCAGACAGCTGATTATACAACAGAGAGCCTAAATGTGTAAATGTGCTAAGAGATCTGAGTCAGGCAATCATTTTCTTTTAGAAATAACAAGGTTCAAGCTCCAGAACCCAATTTTCAGAGGTATTTAAGTTGTGACCTAGAAGTCCAGCTCCCATATTTAAAAATGGCAGTTGCTAAAGATCTCGTGAGCATCAGTGGAACTTTGACATGGAAAATTTTAAGCCAAATTTATTCAATCATTTGATGATCTTTTCCCTTTCCAGTAAAGAACATCATTCATAAACATCTTACATTAGTAGGCAGGACTGCCTTTATGTTTGCAAGCACTTTAACTGAAGGGCTCTGATGCTTTCTGTCTCTTTTTGGATATAAATAAAAATGTTAAGGATTGACATAAGGTACTGAAGTTCTCAGGAAACAGGACAAGCTATTTGAGGGAAACCAACAGGTATAAAATTGATGAGTAGCTGAAGCAGATTCCTTTGCTCTGAAGGTGACTGGTGCAGAAGTAGGAGAAGTAGGAAAAGGAAGGTGTTGGATACAGAATCACTGAATGGTTTAGGTTGGAAAAACCCTTTAAGATCAAACTCAACCATTAACCCAGCACTGCTACCTATCTCAGCAGAAACTTTGCTGGCCTCATCAACTTCCTTTTCCTCCAGGCACAACTACACTTTCTGGGGGGAAAAATAAAGAAAAAAAGACTGATACAATAACACAATATATTAAATGAAATGAATTCAAGCTTTGGACTTTTTTCCTTCTCACAGAAAGTTTTTGGTTTTGCACAGAAATGTTTCCCATAGCATTTCTCTGGGTTATTGAAGGTAACTGTGTCAACTGCTGCCTTTCAGCTGAATCTACTCCCTCTCTGGTGGAAGGTACTGTCCTCAGGGCAAAGTGGCACAAACAGCCTTGGAAAACCACTTTCCTGTGAACAGTCAGTTTGCATGGAAGCAGATGTGAAATATCATTTATCTACTTGGAGATAAATTCTGAAAGCTATGACTTAACAGCAATACTGATTTCTAAAATGTCTTAAAGAGGCCACTAAAACGGGCACAAAATCTCAGTGAACCTTTCCATTTACACCAGATATATTTAACCATAATTTAGAGAGATTCACACTGACTGCTTGAAGCCATGCAAATCTGAGCACAAGGATCAAGAATAAAAATATTTTCAGTTAAGAAACAATTGTATTAGAGAAAAAAAATTTTTGGCAAAATATGTTAGTGCAGAATTACACAATAGGATCTTTATCAAAGACCTGGAGGAGGAAATGGAATGCACAACCATGCAGTTTGCAGATGGCCTCATATTAGGAGAAATAGGTTGATATGCTGCTCAGAATCACACAGAATCACAGAATCCCTAGGTTGGAAGAGACCTTCAAGATCATCAAGGCCAACCCAGCCCTAACACCTCAACTAGACCATGGCACCCAGTGCCACATCCAGTCTTTTTTAAACACACTCAGGGATGGCAACTCCACCACCTCCCCAGGCAGGCCAGTCCAGAACTTTTTTACTCTTTCCATAAAATACTTTTCCCTTATATCCAACCTATATTTCCCTTGGCACAGCTTAAGCCCAGGACAGGGCTGCCACCCAGGGAGAGCTGGACAGGCTAGAGGCATGAACTGACAGGGATCTCATGAAATTCAGCAAGGACAGGTACAAAGTCCTGTATTTAGGAAGGGAGAAACTCTTACACTGGCAGAGGCTGGGCACTGCCTGGCTGGGAGGGCAGCAAACTGAGCATGAGTCAGCAGCGTGTTCAGGCAGAGAGATGGTAAACAGCATTCCAGACTTTATTAGCAGGAACATGGCCAGCAGACAGAGGGGAGGGATCTCACTGCTTTATTAAAAAGTCACCAGACCCTTCCTGAAATACTGCACCCATTTCAGCAGCCTGTCCTTGAAGCAAGAAGGACACTGATAAACTGGAACAAGTTCAGGTGAGCACTGAACCTCGTGACCCCGTGAGGTTCTGCAGCCTCCCTCATTTGAGATCTCAAAACTCATCAGAATAAAGCTCTGAACAACCTGGACTGACCTCACAGCTGACCTTGCTCTGAGCAGGAGGATGGACTGGAATCCTTCAGAGGTCCCTTCCAAACTGAGTTATCCTGTGATGCTATAAGTCTAGGTGTGAAGAAGGGAAAACATAGAAGGGGATGTGAAATGATGGTTGCAGCTGGGATCATTAAAATATAATGCTGGTACAAATACAGTGACAGGATAACAGATTGTTTTCTGCTTGAAGGAAAGAGCAAGTGTAGCTTCTGTCACTAAATCCACACAATATATTCAGTGTGGTGGTGTACTTGTGCTCTATCACTCATTCCCTATTAGATCATCCAACTCTGCCTGTAGGCAATTCAAGACAAACCCTAACTACTGTAGTAGGAAATAATTTCTTTGCATGATCTCTGTGGGCATGCTAAAGAAATGTATTGACTTTTAAATTGAAGAAAAAGACAGAAAAAAAACCCAAAACATTTGCCCTGGGTATTTTTCCCTCCTTCACCTTAATGGCAGCACATAGAGCTTCCTTTCCTAAGCTTTCAGAATAAAGGGACATTCCTCTACATCTTTTAGATGGTCTTAAAATCTAAGTTCCTTTGAAATCTAAAATGGGAGGGGAGGGGGTAAGACTGCTAAAAACTGCTTGTCCTTCTCTAGGCAGAATTGCTGGACCATCAATTATTTATTATTAATTAAGCAGTGGCTGTGGAGAAAACAGCATGAATACAGAAAAGACTCATAGGCAATATCCAGGACTGATCAGGTTTTCATTGTTTTTCTTTATTTACAAAGATTTATAAAGCTTGATTAAGTTTCTCCCACCCTCTCATCTTTCCTGGCTCAACTTCACTCTTGACTTCTATCTCCCCTCCCAGGCAGCACAGGGGGATGAGGAATGGGGGTTGTGGTCACACCAAAACACTTCATCTCAGCTGCTCCAGCTCCAGTGTGGGCTTCCTCCCACAGGAACCAGCCCTGCATGAACTGCTCCAAGGTGAGTCCTTTCCAGGGGTGACCTGTGACCCCTGCAGGGGACCCTGCAGGTCCTGTGACCTGTGCCAGCGGGGGCTCCTCTCCACGGGCTGTCTGTGGGCTGCAGCCTCTTCAGAACTTGCACTGCTGTGCCACAGGCTCTCCACTGGCTGCAGAGTGGGTGAGAGTGGATCTCTGCTCCACCATGGTTCCCCATGGGCTCAGGGAGGGCACTTTACTTTCTTCTGCTCTTCTCCACAGTCTGCAAGGGATCTCTGCTCTAACACCCAGACCACCTCCTCCCCCTCCTTCTTCACCTTGATGTCTACAGAGTTGGTCCTCTCTGTCACCTCACTCCTCTCTCACAGCTGCCCCACAGGTTTTTTTACCCTTTCTTACAATAGTTATGACAGAGGCACCACCAGCATCACTGATGTGCTCAGCTTTGAGCAGCAGCAGATTCACCTTGGAAAATCTGGAGCTAGCTCTGTGGGACATTGGGATGGCTCCTGATGTCATCTCAGGGAAGCCACCCCTGCAACTTCCCCACCACCAAATCCTTGCCACGTAAACCCAGTTTTACTTCTGCCTGATTACAAGCCATTTGAGAAAATGTATCAGATTTCCATATGCTGCAGACAAAATATAACACAGTTATATAATTTACAGCAGCAGAGGGAGGACTGCAGGGATCATAAGTAATTCCACATAAATAAAGATGTAGAGATAAGACAATTCCAGGGACCAAAGCTGATTTGCTGCTCTTTTCTGTACTCTTTTGCTCTACTATGAAATGTAGTGGCACTGTAAGCTAATCCAGTATTTCACAAGCATTGTATTTTTTAACAGATAAACACCCTCTCTCCTCAGAATAAAATAATGTCAGCTACATGTGATCAGCAGCAGGGAACAGAGCAGTACAGACCTGAGTCTCCAGTCAGCCTAACCAAAGGTAGTCACTTCTGGAGGATAGGGAAATGAAGAAAAGCTTTGGCTGTAATCATCTGAACTAATTCAAGAGACTATAGTGAGTACAACTCAGATAAATTAAAAAGAACAAGCCAAGTACATGAGTTTATTAGCTATTATCATAAAAGAAGCATAATAGGGAGGTTTTGTACCTAATTACAGAAGCTAGAGAAAACAGTACTAGATTCATCTTAGGAATACATAGATTCTGTTCTTCAAATTTTGACTTTTAAACTAATGCTATGATAAAGATTTTCATTTTAGCAACAGCTTCAGTGGTAATTACTTATATCTCAATTAAAGATGTCACTTAACTACACAGAAATAGTGATTTTAATGTATCAATTTCTTATTAAATAGACACTCAAACACTTTCATTTTGTTTAGCTTGTTATTTAAAAAGAAGAGAATAAAAAGAATAACATTTATTCAATATACTGGGAAGAGTATTTGTGCTTAGTCACTAGCTGGTTGAAGACTATACTTCAAGATTTGGTAATGCAGGTTTTCCTAACTGCATTAAATAAAACTCTTCTCAGTTCACTTATTAAGTCTCCCCAATCAGCTGCCAAGTCTGTTTATTCCAATGTTACCAACACCAAAATATCCCTTTCATTCATAATCACTGTGGTTGTGTCACTGCCATTCATTTAATGACATTAATGGTTTTCATGCTATCTTTTGGGTCACAAATACAGAAAAGACAATATAAAATATTTACAGTACCTTATTTTCCTTTCACAAATTATATACATCCAGTTCTGCTGCTTTCTACTTCTGTTCCTTTTGAAGATGAAAGCTGTACAGTGAAGTTCTCAGCTAGAATCAGACCCAAGAGTGCTGCTGCCTATAGACTGTGTCACTCTCAGACCAAAATTTTGGGCCAGATCTGTAAGAATGAGTAAAGAGCTCCTTTAGAGCAAATCTTGCCCTTTCAGTTTGGTAAATAACTAAAGTATTCCACTTCTTGGCACTATGCAGCTTTCACCCCACCAAGCACAGCTGTAGCTAAGGTGGATTTAACATAACACAAAAGGCTCATGAGTGACTGTGGCCCCTAAAGGCAATTTGTCACTGATTTCTCTCTCAGTACCACCCTGAAAAACACTGGCTGCAGCCACAGTTCTAACTTCCCACTGCTAAAGATCAACAAATCAAGTTCTACTGTTTTTCTTTCCAAGCAGAAGTTAAAAAATTAACTCTCACAGAAGATACTATTCTTAGAAGACACATTTATTTATTTTACCAAGTCAGCAAAAAAAATTGAGAGAAAAAAACCCAGGAGCACCCCAAAACTGAAACCAGCCAATGATACACTCAATGAAGAACATGCTCAACTTTTAAGGCTCTATTTGATAGAACAAACAATAAGTGGATCACAGGAGTGTCAGAAATTTAATGAACACAGAAGAGTGCTAGACAGTTAAAAGTTATCAGGAGACTACTTATTGTTTAATCTTTGTCCAAAACAAAATATTATTTATTTATGCCATTTCTAATTTATATTTGCTTAACTATAACCTGTTGTTAAAAACTTCAAAGGATAGAGATCGTACAGCCTGAAACCCTTTGTGATTCTAAACATTAGATATTTGTTCCCTGCATCAGTTGCAACTGGCTTGTAGCTGCCAAATAAATTTGGTCATATCAGATCTTCAACCTCAGCCAGTCTAGAGGTGAAACAAGCCCTGAGATGAGGCAGGGATGGGTTGGATTCAAATCTCCACAAGGACTTCACCACTCCTGTTCCATGCTAAGCTGCAGACTGGTCAGGAAGCTGGGCTGGGATCAGGCCAACCAGCAGGTTAGACCAGGGTGTTTCAAACCCCCTGTAGAAGGTAAGTTTGACCAGTAAAGCTCTCTGTTGTCACATGGGTCTGAGGGGGTGTGTGGTCCCTGTCTCCTACCACTGACCCCAGGAAAAAGGTGGCACCTCACAGAATAGTTCCCAAAACCAGAATTCTTTGCCACAACTCAAGCTTGTTGTTTGTTACTTTCCCAGCAGTCACAGAGAACAATTCTTTACTCTTTCTCACAAAAGCACTTCATATATTTAAGCACTTTTCCTCTGTGTCCCCAGTGTTGTTTTGTTTCTTTTTTTACACACAAAACATCCATGTAAAATTAATTTTTTTACTAGACATCATGTTTTTTGAGGTTTCTGATCACCCTTATTCACATTTTAAATCATAGATGCCCAAACTGGAGATGGTATTTAGTGCAAACTGAGTAAAATAGAAATTATTTACTATCTTTCATATGGAGATACTGGTTCTACATTCCATTTTGGCATTTTTCTTCTTCATCATCAGTCAACTTCAGTAACTAACATTGTTTGCTGTTCTTCTCTCAAGATTTTTTCCCAGTGTTCCTATACAGTTAACCATTTTCTGTCTCATATCTGTAAATTCTTGGAACTCAGCAGTACACCACGCTTCTCAAAAAGAATTTATTCATGTGATTGCTTCAGCCAGCTTCCTATATATCTTAGTGTGGAAACCATTAAGCCCATAGGAGTTAAGGTTTGACTAATAAATAAAAAAAATAAAATATCTAGTCCATCAATCATCTGTGGGGCCAAAATATCTTTGCCACTAAAGCTAGAACAAGTAGCCCAAATGCAGCATATTTTACCACCATCACCCTGCTCACTGTCATGTAGAAGTACAGAAAATACTGCACTGCTGTTAACCTTTACTGCTCCCAGACCAAGAGCTGGTAAGAAGAAACCAACTCAAAGAATAGATTAAAATGATTTTTCCATCCCTTACATCTTCAGATAAGAAATGTCTTATCTGAATTGCACTAGAATGCAAGATATTTCTGTATTTTCTTGACATGTCTCCTTCTGTCTCTTGCAGCTTTCAAATTACTTCATCTACTGCTCTCCCCCTGCCAAAAAAAAAGGAAAAAAAGTCAGATCTAGACTACCAGAATCTCATATTCTGCAACAGCAATGTAGCCTTTGACCAGAAAAACAACTAAAGAAATGTGTTGTACAGTCCTGAGCTGCTACAAGTTTACCAAATCTCTGAACAGGCACCTCTGTCATACAAACCTTTCTCTAGCAGCTTTATAGCCACGGGTACAAGGAACAGACCACAGAATCACAGAACATGTTCAGTTGGAAGGGACCCACAAGGATCATTGAGTCCAACTCCTGGCCCTGCACAGGACACCCCAAAAGTCACACCACGTGCCCGAGAGCATTGTCCAAACTCTGCTAGAACTCTGTCAGGCTGGTGCTGTGACCAGTTCACTGGGGAACTGTTCCAGTGCCCAACCACCTCTAATTTCCACCTTTTTCCTAATCTAACCTAATCCTCCCCTGACACAGCTTCAGGCCATTCCCTCTGGTCCTGTCACTGCTCACCACAGATGAGCCCCCAAGTGCTCAGCCACTCCTGCCAGGATGGTGACTTCCAGCCCTGTCACCAGCTGTGTTCTCCTCTGGCCACATTCAAGCACCTGCACATGCTTCTTCCATGGTGGGGTACAGAGCAGTGCTCAGTGCTCAACATGAGGTCACATTGACACCAAACAAAGTGGGATAATCCCCTCTTCAGCCCAGCTGGTGGTGCTGTGTTTGATGCCCAGGATCAAACAGATGCAGTTTGCACTCTGGGCTGCCAGGGCACCCAGCTGGCTCCCACTGACAGGCTGTCCCAGATCCAGCACGCCCAGACTCCTTCCTGCAGGGCAGCTCTCCAGCCACTCCTCTCTGGATTCATACTCGTGCCCAGTGTAACTTTGTCCTGTGTTCAAAATCTGCCATTTGGACATGGTAAATTTATGATTAGGAAGGGAGCAGAGCAGATACCAAGAGTTAAAGCTGAGTATTAATATGATCCCTTCAAGTACATAAGAACATCTCTCAGAGCACATAGGCTGTTGGAATGAACAGCCCACAAGGCTACTCACTTCAAATAGTTTATTAATAAAAAATAAGATTTTTAATTTGGCATTTGAAACTATGTTCCAAGAAAATTTTGCATGGTATGTAACTCCTCCCAGCAAAAGGCTAAACATGGGAATTATAGATCTTTAATATAAATACTTGTGCCTCTCCTACAGTTTAAATTATTATATCTATTCACCAATAATGGTATTCCTATTGCTACAAGAAGTTTATAACATCACCAGATTATAACTTTTTACAACTTTTGTGGGAGACATCAGTCTCAGGGTTACATTTTCTCAAGTGCTGATGAATTCCCATCTGCACCCCAGCTGAGATGGCAGCCCCTCTGGGTTCCAGGTATGCCAAACACAGATGGCTGTTCTGCAGGGTTTGAGAAAGGGCTGCTCAGATATCAGTTAACTACAATGAAGACCAGGTCCCTGACTGCCAAACTACTTCAAACACAGGATCTACCACCTTTTTTTCCAGGCTGATTTTAGGGAGGCAGTATCACAAGAGGTAAGACTATCGTAGCTGTTGGCCCTGGCACAGCCCTGGCACTCCAAAAGATGGATACTGGAGAAACTGAAAATCATCCTTGTCAAGGGTCATGTTGGTATTACAGGGTTTTGCAACCAGAATAAGCATTTTGGATAATATGGGAAACTGATTACAGCTGATTAAGAATACAGGTGAAGCTAATGATTTTGGGGTAAAATCTCCTGGAGTGGGTCACATGCAAATGTTGGAATAGCTTCAGAGGACTCCATTGAGAGTATCTCCTAAAAAAGTGCAAAAATGCCACACTGGGAGCTGAGCCCAGGAAATTCCAGTTGCAGAGATGCCATAGCCTTCAGCAAACCAGAAAGGCAGGCAAGCTGCAGGCACACTGCAAATCCTGGCACACCTAATTAAAAATACTGAGACACCACAGTGTGTGCAAGTGAAACTGTTCTTGCATCTCTTTCCTGGCATGTTGTTCTAAATCAAAATTTATCACAACTGTTTAAGAATCTTTGGAAAGCATTGCTTTTTCCAGGTTCCAGATATTGGGATGTCCTGTTTGGGCAGCAGCCTGCATGTCCATGTCACTACATTGTAAGAGTCTACAGCTTCAATAAAGTCAGACTTAATTACAGGTTTTGGGAGTGAGACACAAGCAATGAATGGGTCATTCTGGTTGCCTTTGCACCCTGAGCAAACAAATATGTCTGTTGCATAGTAGGTTCTGAAAGAATTAGGAACAACCTGATAGAGGGAAACATGGCTAGTGCAGCTTTGCTGTAACAAAAACATTGCACGTCATCACTGAAGATCAGGAAAATATCGTAGGAATAATTGGATTGACCCTAAGATTTGAAAACTAAATATTGTAACAAAAGCTAAAGGATTTTCACAAATCTTTATAATCAGAATGCTACAGTTTGTATCACAAACTTTTCAAGATTCCAATGAAACCAAAAGCTAAATGTAAAATGAATAAAAATCAAGCATGAGATAACAAAAACAGAAGGAAATTTGCTCTTAGAAATACTTTGAAATTCCAAATTCATCAAGAACTGATAAAATTACTGCTGCAATTATCCAAATACATGAAAAGAATATTCCTACAAGCAGATAAATGCAACACCCTTGGGTTTATTTTGTCTGAGAGAAAAAAATCAAAATCTGATCAATAAGAAGTCTTGATCAGCTTTGTTTATGAGCAGCTTGGAGCAACCATACATAAGTCAGATGTTGAAATACATTTTTTGAAGCCTTGGGAAAAAAAATCAAAATTAAAAATAGTCACCAAGCTGTATAGAGAAGACTAAAAAAACCATTTTTCCTCCATTTGTGCTAACTTGCAGTTCCTCCTCCTATTAAGAAAATGAATTTTGATAATTGGCTACTTTGTACACAACAATAAACTGGTTTTTATTTTTTTAACACTTTGAACACTTTTCCTTTTTTTAGGATTTTTTGAAATTTATTTTACCAGCTAAGATTAAGTCACAAAACTGAAGATCAGTTTATTCTCTAAGATCTTTCATATAGGTCTGCTGGGAGACAGAGGCAGCAACTCAGAAGTGAAGTCAGGAGGGATGTCATTGCCCTTGGGTAGCCAGCATTCATCACAGCAGGCAACCTTTATTGTCCAGCCTGCTATAATAGTTTCTCAGTAGGGAAGGCAGCATGCAGTAGCATGATGTGCAAGATAATGCCTAAAACCACAAAACTGTTTGAAAGGGTCTCTTAGGAGGGAGTGTTTACAGCGGCAGTGGAAGGGAAGAAAGGCAGAATGACCCGGTTCTGTTTCTAGTAATGAATGCTGGTAAACATTTTTCATTCTGTATCATGTTCAGGGAACCAAAATAAGTTTCCTTCCATTATCCATTATACAGTTTTTATGTGGTCATTGCTTGCTTACCTCTCTTCTACAGTTCTCTCCTTAACTCTGCCATTTATGACATCTTTTTTCCCAAAAGAGAAACTGAATAGAGGCAAAAAACACTTAGGTCTTTAACATACTACAAACTGCTTCACAGTTCCTTATATGATAGGCAGATCAATCATCACTGTCACTGAATATATTTTACTTACTTAAAATGGCTGGAGAAGCTGAACTGAAGTCACAGAATCATAGAATGGTTTGTGTTGGAAAGGACTTGAACAGACCATCTAGTTCCAATCTCCCTGCCATGGGCAGCAACACCTTCCATGAGACCAGGATGCTCAAAGCCACATCCAGCTTGACCTTGAACACTTCCACTGACAGGGCATCCACTGCTTCTCTGGGCCTTACCATCCTCACAGAAAATCCTTCCTTCTTTATCTAATCTACTATTTTTCAGTTTCAAGCCATTGAAGTCAGTTATGGTCATTAGAATTAGCTGAGAAAAAAAGAAAACCAAAAGGTTTACAGCCAATAATTTGATGCAGGAAAATAGGTAATTCAGATCCAAAATCTTTCTCTGAATATCTGGCCACAGTATAGCATGTCAAGCCAAATTGCAACTGACTGCAAATTTTCCATTAGAGACAAAGGTGCTGTGCACATGGGTACTTGTGCACACATGTGGATGTGAGCAGGAAAGGCAGTGCTTTGCAAGATGGCCCTTCTCCTGTTTCTCAGTAAGTCTCTTCCAGACTTCCTTGAATCAGATTTTGAAACTCTGTTCACAGCTTTGCTCCTAATTAAGTAGCTCCACCCACCTCAAGGAACTCTGTTGCTATTTAGTGTGAATTAAAATGGCAGCAGTTGGCATTCCACCACACTGAGTAATGATAGATGCAGTGAAGGACTAAAACACCTGAAGTCAAGATCCAAAACACCTTCCAGAAGCCTGTCAGCTTTTCTAGTGATGCAAGGTGACTCTGCTATCAGGTGCAAGAGGCATGAAGCCAAGACAGGTAGCAGGTGAGACAGATGTTTCAGTCTGCTATAGAGTTACTCAATTTTGCTTTACAGAGTCTGTCCACTGATTGCCAGATACCATGTGCCAGGACACAATGTGCTGCATGCCATCTTTGCAGTGGTGCAATAGACTCCAGTATCAGAGCCTACTCTTTTACTTTGGGAAGATGCAGGAGTTCCCTAAGCATAAGGAAATACAGCAGCTCCTGCAAGATTTTGGGAGACTTCACAAATCAATTAATATAAAATCAATTAACAGTTCTTCTAATAAAGATATTACTTAGCCATGTGCTCTTTGGTCAGCTTCAGGTACACTTTTGGTTTAAAAAAAGAAGAAAGAGTAAATTGATTACTTCTCTGTTAGCAGGGGAAATTGGCTGCAGCAAGCACTTCTGAGTAATCCACACTGTCCAGCTACTTGTTTCTGGGTTTGACATTTTTAAATCATGGGGCAAAAAGGTCATGTGAAAGGAAAATGAGTTGCTACAGAGCAGTAGTTAGATCCAGAGTCATACCTACACTCTCACTCTGCAGCTGAGATTCATGGATCTGAATGGGCATACAGCATGAAAAGCTGTGCAGGGACTTAACTTCCCATAAAAAGGCAACAGGAATAACATCACCCCACTGCCAAACTAAAGCACTCAAGAATAAATATGATTGACAGGGCATAAACTGGGTTGAGGCAAATGCAAAAATACATTTGTCTTTGTGAGATCTGGTTCTATTTTCTTGATAAAATCTCCATAGTATTACCCAACCTGACACCTTTTGGTTGGCTTAGTCTTAGAACGATAAAGGTCTGGAAGCAAACTTCCAAGGATGAGATGTCTCTGAGACTCCAAGTAAGTAACTTCTGCTTTCTGTGTGAGAGATGGAAGATACAAGGCACTGGATTACTATTTTATGTGTCACAGCAGTAATATCTTTTAGATAAATTTAATTCTTTCTCAAGTACCTTATTAGAAAACAAACCTGCTTGATGTTCCTTCACTCTTGCAGATGTTTTGCTTTCACACAATTATAAAATAGTCACATTGCCTCTCAAGACAGTTTCTACTGAGAAGCCAAATTAACACTCAGCACTTTAAAGAGGTAGAATTTAAGAGTTTGGTGTTCATCATTTTTCAGCCAGCTAAATGACAAGTATGATTTATTTTGCCTAATAAAAACAAGAATTAAAAAAGTAATAGAAAAAGACAACAGGCCCAGCAGCAGAACACTTAAAACCAGCTTGCTATTAATCAATTTATTTCACACAGGGGTTTCTAAGCAGCACAAGTGTATGTGTACTGTGAGCCCATAAAAATAATGGGAGTGAAAAACTGGACACTAATTCTTAAAGGATGCTGATCACTGAGGATTAAAAGCATTGCATAAGCACATGAAAACAGCACTAGGCCCTCAGCTATGGGATAATGCAGTCATCTGAGAAATCTATGGCAGAAAGCTCTGGCTTCCATTTTCTTTGGTGCAGTTTAGGTAATGGGGAAAATGTGTTATGCTTTTCTGAAGCTACAGTGATGAAGCACACCCAGAACCAGCAAGGTCAAAAACGGTTTCTGTTTACAAACAGGCAGATTACAAATCTGCTAACTTGCTTCCTGAAAGCTCCTTACCAAGTCAGATTAACATGGAGTTTCTGTTTATCATCCTGACATAGCTAAAGAACACAGCCCAAAGAATACAAATCACTCCCTGTTTTCAACACTGTAAACTTCACTAAGAGCTGCCTGCCTATTTCCTGAATTTACAGTAGAATGTCTACAATATTTTCAAAAAGCTACATAGGAATCACAACTCATCTATCCAGATACATCAACTGTAACCTCATCTGTTGCCTAAATTGATTTCTGAAAGTTGAAAAAAATAGTTACTATATTTGATTAATAACTAAAGCCTTCAGCACCTGTATGTATGCAAAACAGAATTAAGAAACTCTTTGGCCAGCAATGAATGAACAGAACCACCATGGGGCACACACCCCGCTTATGGATTTTTATGGAGATATTAATTTTAAGTTGTTCAGGACTAAGTATCTGTAGCAAATTACAGTGAGACAAGCAGATTGCCTGGATTGCCCTGTCACCCCATCACAGGGTATTACAGTGGGGCTTGCCTTCTTGGGAAGCAGAACTACTATTTGGAAGCATATTTGCTTCCATCAGAAATCCCATTTTGCAGTGGATGCTGTTTGTCACAGCTGTAAATGTAGTTTTTGGAGCTGACATCCTTCCTTTCACAAAGATTAAATTAAGGGTGCAGAAGATGACAGAAATTAAAGACTCAATACTACACATACACAGAACTTAGGAAAAATGTTGGTTTACATATTCTGCCTTTTAATAAACTAAATATCAATTGCTCTAAGCCCTTAGTCTACTCCTGGGTTAGAGAATGCAAACCATCACTGTTTGAGACAAGCTGGTTTATGGATACACAAATACACACAGGAGAGAAAATAGAAATGAACAAATATCAGTACATATGTTCAAGAATGTGAACTCCAGGTGAATAAAGCAGCCCAGGTGGTGGCAGAAGCTCTGGGTCCACCCCTGCTCCCAGAGGGACCTCCCAGCAGGCATCCCTGCAAGAAATCACAGTTTCCCAAGGAGGGGTGGGCAAAAGCTGGAAAATAGGAAGAGAGACTGTGAGCAAAGAGGGCAAGCCACTCACAGGGTCTACTGAGTATCAGATTTTTTTCTGTGATTAGGCTTATCTTTAAGCTACTATAATTTTATTTGCTACTATATGTCTATGACCCAGCCATTGCATTTTGCTGCAGCAAAATGTAGCTAAAGATTAGAAGAGATCATTCTTTCTGAAAAAATAGTCTTGTCTTATATTTTATTTCTATTTTTCCTAAGCAGTTTAAAAAGGAAAATAAATCTAAAATGAAAAAGTGCAACTCACAAGACTGTCTCCAGGATTCTGTGGAAGAACTTCTCTTTATTTTTTTTCTTTTTGCCTTATCTCAACGCCACATTTTTCCCTAGATTTCTTCCTGATATGAAAGGATGCTACAGGGCTTCTTTTTGTTAATTAGAAACAAGATCTCAAGACCAATCTAGCAACATCAGAAGAAACCATTCCCTCCATGAATACTTCACAGTGATCCTCTGTTATATGACAGGAATTTTAAATATTGTAAAAAATTGCTCACAAAAGTCTAAGTCTAAATTACCAATTTTCAATTGCATATGGAAGAAACAACACACACAATACGGACACATTATTTCATCTGACAGCTAAAATCCAATTTAAAAAATTAAACCTTCTCATTCAAACTGAACTATAATTTCCAAGTAGTATGTGCAATAGAACCTAAAGAACTTGCAATAAATCTAGGTCAAAGCAATTTTATCTTAGACTCTGTGAAATTAAAAAAAAATTTAAGAAAATAGATGAATACACATGAAAATTAACATGTTTGAGAGAAAGGGAAAGTCACAAACATACTCAAGACAACATAGATCAACCAGGACATGAAACAGTCTGAAGCTGTATGTACACACCTAAATATACTAAAAAAGATTTCCAAAGGAGTCACTCTTTATCTAACATATCACTGGTCAGCCCCAGTCTGAAACAACTTCACAACAAGCTGCACTGGAATAACACTTGGAATTAATTATCTTCCCCAGATGGAGTTTTCAACTTAATGAGCAACAAGTAGGATGAAATCTTGCTGCTAAAATTATACCCACTGCATTCTGAAGAGAGGAAGAAGCACAGAGATGAATGGAGCAATGTGTGTTGCACTGACCACCCCAAATCCACATCTAACACAGCCTTCATCCTGAGCACTTGAAAGGACACAGACCATGAATGACTCAAGATATTCACATCAGAGCATTCACTAAAACCCAGACTACAGAAATCCTAAGGAAATGTGTATGACAAGATCAGAGCTGGATCAAAAAAACCCACCAAATTTCCTAACAAAAGGCTGTAAAATCAGTTCAGTGCTTATGTTGTGCACAAGAATTTGCCTCACTGAAATAGAAAAAGCAGACTGATTTCACAAAAGGGAGCTTCTTGACTCATAAACCTGAGGTCATAAAGTCACTCTCAAGAAAAAATTAAAATATAAAGCAAATTAAAATTCACCACTGGAGTAATTAAAAAGCACACAGGTTTAGTTTGTCAAATGAGAGATCTTGTAGAAAATATATGAATCACAATGACAAGGAAGTAACTCAGCAAAACCTACAGCATTTTCAAAAGTAAGAGGCATAAGGCTCACATTTAGATACTCTGGAAATTTAACACCACAACTGGAGAAATTTAAAAGCAGGTTATATCGATTCCAAAAGGACCACTGTAAAATACCAGAAAAAATGCTCAGTTTGTTAGCATCTTCTAACCCCTAGTTTTGCAGCCAAACACCTTACAATGACTCCTTGCTTTTAGTTCTCCTATAACATGTACACAGACAAAAAAGAAGTTAAAAGCTTGAATTGAGTTACCCATCCTGCAACTTACAAAACATAAAAACAAAAGATGCCATTCTCAAACTTAACCTGAAAAATAAAGACATGGTATTTGTGAGGGCTGAATTTAAGAAAATAAGGTAGTATGTCAAGTAGTTAGGGTCATCCATGGATAGAAAGATAGACACCCTCACTGGGAAATTCAAGAGCAAAGTTCAAATTTAGCTATGCAGAATTCAATGATAGAGCCTGGCAAGATAAAGTTTTGTGTATACTGTGCCCTGGCATGCAACTTTCTGCTTTCAACCATCATCACCACACACAGCTCTTACTGTCTTCAGTAAAGGTCCAAGTATTTTTGAACTTTGAAAAATCAGTAAGAATTTAGCACTGCAGAAAATAATGGCTAGCAATGACTGAATTTAATTCTATTTAGGAACAGCTAAGATCCAAGATTTAGAACAGCAAAAAATATCAGCACAGACATTGTACTGCTTTGACCTTAGCATTTAAACAGAGTAGCCAATTATATGAACCTTTTATTGTGAAATTCCTTTTGTTTTCTGGCCAGTTACATGTACAGGAATAAGACAGGAGACACAAGCACCACATGTACTCTTAATATGTTTTGCTTTCACCACTAGGAATGCTAAAAATGCTACCAATGCTAGAGTTTTCCTATTTTGAGGATAATTTATGCCATGACAATTAGGTTCTATTGAAGCCATAGATTCTATCTTATGAAGCTGTAATTCCACTAAAATTCAAAAGGGAAACAATCCAATTATTTGGTTTTTTCAGAAAACCATGAAATTATGAACTGTTGCTATTGCTTTGTGAACCTTTACTAATGAGGTTGTTTGAGAATATTTCTTTAAATCTACTTGGGACTTAAAACAGCACGGAAACAGAAAAAGGACTGATAAACTTGGATAGATTCAGAGGTATTTGCATTATAATATTAAAGTGCAAGAAGTTCTGAGTGACAGCAAATGGTAATTGAAAAGACAGATCTCAGACAGAGAAGCCTCATGAGAGAATATCATGCAAATGGCAAGCACTTCAATTTTAAGATGGATTTGCAATTGTCTATTTGTGAGTGTTGACAATGCCTTAAGATCAATAAGACAGAAGTGAAACGTGGTGTGGGTATTCAAGTCTCCATTTGCAGAGTTTTAAGATTTCTAAATGCTCACTTGGGACATTTCAACTACAGAAGAAGAAAATGGGACCTGGTTATGCCTTTGTAGTAAAGCTTATTATACAGTTAATCTTTTTCTAATTAAAACTTAGAATTGGTTTAAAATTTTTTCTTATTCTTTTTCCTGAGAAACATATATGTAGTTGTTTCTTAATGTTCTAACTTTTTTTTGTAAGTCATTTTTAATATGAAAACTGTCAAAAAGGTTAAGTAATATCTTAATTTTTATTATTTGATTCCACTCTATATGCAATGAGATCAATAATAACAGTGTTGCTTGTTCAAGTGCTACTAAAATGACACTGGACATTCATTCCAGTATTTAGTAGTCTGATTTTTAGGATTACAATAGTAGAATTGGAATCAGGGTTGAGCAAAACCATCACACATTTCTTACCAAACATTTTGCAGATCACTGAATAAAGGTCAGAAACGTGCCTGCTTTGGGAGGCTGTTCTCAGCAGATTAAACCAGGAACTGACCAATGTGGGACTCCCCTAGATCTCATTAGCTGAGGAGGAAGGGGGTTTTTATGTATTCTTGCAGTTCCAGGTGGGAGTCCAAAGGAAAGCCTACACGTGCGTCATCCTCAAGCTTAGCACAGTTCTTTTTTTAGCCAAAGGGGGCTTATCTTATTACCCTTCTTAGCTGGGATGTCCACATCTAACCTGAGAGCTGCATCATCCCAAAAAGTACAGGCAGCACACAGGAAAAGGGGACATCCAGACACCTGTGCCCTGCAAATGCCCTACTTGACACTGTGGTTAGTTCATTGTACATCTCATTGATGTAAAATCATGCTGCTTCCTTTCTCTTAATTCAAGTAAAATTGATACACTGTAACAATTAAGCCCATGCCTATGAGTTTTAAAAACTCATTGGCTTTGCTGAACTAGAGTGGAAGTCAGTATTTTTTCTGCCTGGCTGGATGCACACACAAGTTTTTCACCAACAGCTGATGATTCAGGCTGTCTATATCGGTGCATGGTTTCCTCTATTCTGCTTCTGGTATTAAACTGAGGCTATTACAAGCAGTTTTCACATAATTTCAGGCTGTCTGCATTAGGCACTTTTTCCAGCAATATTCAACTGTGGCACTTGCAAAGCAATTCAGGGAATAAGAGGAGCAAGAGTGACAATGTACATTCCTACCAAAATTACCTCACCACTACCCAACAGAACATGAGGCCACAAATTACCTTCCCTTCACTGCAAATGCATGCACATAATGGGGGTGCTGGAGAACAACAGAGCCCTCTGACAGAAACCAAACACTACCACATAATTGAAATAAAATTTCAACACTTGTCAGAGGTTATTTATTTAATGTTGGTGCAGGCTTACAAATTCTCCATTCATGTAGAAAACTCACTACCATGACTATGGCCTCACAAGGAAGAGATGGAGCTGCCTGCACCAATATAATTACAGCATTTTCTGAGTCACAGACAAAAGTCTGGCCCATGCTGATACATTATGCAGAACATCTATAAAAATGACTGTGCTGAAAGCATTAAATAAGAGCTATGACCATGGAATGGGAAATGTCATTATTGATCCCACAATACTAAATTTATCCTTCCTACAACAACTAGAGGGACATGAAAAAATGAACACCTTAAAAAGATAATGAGAAATAAAACAACAAAAGATTCTACTGCCTACTAATTCTTTTTATTCAGGTCACCAAGTATATAAGCCAATATTTCCCAAAACATTTGAACTGTGGACTACAATGTTTCAAGGTCATTCCTTTCCAAACATAAACAGGATTTTAGCAGGAATCAAATTAATTGAAAGAGAATGAAGGGGGGTTTTGCTCTGTTCCTGTAATCTCTGTTTTACTAGCAAACACAGTAGAGGTACTTGCAATTTTTGAAACAAAAGAGCTACACAAAATACTACTGTATAAAAAACTTGTGCAAATTATTTTTCTTGCCATGTCAGGCTGGACAAAGCAATGAACAAAACTGAGGCATGTGTTCCTATCCACACTACAGTTAAAATATTCCAGGCTTTATATCACAGAATGAGTTCTCTCTTCTGACCACACCACCAACAGCAAGGTGTTTTGCAGCCATTCTGTCCATTGGGGTGAACAACATTTAGCATTTAGGTACCTCTCACATACAAAAAAAAAAAAAAAAAAAAATCATAAAATCTGTGGTGCTGCAGCAGAAAATGTCTTATGTGCTTTTAAAGCTGATTAAGAAAAAACTACAAATTTATACTTTTAGTAGAATGCATATCCATCAGTAGCTTAGTTCCACCAATTAGCCAGAAAGTAGAAGACAAAAAAATACATGTGGATTTAATTATAATAAATATATAAACATGATTGCTTCTCTATTGATGAACAGAAGGTAGGAATATTATCCACACATGGCTCAAAACTGTTAACAATACACTATCTGACCCTTCACTGGCACATGGCAAGAACCTATTTCTCACTACCTGTTGATTTGTAGAGCTGTTCAAGGGAAATTTATCCAGCTCTTCCATAGGTTAAAATAAAATTAGTCAAAGTCTGTCCCTGTCCTAGACTCTAGAGCCTTTGTTTTACTGAGGAGCTATTGTTGCCCTGTACAGTTTTATTTGGTTTGGATCATAAATTCATAGCAAAAACATCGGCTGATAGGAAAGCTCAGAACTAGAACTTCCAAATACAGATAGCATGCAAGAAAGAAAAAAAGTACAAGTTTAGGCATGAATTTCAATGTAGTAGTTCTCATAGAGGCTAAGTCACAGTTTCTGTAATCTCTTGTCACAAGCTCTATTGGTTAATACTTTAATTTAAGGTTGAAATTAAATGTTGTTCTTGTAGCTCACCTTTAACCAACCATTCTCAAGTTATTTTATGAGACTAGGCTCCCAAAGTGCAACCATCCCTAAAACACTCCCCTAGTGGTCTCACATAAACTACTTTTCTGCATCAGCATTTTTTTAAGAAAGGAAAACTTAGTGTAGCCAATTAGCAATACTAAAAGTGTATCCATAATAACTAAAGATTAAAAAAATCCAAAGTATGCAGAGGCAGACTAGAGGATTTGGGGTAGGCAGGGAAAAGTTTTGACCCAAATGGTCACCTTAGATTCAGTGTTGTTCTTCATAATTAGGAGTCATGCACTCTTCCAAGTACATTAAATCATTATGATATAGTATAAATGCAAATGCTCATTTGCACAGAGTAAAACTTTCCCTCATCCAAAGTGATACCATGTATTTTATGCATCAATACAACTATGTTCTCTTCAACATCAAGAGCCTACTTGAGACAATACCAAAACAAGTAACACAAAAAATTACTGTTTCAAAGAACAGAAACTTTTTCTAAATATCAGATACTAGGGAACAATGACAGCAACCTTGTTTTAGCTGTGATGATTTACCAGAATGAAGTCTTGCCTGTGTTCTCCCAACTGCTCTTGCACGAGGCAACAGATGTGTGTTTGGAGAAAGCATCTTACAAGGTTATTTTCTGAAGTTCTTCAGAAAGAATGTTGCATTTCTGATCCACAATCAAGAAATGGCTGATAAGCTTGTTTTCTTTGGAGAAAATACTATCATTTGGCCTTTCTTGACCTGTGAAGAGGTATGATTAGCAATGCACCAAGAACAGTCTGGAAGATGCAATAAGATTGTCTTTCAAGGTAGCCAGCTACTTGTATCTTTAACACAACCACATCTGCAGGATTCAGATGTCCTACAGCTCAGAGTTGGTCACAATCATTAATTTATCACAGTTCAATTTGTATTAAATGGGAATCTTCCTACACAAAGACACATGACAAAACACTAGTGGTTTAAAATTGCAACAGTCCAGAACTCCAAACGAACTTGAGTAATACAATCCTGGCATGGAAACTGAATGCTGGATGCACTGAAATTTGCATGGTGCCACTGTTGAAGCATTGAGGTATAAAATGTCAGGTACAAGCACCTAGAACACTACAAGCTGCTGACACCACTTCACTGCCTCACACCATATCAGTCTGTATTTCTGTAGATTGCCACAATTTAAATTCATTTATCCCCACTTTCTTCAGACTACTCTGTAAAATCCTTCTAATAATCATCAAAGAATGATTCAGACTGGAAGGGACCTCAATGATCATCTGGTTCCAACCCTCCTGCCATGGGCAGGGGTACCTCTCACTAGACCAGGTTGCTCAAAGCCTCATTCAGCCTTGCCTGGAGCACTTCCAGGGATGGGGCACCCACAGTTTCTCTGGGCAATCTGTGTCAATGTTTCAACCTCCACTAAACATGAAGTGACCTAACTCATAGGTATTAAAGCACATTGGTCACTGCTTTTGCCCTCACACAGGTATAAAATGCTAATTTTGGCAAATGTGAATTAGTACACCTGAAAAATATTTACATAACTTTGGAAAAATGAGTTATTGTTCTTTTCAGAGAAAGTTATTAAAACCAAATCCTCTTATTATCTAAAGATGTGCTGGCTTACATAGAGGCATACATTTGGAAAACTAAAACCAGAAAACTGAACTACAACATGACTATTTTTAAAATGTGGAATAAATAATGGCCATTTTTTTTCCCTTCTTCTTCCTTTTGAAATCACTCAGCAACAGACAGGTACTTTTACTGTAGTGAGTTGCAATTAAAATAACTGCAAAAGGGAAGTAGAAAAACAGGATGCAATTAGCAGTTACAGGAATTTCGAGATGGAACAATTTCCTCCCTATCAGTGACAACTTTCATATTTCCTCAAGATTTCCTTTTTTTAGCTGAATAAAGACCCATGGGCTCCAACCACTGGTATCTTACGTTTCCCAAAGGAGGTGACAGAAGATGACATATCAATTCATCAGAAGAATTCATTTTTACTGCCCATTGCCACAAAATCTTACCAAACTTCTGCCTTTGGGTGTGTGCCTGTGAAATAGAAGTGGTTAGAGGTGACTGAGGGCATACTGGGAAGAGCAGTAACAAGTTTGCATTCTGCCTGAGCTGCAGTTTTACCATGTCTGACTCGCAGGACCTTGAAATCTGGGAGAAGCAGAAGGTAAAGGAACTTGGGGAAAGTGCATATGGCCAGGTGAGGGTCTCTCTTCTGGGTGTTACTCAATAGTACTATATTTGCAATACCTTCCCTTTAAAGCTTCATTGAGGTCAAGCTTTATATCTAGGAATAATCTAAGCCTCACTCAAAACTTCCTACAACAATTTCTGCAACATTTGTGACAGAGCTGCAGCGAGACAATTTGTTGTTCACTGTGTACCAGTAAAAAAATCAGGCACAGATTGCTCACAGAAGTTGTGGATGCCCTGTTCACTGTCAGTGTCCAGGGCTGGTTGGATGGGGCATTGGGCAGCCTGGTCTAGTAGGAGATGTGCCCATGGCAGGGGGTTGGAACTAGATAATCTTTAAGGTCCTTACCTATAATATCTGTTCACATTTCATTCCAAACATTGCAAACTCCACCCAGCATGCTGTTCCTCCACATGGCCAACAACAACCACTGCCTCCATCACTGGGTTTGACCACTTTGACCTCTGCTAGTGCTGTTGGATATGAGGTACATATGTACTAGAGTTCCAGCAGACATATAACATAATTTTGATGATATTTCCTTTATGGAGTGTAAGGAAAAGTATCACACTCCCCAAAATCTGGACCATTTGTATCTTAACTCTGTCTTACTTGCTGCTGTCTGCATTCACTTACTCTCACTAGTGATTATGCAGGCTGTTACACAGATCTCTTCTTTCACAGTCACATTATCAGTACAAGGCGCTTTTCTCCCCCAGTTCAGAAGGTTGATTGTAGTTTGATGGGGACTTCATCAGGTACCAACACCTCATAGACTGTGGCTGCTATTTGCAGCACAGTTAAGAACCACAGGTCACCAAGAGTCTAAACAATCTTTCCCAAAAGGAGAGATTAACAGCTTTACACAATTTTCAGCTGTGTCTTCACAGAGCACTGCAAACACTCAGAGAGCACCATTTACTGAGTAAGCAGATAAGGTATTTGGTGTCTAGTCTGATCAGAGTTGTTCAGTCTATAGCCTTAGGGAACTCTAGTTAAGCTCTGCTAGGATGCCAGAAGTACCAATTTCCTCATGAGCTTCTCCTAGGTGATCATCACTACAGTATCAGAGTATTTCACCAACATTATTGAACTTCTCTTCCCATATCATTTGGGAAGCTAGTAAAATCTTCTATGTTGTGCAGCAAGTAAAATCTTCATTTTACAGATGTTATTGCCACTTCAGTTAGTGCCACTTCAAAACATTCCTTTCAATTTCTTACACTTATCTATCCAACTGCTCCCATTTTAGAGGCGCCTAAGTCTCTCTTTGCTTCAGGTAAAAGTTCTCAGTGGAACACAAACTCAGGTATGTAAGATTTCAGGTAAGGCAGACCTCAATTAAAAAAGAAAAAAGAAAAAAGAAAATAGAAAAAGGAAATATGATTGCACATGGAAAGAGTTTCACAGTCAAGCATTCCACATGGACCAGCCAAGTCCTGCTACTATCATCCTTTCTGGCATATGGAAACTGCATGCAAAGAAAGACAATTTATTTTTGCCATGGTAATATAGTAATGGCAACAGAAGGTATGAGTGGGAATTCTATCAGTAGTTTAAGTCCACAAATGAAATTAGAGTGGTTCTTTGAAAACTATTCAAGCAGAAAGTACAACAAGGGGATTGAGGTTTCATGTAGAAGTGAGACTGACTCCTAATGAGTTAGCATTATTCCTATGGCTATAATATTTCACTGCAGTTAGTGCTTATAGTCACCCCAGGAAAAATGAAAAAAGAAAAAAAAAGTAGTCCCAGAGAAAATTACTTAAAACCCAAGGATACTAACAACAAGATTCCAATGGAGAATTAAAGCCAGAAGAAAAAACATTTTGCTTCCTATTGCATCCTTTTTTCTTGCAATTACTTCTTGTAGTCCTGGATAAGAGTTGTTTTCTTCTCTAAAGGGGATTTAAAAGCTCTTATAGTTTCTCTTTTCAGAAGCTACAAAAGATGTAATATTAATTGATTGATCAATCACCATGGAATATCTTTTTATCAACAATATGGATGCCCTGGCTTTTTTGTGCAACAAAATGCATAGGACACTTGGAATTCAACTGTCAAAGATTCACATGACTGAATAGATTGGAGTTACATCAACAGTATACAAATATCAATTTTTGAAATAGAACAGTATTAATAATTTAAAATCAGAAAGGAAGTATAAAGAAGACTTGCAAGTGAATCCAATTGCACTGCAGTAACTATAAATACTAACACTTTTAGTGTGCTCTGTATTATTTATGTAATATGATTTAGTACTAAGGTTTTATATAGTTACAGTTAGATTAGGGAATATCTAATAATGTATTTACAGATATTTTAGGAAGTATCATCATGGAATCAGGTTGTGTTATGCTCTGGGGAAAACACAGTTCTGACTACAGTATCAAAGTCTTATCTTTGTATGCATGTCATATATAAAGTTTATGTAAAGATTTCTGGATACTATTTATCTATGCAAGTACTTCAGTTGAACTATGCTTTACCTATGAAATTGCATCCCAAAAGCATTTTATATAAAGGAACGCAGGAGGCAGACAATTCTTTTCTGTTTCCACAAGTCAAGTTCACAGTGAAATTAATGAGAATTGTATATACAATGTTTGGAAAGAAAAAGCATATAATTTAAGCAGCCATGCTATGTGCTCATGTTGCATATTTTTTCTCCAAATTTGATGCTTGGGTGGGTGAGATCACTCACTGAAGGTAGACAGGATGGATTCTAGTAGTCTGTCCTGATGGCTGTGAGAATGCCTTCCAGAACGGATGTGGATAAAAATGGTATCAACTGAACAAACAAGGTGCCTACACTTCCAGAAGGCAATATTTCCAGAGTCATCCCAGGTTTGAGACAGAACTGCTACAACTTTGTTTTACATGGCCAGTAAGAAACATCTTACATCCATGACTGCAAATATGTCAACTGTTTTTCACAGGGATGCGAAGGGTGTTTGTCCCAGGCTGACCCAAAGTGTCTTTGGTCACTGATGACTGAATAATGTGTAAACTACAGCAGGGGATCTTGTACAGCTAAGGCTCCCATTCAACAAAGTTCCCATCTTCCACAGAAATGGTCTTGCCTTTGCTAAGTGTTTTTGAACACTTCTTAGTGTTCAAAATTCCTTTCATTCATCTTTCACTGTTGACCACTGATAGATTTCCCAACAAAACATAAGACAACTTGTACCTACTTCACAATCAGAGCTTTCTTTAAAGTTTCTCCTTCCTATCAGGGCCCTGACTTTTTCTTGCCCTTACCATTTAATTTGTGTGCAAAGTTACTGCACATTAGGAAAAGAATTTGCATCCTGAGTGCATTGCTTCCAAGAGACAGAAAATCTAGCTGACCAGACACAAAGACAAAACAGGATTGAAAATGCATAAAGAGCAAAAGATTTTATGAACTCAGTCTTATCAAGAGGCCTTCATCAATTGATACAGATTTTCCTATTAAAAAATTGGACAATATGTAGCTCTTTGAACAGACAAATAGCCAGACCTGATAGCTGGAAGCTGAATAAAAAGAACACCAGCTTAAAAATTAGTTAATAATAGCAAAAACTTGAGCTAATTAATAACTGAAAAGCAACAACGGATACACAAGTGTTGAGAAATATTAAATTAAGAATATTTTTTTTCTAAGGGGTAAGTCTCAGCAAGTCACTTCAAGTCCCTCAAGGTCCCTTCAAGTTTTACAATGCCCACAGCTGTCCTGGGGAAATCTCCTTGTTCCTTCACAAATTTTAAGTTTGACTCTCATTTTCAAATCAGTCAGGCTTCCAATGTTGATCCACTATTTCACAGAAAGTACTAATCTTGGGGTGGGGGAGCATAGTGAATAGGGCCCAAATCATGAGGAATAAAAGCTCACCAAAAATACATAAATTGATTTAGACCTATCGCTCAAAGCCTAAAAACAACCAGCTCCAGCAAAAAGAAAATAAAGAGGAGACTGAGACACCCTTTATATTCTCAAGCAATTAATGAAGGAACTAACACAATCCCATTTTTTTCTCCTCATGTTACCATCCCAGTGCTATATGGGCAAGACATTGCACCATAGAGAAAGTCCAGAGTAAGTCCAGAGAAAGACCAGAGAAAGACCAGTCCATTGTTGGCCCCAGAGAAAGTCCAGTCCTTTGTTTTGTGACAAGGCAGTGTTTCTGCTCTGTGTTCATGCTCTGCTGAGAACTCCATTATGACACACATCCAGCTTGTAGCTGTCCTCTCTGTCTTCCCTTTGCTCCCATGGCAAACATCCCTCTTCTTTCATGATTTCTCAATTATCAAATAGCAAAGAAAATAAGTGTATTCCTGAGGAGTAACAAAGTGGGGCTCATGACATTTAAGAGTTAGGGAGCCAAACGTCAAATTAGCTCTCCACAGATATCCACAGATATTATAATAATATATATTAGTATAATATTAGTATATTAATTATATTAGTATAATATCTGTGGAACATGGAAGATTGACATGGGTTTTTGATTTTCCCCCTACGTCTCTCTCTCATCTCACCCCGTTAGTAGGCAGTAGAATAACAACAACAAAATTAAAAATTTTGTTGTCTTCAACCCCTGTTTTGCCAGAGTAATGTCAGACAGCAGGAGGTCATCACTGGCTTCAATGTGTAGATAGAGATACAAGCAGTAGCTTTAGGTGCAGGAGGAACTCACTGCTTGTGCTGCTGCAGCTACAGATAAGGTTTTTCTGAGACAGGGGCCTCTGCTCCATCTGAAAGATTTTAACCTGCAGATAAATAACTTCCTGTCCTAAAGTGCATGACACATCATGAGATACCCAGGAGCTACCTTTTCTGTATCTATATCTAATCTTCAGTAAATCTTGTTGGAGCAGATGCTGGAAGAGCAGGGTAATTTACAGCTCACTGCTGCAGGAGCCACAGAAGCATCTGGCCCGGGCACAGAACACCCCTGATGATTTAAGAGAGCAAGGTCTGTTCGAACACCTGAAGGTCTTCCCCACCAGCTTAAAACGTGCAATTCTTTGCCTACTCAAAGTGCTCCTTCTGTCTCTAAAGGCAACAGTTCACACACCAGAGACACCTGACTTAACAAATATCTGCTGCAATGAGCAAGGAAGACATCCCACGTTCAAGTAAACGGCTTTACCAAACAGAAGTATCAGTATCTCCTGAGCCAAGCCATTCACAATCATGTAACAATCTTGTGCTAATCTGACACCTGGCCAGGCTTGCCAGGAGGAACTGTTCGCTTCTGAAAGGTTGTCACCTCCCAGTGTTTCCATAGCACGCATAGTTTAATGGTTTTGCTACAGTAACTTAAGAAACAACCGCCACTCACTAAAGGGTGAAGAAGAAGTCGCGGTAGCTCATCAGCAAAAACAAGTGCGCGAGGGCCTGGTGAATTAACACATGATCATTAGTGCTGACAATCCTAGACTCTGCCTTCTGCTACCAGCCTTAAATAATCATCACGTCCCTATGAAAAATATTATGTCATTATTATCAAGGTTTGGGGATTTTGGGGAGTGGGGTGGGGAAAGGACCAGGTGGGGGGGGGACAGTTTTTAAGTGAAATTCAACTTTAAAAAGAGTATTTTCACATTTCTTTTAATAGTTCTGTTACTCCCCCAGTCCAGGAGGAGTAAGTATGTATATTTCCTACAATGCAAGATGACACAATTTTAAAACAAACAAAACCATGGAATATATTTCTTTAGATTAGGCAAACAGTGGAGGAAAAAGTTTTAACAGAAAGATACACACTGTGGAAGAAGATTAGTCACTTTTTTTTTTTTTTTCTGCTTAAAGGGAAACATAGCTGTGCAAACACTGCAGCTGCTAACTAGACATTCTCAAACAACTAAGATGTAACACCACTGTTACTATAATAATTTTCTCATCTCCATTAGGTGGGCTCAAACCTGGACAAGAAAAAATAATCAACTGAGACTGCACAGGAATTATAATTCACAGCATATATTTTAAAGATATCCTTATATGCATTATTAGCATACACTTGACTATCAAAGAATCCTTATCTGGTTAGGATGCTGAAATAATTTTATTAATATGTATGAGCTCTGGAACTAAAATAAATAGTATTAAAACATCCTAACAGCAAAATACAACCCAAATAATTAAATTATTACTCCAGGAACATAAAGAAAGGCATTTTTAACATTCCAACTTTGACTATTTCTCATATTTTAAATACATTTATTCTTTAAAATACTGGGTATTATTTCAGATCAAATCGAATCACATGAGAAAGATGGCAGGTTGCCATGCACAAGAATTTCCCTTCTTATTTCTCACTATGCTGTCAAGATAGGCTGTTCTTTCTTGCTGCATTTTCTTGTGGTCTTTTACAGCAGGCAAAAAGCATCAACTCAAGAATTCAATTTTCTCCCCATTATTGCATACTCATAAAAATGGAACTGACAGGACAGCAGTTTATTTGTGCACAAACCAGAGCCGAATCACGCAAACTGGCTTTCAGAAACCCACGGATCAATTGTTACTCTCTGGGAGTGCTGCCTCGGCGGGTGGAGGTGAGGAAGTTTCATTTGGGAGAAGGGAAAAGTTGAGGAGTTGCAGAGGTACGGAATCCAGCAGTATCCCGTCTCCACTGCATAAAGCTAATGAACAGACTCAAGTATATGCACGGTAGGAATGGCATCTTCTGCGTCTGTACCTATTTTTAAATGCACCTAAATTCTGACGAGGTTTAATATACAGACCTTTAAGCTTATATGAATATTCATGTTTGAGTACTACAACAAATCTAAGTCATTGTGCAAAGATAAGCACGGCTTATAAGTCAGGTCATTAGACTGACAACACCTACAGACACTGCCAAATGAAAATTAAGACAGGCTGTCCACTAAGAGCATCTTACTGGCCCTCAGTCCAATTTTTCCATCACTGACACTAAGCTCCTCAAATTCCTCTTCCTCTATTATGATTTTAATTTAAAAACTGTCTTAATACAATTTTGCAAACATCAAAAGGCTTCCTTTGAATAGGGAAGCAGCTTCTGAAACCTTTCCTCGGTTTAGAACACAGGAAAAGAAACTAGCTACACCATGACGCTTTCAATGTTAAGTGAAAAACTTTACATTCCCTAGTACTAGGAACACGGAGCGTTAAACCCATTTACAGGTGAACTGAACAACAAAACAAGCATTTTTAAAATTAATATAAAAATACCATTTTTAGAGGCAAAAATCTCGGGGCATACTTCGATATTTTGTTGGTTACTGATAAGAAGTTAAAACGCTGTAGCTCTTCTAAACTGAAAGAACACCTAGAATAGATCGTCACACGAGACAGCAAAAAACCTGTGCCGTTACATTTTCTCCACGCAAACTGTTTCTTCCCTGCGGTATCATCTGCTAAATCAGAAACTCCTTTGAACACGGCAGCCTCGCTGACTTTTACGGTGCGCTGGCTGCGCCGACACTCGCTCGGTATTTTCGCATCGCGCCCTCTCCGCGGGGCCAGCGCAGCCGCCCGCCTCTCCCAGCGCCGCTCGCAGCCGCGGACCGCGCTCGGAGCGCACCGCGCCGCGCTCGGACCGTCCCCGCCGGCGGGGCCGCACACGCACCGAGGGGACGCGCTCTCCCGCCGCCGACCCGCGCGGCGCGGACCCGCCGTGGCCGAGCCGAGCCGGGCCAGGCCGCGAGCCGCTGACCCGGGGGCGAGTAGCGGAGAAGTTGCGGCGGCCCCGAGGCGCGCACCGAGGCGGACAGGCGCAGCCAGTCCCGCCGCGCGTCCCGCCCGGCGCCGGCCCCAGGAGCGGGGGGCGACGAAGCCCGAAGCCGAACCCCTGCCCTGGGCCGCCCCTGCGGCGCGGAGGCGGCACCAAGGGGGCGGCTGCTGCCCCTCGCCCGCCCGCCCGCGCCGGCACCGCGCCCGCGGACAAACTTACTTGCGGGCGGCGGCGGCGGCACCCGCGCCCTCCTTCCCGCGCTGCGAGCGAGCGCAGCCCCGGCGCGGCGGCCGCTGCCGAGCGCGTTCGGACATGCTCAGTCCCCCCGCCGTGCGGAACCTACCACCGGGGGGGACGGGGGAGCGCGGAGAGAGAGGGGGCAGAGCTGGATGCTACCAAGAGGACGCGCTAAAAATAGGCGCCGCAGAAAGGAACAGCTGGAGCTTAAAGGGGCGGCGGCCGCCGCGGTCCCCGCAGCCCCGGGCAAGGGGCGCCTCCTCCCGCCGCACGGGCCCTCCCGCGGAGCCGGAGGAGAGGCTCTGCGAGTGGGCCGCTGCCGGCATCCCGCGATGCCAGCGATGCCCGCGATGCCCGCGATGCCCGCGCCGCCGCGTCCGCGTCCTGCCCGCGCCTTTGCGGCGGGAAGCGCTGCGGTGCGCTCGGCTGCGGCTGCGGCTGCGGCTGCTGCCGCCGAAGCGCGCAGGGGTGCGCAGGGCGCCGGGGGGGCTCTGGGAGCGTCCGACGGGGCGACTGCCGGGCTCTGCCCCCCTTCACCCCAGCGCCAGGCCGGGAGCGTACCTCGGGGCTGGGCCATTTACCTCGGGGCTGGGCCATTTACCTCGGGGCCAGGAGCGTATCTCGGGCCGGGCCATTTAGCTCAGGGCCAGGCCACCCCGTGAAGCAGCAGCTTCAGAAATGAGTTCTACATAGTGAGGAAGAGGATGCCGAGCGGCGTTTTCATGCGGTGTTTCTCTGGAGACATCTCCATCCTGCTCCGAGGCGTTAGCTTATGCGGACGAGGCTTGGGGAGGGACAAACACTCAGGAGCTCTCCCGTGAATGAGAATGTGGCAGGTTCGAGGAGAAGAGCGTGAAGAACAGCCCTCCTAAATAAAATTTTCTAGGCTGGAAGATCTATGCAGGAAGAGAAATGACATGATCACCTCTCTCTGACGCTACTGTTTCAAAACTGCGAGCTGTTGAAATTGAAAGCCGCCTAAGTATTTGTGAATGGGAATTTCTAATTGGGTTTTTTAGCCATGGCTTATCATTCTCTACAATCCTAAAAGACGGACAAGAATAAACATAAGAGCACCACATTGTTTTAGATTTATATAGATATTACAGAGCCTAAAATTGTATTACCCTAGTAGGAGTTCAGAGGTATTACTGGGTTCTGCTTTTATGGATACAGAAAATTGCTATTGCACAAAAAAAAAAAGGCATCTTTAAAAAATACTAAACTACATCTAAGAAAAAATATCAGACAACATCTGCATAATGATAATTTATTATTCTGATGAAATCATGGACAATAGTATGTACACTCAAGACTACATACAGAATGCTTCATTTGTTTCGTTAGACATGAGAGATCACTGGAAGTTTATCTTCATCGGAACTCTAACACAGCCTTCAGCAAAAGCTACTGCAGGAAAAAACCCTCAGTTACACGTAGGTGGGTATAATCAGGAAAGGAAGTGTTACTTGTCAGTACTGTCAAATAAAGTGAGAGCAAGGAAGCAATTTCCCTTGCAGACTGACACACAATGGCATAGATTATTAGACAAGGCTGTGTAGGTAACTAGTGCAGGAAGATGACATCACAAAGATTATGGTATTAAAAAGGGAGTGAATCAGGTTGTATTGGGTTTTAAAGGCCAAGCTTTCAAATGTGGGAAGTGGGGGGAGGGGGCATGCAGGAGGGTGGGGAGGTGCAGGGGTGGCTTCTGTGGGAAGCAGCTGGCAGCTTCCTCCTTGTCCAACAGTGCCAATCCCTGATAGCTCCAAAGATGCACGTGGCACTGGCCAAAGCTGGGCCAATTAGAAATGCTGCTAGTGACTCTGTGATAACAGATTTAGGAAGAAATCTAGCAAAGACCAGCAGTTGCAATTGTGGCTGGATAAGAGCAGAGTGAGAGTTTATGAGAAACAACTCTGCAGAACAAGGGCAACGGAGAAGGAGGAAAGAAATCTCCAGTCACTGAAGCTGAGATTCCTCTGCAGACCATGGTGAGGCAACTGTGCCCTGCAGCCTGTTGAGGTCCAAAGGGATGAAGAGATCTGCCCAGAACTGTGGATGAGACCTACACTGGAGCTGTGGATGCCTGGAAGAGGCTGTGCCCCTGTGGAAGAGCCAGTGGAGAGAGGGCCCTGTCCCCAGGCTGGAGCAGCCTGTCCTTGGAGGGCTGCACCCATGGAAGAGTGACCCACACTGCAGCAGCTGTGGGAGGACAGTTGCCCATGGGATGGACTCACACTGCAACTGTTCACAGAGAGCTGCTGCTCGTGAGATGGACTCACACTGGAGGAGTTCATGGAGAACAGTCTTCTGTGAGAGGGACATCCCTCTTCTTCCTGAGCAGCAAGAGAAGCCTCAGGTGATGAACTGATCATAACCCCCATTCCCTGCCTCCTTGAGCTGCTGGGGGATGAGGTAGATCTGGGAAGGAGGAAGGGCTGAGGGGAAGATGTTTTCAAGGTTTTATTTTACTTCTCATTATCCTGCTCTGATTTTGTTAGTAATAAATTCAATTAATGTTTCTAACTCAAGCCCATTTTCCCCATGATGGTATTTGATAAGTGATCTCTCCCAGTCTTTATCTCAACTCATGAACCCTTTTATATATATATCTCTTCCTTGTCTAGCTGCTGAGGGGAGTGAGAGAGAGCAGCTTTAGTGGGTGCCTGGCATCCAGCCAGGGTCAGCCCACTACACATGTTCACTAATTCTCCTCATTTTCTGTTCTACTAAGACATGAGATACACTATGTTCTCCAGACCATGTCTAACAGCCACCATTACACCATGTGTTATAAAAAGTTGTAAGCTATGCAGGAAGCATAACTACAAAGTGTGTGTGTGGGGGGGAATTATGTAATTCTTTCAGCTGAAGCTATTGATCTTGAGATAGACAGCAGGGGAAATAGAAAAGGCAGTCTTCTGAATGTAGACTCAGATTTGGGATAACAGTGGGATAATGTATTTCTCGCTGCATCTGGATCTCTGCAGGAGCAGTAGGCAGCCTCTGGAGAATTTCCTAGAACAGTTTGCACCTTTACAATCATACAGATCTGGGTAAATCAGGAGTCTGAAAGATATCCTGAGTTTCAGGAGGGCAGCTTCCAGCTGGGGATTCTTACTGTCTAGGGAGTTCAGAACACTCTTCATCATGAGAACAAATCTTAAAATACTAGCAAAGAAAACATGGGTTTTTCTGCAGTCTGCATTAGCATTCTGTTCATATCTATCCTACATGGGTAATTGTACTATAATTCTCACACTTTTCTTTGTTTATAAGGAATCTCTTTAGAACTTGTCAAATATAACTGCTTTTCACAACGAGAGACAAACATATATGGATTTTCCTCACCCAAACCACAGTGTTGTAGATTGCATGAATTTTTTTTATATATATTTACACATATCTATACACATATAAAGCCTAAGATAGTGAGTCCCAGCATTCAAGACCATAATCACCCAGATGCAGATTACCAAATTGGACATTAGCAAGTAAGTGGTGGCTGCATCTGCTGTACCAGCCAGTGAACTATATTTAGACGTAGACACCCATCTGAATATTGAAAGCTGTTCTTTTCTTCTTCAAGTTTTGCTCAGCAGAAATATCCATAGAGTTGCATCTTGTTCCTATGCAGCAGCAAAGATTTAAATATCTGCTGTGCTGCTGTGTCCCACGAGACAGAAGGGCAGCAATTCCTCATTGCACAGAAAATGTGCTGCTCTGCACTCCATGCAAAGCACAGAGCTTTATCAATCTCTCTTCATATTGTTTGAGGAGGCTCTAGTGAATCTTAATTTTTCAAATATATCCCCTATAATTCCATATTGCTGATGCACTAAGGCTCTGACATACCATTGATTGCTCCTGGCTCTCAGACTTTCACCTCAGCCCTCCCAGCTGTCTCCTCTCAGTGCTGTTTTAGCCCTTCTCCTTGACAGCAATATTCAGATTCTCTCCTGTCTCCTCATATAGCTCAAAGGTACATTCTAGCACCCTTACCTTCCAAGTTCACTGTCCTAGGGAATTTTTTCACATAGTGGAGTACCCAGGCTTCCTGTGCAGTAGATAGAATATTCCTTTTTTATCCAAGGGATAGGACTTGGATGTTTGAGTATCACAGACTGATCATAGAATCATACAATGGGATAAGCTGGAAGGCACCTGTAAGGTTATCCCGTTCAATCCAGCTGCCATGGGCAGGGACACCTTCAACTACACCAGATTGCTCAAAGCTTCATCCAGCCTGGCGTCTCCTACACTCCCAGAGATGGGCCATGCACACAGCTTCTCTGGGCAGCTTTTTCCAGTGCCTCACCAATCTCAGAAGGAAAATTTTCTTCCTAATATCTAATCTAAACCCCACTCTCTTTCACTTAAAGCTATTACCTCTTGCCCTACCTGTCCCTCTAAAGACCCTCTCCAACACTCTTGTGTCTATTGTTAGCTACTGGCAGGTTGCCCTAAGTTGACGCTAGAACTTTTCCTTCTTCAGGCTGAACAACCTCAACACTCTCAGTCTGTCTTCAGAGAAGAACTACTCCAGCCTTCTGACCCCCTTTGTAGCACTTCTCTGGAGTCAGTCCAAGGTGTTCACGTACTTTTTGTGTTGGTGGTGCCCAGAACTGGATGCAGTGCTCCCGGTGCTGCTCTCACCAGAGTGGAGTAGGGAGGCAAAATCACCTCCTTTGATCTGCTGGCCATGCTGCTTTTGATACAGACCAAGATGTGGCATCACATGAGATACTGACACAGAGAATCCAGCTATCAGTCTGTGGTCCAAATGGGAGATGTTCTTCAGAGTAACAGAAAAGATTGTGTGATTACTATGTGTAAAGTTGTGCTCAAGGCAAGAGATTTTGGGTTAGAGTGAAGAAGCCCAAAATAAAACCAAATGCTGATGCTTCACCGTGCATTTGTATTGGAAAGGGGACCAGCTCCCAACAGGCTGAAAGTACAGAAATTCCAGGGTGGGAATAGCAATGGTGGTATGGGTAATAAAGCAGGGAACTCTGACACTTGAATGTGGGGCAAATAAATCTCCCTGCTGTGGAGACTGCTTTTGGGGGGAATGAGAACAGAAAACAAAGAACATTTTTGTTAGGACAGGAAAATAAGACATAGGAATAGAGAAACATGGGATTTCCTTATGGAATAACTGAGACTGTTACATGGATTCCCTGGAATGAAGGGTAAAGAGAAAGATTCACAAGGCACATGATAATATGCTTAGAGGAAATAGTCTAAATAGTGTTTACTGAGCTCAGAATTTTCAGCTGCAACTCAGTAATGATCTCTTGGAGTCATTGTTGTCCCACTCTCTGGAGCTCCCAGTTCGATGTATAGCAGTGATCAAAAAAGCCAGTGAAGTGTTAGGCATCCTTGGGAGCAGAGGCTGGGCTTCATCTGTGACCGTGAAGGACAGAGCTGGAAAAGATACAGAGAAAGGCAACTGGCATGAGCAGGCAACTGCCTCATGAGGGGAGAGTGAAATGGTTGGGATTCTTCCATATGATGAGGAGCATGAAAGGCCCTGTTGCTGGGATTTACAAAACTGTGAAAGCAGTACATACATCAAAAAGTGGATAAGAAAGATTTTTCACCAAATTCCACAGTACTGCATAAACTCAGTGAAAATACCAAAATACTAATGGAAGAAAGAACTTTCACCCCCTTGCCTGGGCACGGTGGACAGAGGTCCTGTGGAAAGTATAACTCCAAGAAGTTCTGTAGGCAGATCAGCAGGTTCAAAAAAGGATCAGCAAAACCCATAGGCAACATATGTGTGAAAGGCCAGGGAGTGCCTTCAGTACTTGGAACCCAAGGGCTGTGAATTCTAGAGCAGTACTAGGGGAACCGACCTCAAAATTTTAGTCTTCTATACTGTCTTCTAATAGTATCTCCTCCTATTACTGCTAGGACAATATGCTGGGCTAGATAGGATAAAATCAGTTGTAACAAATTATGTGTGATCCCCAGGATGGATCATATTCATGCTTTCAACCACGAGTGTGATCTCTGTTAACTCTGCAGGTAGCTGATGGTGGGATGCTGTTTTTTAGAATTTAAGGGTTATGCAGCAAAAACTTTCATTATGTTTGGTAAACCAAGATGTTATATAAAGATTCCCACTTCCACTATTAATATTCATTAAGCATTAAGCCTTGGGAGGCTTAGTATAAATAGCTTTCCCTGAACTGGAATTTACAGTGGCCAAAATCCTATCTCCCATCTAAGTCCTGAGTACACATAGATACCTTGCAGGAGCCATTCAGAAGATTTCTATAGAAGGGTCTGACCATATCCCATAATTCTTGATACTTGGTGGTTGCTTTTAATGACTGCACCTCCCATTTAGCACCCGAGGGGTCTTGCTACCATAAGCTCCATAAGAAATGGCCAGTGGACTTGAGTGGTTTGAAATCCTTGAAAGCACATCCTTCTAATTTATTATCTTTATGATATGCTTTCTCCTTCCCTGACCATGTCAAACATCCATTTTTGTTGCTAACAGCTCAGAGCAGCAGTTTTTGGTCCATGAGAGAAAAACAGTGACAACCCAAAGGTTTTCTACAGCCTCCTGGTAGAGGAGTTTGATAAGAGCACAGCTGTAAGGGTTCATCCTGCCATTGCTACATGGAAAATGCACTGACACCAATGGAAGTGGTGCCCAGTGAACAGCTCTACATTCCTTATTGCAGAAAGGTTTTGCATGTAAGAAATAGCTTTATATACTAATATAGGAAAAATATGGAAAATATCTGAGCTGTTTTCCTTTCACTTTCAAAAAGAATTAATATGAAATTTGTTGTTTGAAGTCCAGCAGATATTTTCTCAGATATTTTCTTTATTGCAATCAATATTTTTCTCCCAATCAATCTGTAGATATGTACTTTTTATGCCCTTTGTGGGCTTTGAAAGTTTTTTCTCTTAGACATTGAATTTAAATATCCATTCTTGACTTCTTTAATTGAAAGTTTTTCCAGGCTGTTGGGAGCTTGGAAGTAAAAATTTTACTGTAAAATATTTTGTGTGCTGTTCTCAGTAGTGTATAGGAAACTTTTCCACTTCTTGCATTGCTTTCACACATTATAAAAATTTGTATACATGAGATTATTTTGCTTTGTTTTCAAAGACACCAATAATTGAACAAGGTGTTATAAAAACAGTCACAGGCACATATTACTATGGAAATTTATTAAATACTTCAGAAAGCTTTTCTTAGTTCTCTTCAGTAATAAAATTAAACGTAGATCAGTTCCAAGCTTCCTTCAACATTACTCAAGCTGAGCTCCTGTGAAATAGAAAATCATAGCTTTTCTGTTATTTAATTATTTTCGGGCATACCCAAAATAAATAGAAATTATGAGATTTTTAGTGTGGGAAGAAGTGCATGGGTGGAGTACTCTGCCCCAGGAAGCTGCTGGAAGCATCTGCCTCAGAGTGCAGCAGTAAAAGCAGTGTGCTGTTAGTGCTGCTATTAAAAACTAAAGAGAGAAGTGCAGCATACTGCTTTGAGATCAATATTCAATCTAATATGGTCCCTTGCTTTCCCTCAGTAATCTCTAACAAGTCATATGCTTGTTTACAAAGGAAGATGAGGCTCTGGCAGTCAGCAGAGCCTGGCCAGCAGCAAGCACCAACGCAACTGAGCCATTGCTTGTCTTCTGTAAATCAGTACAAAGACCAGAAGTATGCCGAGATCATCTATGATTTCACAGAAACCATATATTTCACTATTGTAAAAGGTAAAAGCTAACAGCAATCAAGGCATGATCATCTTTAAAAGGACGGCCTTTAATAACTAGCAGAAATGGAACAGCTTTGGAACTAATTAAAACCTTTCCTTCCATGCAATTTCCATGTGGATTTATAAAGCAAAACCAATTAATAAAAAAAAAAAAAAAGACAGCAAAACCAAATAAAGAAAAATTAAGGTTTTCAGTAACCTTTATTAAAAATTAAAACTTGCCAAAACTAGCAATATTTTACAGATATTGTTTTAAGGAGAATTAGTTATATGTTTAAAAAAGAAAGACATGACAATGTTTCATAAAGCCTTATGAATTTTCAATAAGGTCTGGAAAGCATGGCTTTAAACCACCTAGAAAACTGGTGCCACCATTTCAAATTAATCTCAACAAACAATGCAAACTAGAACCAAGTGAAAAAATAAATGTGAAATCTTAATTCTTAAATATCCCTGATATTCTACCTCTGGCAGAAAAATACAGAGCTGCAGCAAGCCAAAAAGTAAACTACTTCTGAGCTTGTTTAAAGATAAATGCAAAATTTAAATTCAAGCCACTGGAGAAAATTATTTTAACTAACCCAAAAATCTAGATCTATAGCATATGTGCTGTTATATAATGACATATAGGCTGCCCAAAAATAGCTGGTCAGGGTACGTACTTGAAGTGGCATTTCAGTGTTTGTACTCAGGCATCATGCAGGGTTGGCATCCAGCAAAAGCGATGTTAAGGAGCATGGAGGATGTTATAAGGCAAGGAAGGAACAAAATAGACCATGAAACATTCATGCATTGTAGAGTTTGCTGAGATCTTGATGAAGATGAAAGACTCTGACTACCAGATTGAATGTGCCCCTTAAGCACTTCACTCATGGAATCGCTGGGAAAAAGTCGCCCTGAGATTTGGTAATTTCACTTTGGGCATAACCAGCCAAATGTCTGTTGCATGTTTTGTGTAAGCTTTAAGAAAAACTACCCAGAATGAAGCATTAACACCAACTTCTGGCTGTCACAGGTGTCCTTGGGAGTTAGTTGACAATATATCAAGGCAATGAAATTTTGCTGTTGATGCTACTGAAAATCAAAGGGATGTTTCAGAATCAGGGAGCCCACAGCCATGCTTGTCTGGTGAGGGCAGCATCATGATGTCCACGTGCTTCTATCTGGAGGCAGAAAAAGGAATGACTGGATTGCAGAATTGACATGGCTGATCTCAGACAATGCAAACATATCCCAGCTGTTGAAAATATCTTATTTAATTCCAGCTTTGTTTGAAGCTAGACTAGAAAAACAAATAAATAGACAAGCAAATTTTCCAGCTACCATAAAAATGCTGAACTAGCAAAAATAAAAATTAAAATTGTCTATATTTTGATAAAATTACATAAGAACACACCAAATTAAATTTTAAAAAGGAGGGAAATGGGGATTTTTTTTAGGAAAAAACTCTAATGTTTCCTTTTATATGAAATAAAAAGAAGAAAAAAATCTCGTTCCATAATTTGACTTTGACATTACAGAAAGTGTTTTTCTTTCCTTTAAAATATGTATGGATATTTTTTTAAATTTAATTTCAAAATAAGAACAAAATTATTCAAAATTATGAAAGTGAAATTGTTCTGAATCTTTCAATTCCGTGTTGGAGGGAAAGGTGGAAGAATACAGAGGTTTTTCTTTTACTGAACCCAATTTTTGAAGTTTTTAATTCTATACCTTTGTTTTTTGATAAATTACTCACAGTAAATTTTCCCATACTTAAGACCTGAATGTCCACATCACTTTTTGCTGCCACTGTGAATTTCTGATCCCCATTATCTTTTCTTTGCTGAACAATTCAGAGGTAAATGGTAGCAAACAACCCATATCATATTTTGAAGTAGTATTTTAGCCAATGCAAACAGGGGCTCTGATGGTGCTTCTGTTGAAGCAAAAACCTGCTATTTCTCAGCAGGCTGGACACTTCTGGCATCTTCTACTTTCAAGTCCTGCTCTGCACATAGTTTCAGAAATGAAGATAAAGCATTTGCGAAAACAAGTAAAAGGGTCACAGGTGCACATTACTGGCTGTTTTGATTGTGGATTTTCAAAGATTCTGAGTCACAGTAGATATTTTTAGCTGTGCTTTTAACCACTATTTCTGCTACATTGCCTAGATGGAAATTATTTTAATAGTGGTTTGAGCTTGGTGTTCATTTGCATTGAGATTCTTTGTCAAACAAGTAAATCTCTCAGATTTCTTTCAATACACAGAACTCCAGCTACCTGATTCTTGTACCATTAAGCCAGCATATTAAAAGGTATTCCTTATATGTCTTAGGACAGAAATCTCTTTAATTACAATTTTGGATGTGTTATACAATTACCAGTTGCATTGTTGTAAATTCCAAAAAGGGGGCTGATAGAAAATTTGTGGGGCTTTTTAAATAAATACCTGTGTTACTATTGTTCTTTAATATTGTAAAACATCATATACTATTTATTTTTAACTCAAAGAAGGTTTCTGTACAAGAGGTTGAAATATAATTTCTGCTCTTACAGGCAAAATAAAGTTTAAATTACACAAAATTATAGAAATTTTTAGAAAAACATCAGTTCTATTCAGGTTTGTCTTCAATCCTTGCTCACTTGTGAGTTCCAAAAGCAAAACATAATTTTTATCTGCAAATTGACGATCATGGGGGATTGCCTCCTGATTATAGGTTTATTTCTGAGTTATGTATTTTGATTGAGATTTTAACTGAAGAACAATCATGTTTAGAGATATTTCAGAAAAGACATATGAGTAGGAAATGTCCCAGAGGGCAAAAACCTGAAAAGTGATGCAAAAACAAGTCTAGAAGTTATTCTCTATTTCTGATTTTTCCATGTCCTCACCTAAATTCATAAATATAACCAAATCACTCTTTGATAATAATTAGTAATGTAAAGTGGAATAGGCATTGCAAAGTTTTACCAGGGACATGGAATGTTCGCTGAGTGAGAAAAGGAAGAACAGTTTGGCTCATTAAGCTTTGCAATGCAGGGGCTGAGAGTAGAGATTTTTGTTTTCCCTAAATATACAAGAGGAAGTTATTCTTCCTCTTGCTTGTCATTAGCAAGAGGAAGAATAACTTCTTTCTCTGAGGGCAAATGTCAGTAGAGGAGTAAATCACTAAATATCAGCTATATATGCACACAATAAAAAGAGAAGAGGATCCTTGTATGACAAATAAATGAGTTTCAGGAAACTTCATGGACAGGATTGTGCAACCTGTCTGCTTATAAAGCCAAGGTTTGAAACCAATGACTGGAGAGGTCTTTCCTTTCCTCTGTTTCTGACCTCTAGGCAGCCCTGGTTAAAAATTGCATTATTTAAGTTCCTGAGAGGTTGGTCAACATGGGGAAGAGATTGTGAACCAAGTCAATTTTTGATTAAAATTTTATATATGATACTAATATTGTAAATCAGAAATTTCATTGCTATAAATTATAAAGTATGCTGGAATCTCTTCACGTTTTCATCTTAAGGCTCTAACTCTCATAAGGGTTATATTTTTCTGCCTCTGGGTATAATTTGTTGGTTTGCTTTTTTTGATCCTTTGTTAAGAAAATGAAAGAATATATACAACTCGAAAGAACCTGTGAACTCTGAAAAGGGATTGAAATAGCACACACAGAGAAACTGTTGAGTATCCTTTTTTTTCTTCTTTCAATTAGTTTATTTTATTATATCCCAACTATTCTCAGTTTCAAAATTAAATTCTATTATGATTGAGTTCAGTTCTCTTTACTGAAGTGAAATTCTCATCATCCCTCAACAGAAAGTAACCCAGCTGAACATGCTCTCATGGCCTATTTCCTGTTTGCTATTTAATTAATGCAGGTGAGAGCTGGACTCTGACAATCTCACTGGGTGGCCAAATACTTTGGAATTGATTTTAAACTAAAACTAATCAGACTGAGGGATATGAGACATCAATGATAAAACGCCTTGATCAAATTGATCAGAATATACTGACTGACAGTAAAAAAAAATCAGACCAGATCAAACCAAACCAGACCAAACCAAACCAAACCAAACCAAACCAAACCAAACCAAACCAAACCAAAACAAAACAAAACAAAACAAAACAAACCAAAACAAACCAAAAACAACAATAACCACCCCAGAATTTTGGGGATTTTGATGATTTGAATTCAAATTCTTTTTGTAACATGGGCTTCCTCTATGTTTTCAACTAAGCTGCCGAGGCCTATTTCAATGTGTGCTTGTGTGTGTAACATCCACATTGTACACTACCAGTCTTAAGATGTCCTCCAGAATTCATAGCCCTGTGTTAGATGCTCATAATTCCCATAAAGAGATCCCCACTGGAAGAGTATGCAACCTGAGGATGATGTTCAAAGATGAGGGGAACCACTTAAGCAAACCAGTGAGAAGCTCCAGGGAGGGATATCAGGAAGGAGCTGTATTCCTCACAGCAAATGAAAATGGAATTCTGTGCAGTATGGTGAACTCTTTTCTAAAATGGTGAACTCTCTTCTAGAATGAGCTAGTTAAAATAAAGAATAATCTCAGTATTTTCTGAGCAAAAATACACTATGCTAACACAATGATTTTGGTGTTTTTTTTCTCCATCATAAATCTAACACGGGTGTCTATTTATTCAAGAAACAATTCCCTGCCCAGGACTTGTACAGATCTGCCCTTTGCCATGTAGGTCCCAAGCCACCTGATGCAAATGAGCTACAGTCAAAAGCTGCTCTCTCTGAATTAAAAATCCCACATAAACAAAGTATTTTGTGTCAGGGCTGGTTTGTTGCCTTTGGCTTGGGAATCAAACAGAGGTGAAGCAAAAGGCTGTAAGCCTAGGAGGACCTTTAATGTTAGATAATGGAAAGAGTCCAGGTAAGAGCTTTCCTGAGTTTTCTTTTGAAGAGCAAATTCAAACTTGTCATTTGGATGTGGCAGTTACCCTGTCTGTTGTTCACACCTCCAAAGAGGCAGATGCGGCAGTGTTTGGGCAGTTCACAATTTCCCAGGTGTATGGGAATGATGGATGAATGTAGTTTGCTATGGGGGACTCTCCCACCATTTAGTGGGATCCTTACAGGAGCTATCAAGAGATAGAGAGTATGCTGGTATAAGTACAGAGGCACAGCTGTATGAATATCTACTTGCCAAATTTACTCTTTTTTGTAATGTTATGAATGATGAGGAGATGCTTCCTTAGAACATTTCTGCAAACTTAATTATAGCCTATGGTTTTGTTAGATATACTTTAGGGTTGAAAGATCAGGGTATTTCCTTTAATATTTTCTTATTTCAACCAACTCATAAATGTTACCTGGAATTGTAATTTTTTCCTCTGATGGCAAAATGCAAAATTAAAAAAATCTTTAAATGTCCAGCTAATATATATTGGCAATTCCAGAATACTTTTCACCAGTGTTTCCTCCAGGACTCTTCAAATTCAGATAATAAACACTACATGAATGGATGTCCAATGTCTTTAAAGCAGCTCATTGTGACAGAGATTATCTAACCTCAAATCTTCTGATCCCAGCATGCCCTGAATATTGTGTATAGATAACAGTGAAGACCACAATGAGTAGAGGTTTAATACTAATTATATTTTTTAGACAAAATTAAAATGGAAATTGGTACTTTCTTGTAATTTATTTCCCAAATTTCTCTAAATATCTAAAGTTCTTGGGCTTTTTTGATAGACTTTCTTGAAAATTCAAAATAATCCAAGCAAACAGTGCTAAAGAAAAATCCAAAGCCTGATTTCGTATGGATTTCTGTCTACTTGGAATTAGGGAATGAGATCTGAGTGAAGCATTTGCTATCATATGCAGATTTTTTATGCTCTCATTTCTGGATTCTCTGACATTTGGTAAATCATGGAATGGCACTATAGCCATTTTTTTTTCTCCTTAGTCATTCTGCTTGCATATGTCATAAAAGTCACCTTTCTTAAACTAGTGCTATTTTCCTGCCTTGGAAGTTTTCAAAAAAGCACAGACAGAGAGGAATGGACAGAGCAAGACTGCAACTGAATATATTTCATTTACAAAACAAACTGTGAGGAAACACAAGGGCACCAAGACCTTCACTCCTGCAGCAGAAATATAATTTTAACACCTCTGTATGTAATGCTGAATTCTTGTGACAATATAGATTTCTTGCCCATGGACAACAGGTAAACTAGAGACTACATCCAAAGTTACTCCCAACTCTATCAGTCATTTGAAGATAAAAATCACTACTCATGATTTTCAGGGAACCAGAAAATAAATCAGATATTCCTTGTGTTTCCATGTCATATTCTTCCCTGTTTCTGGAAAGAAAGATGATAGTTTTCACAAGGGCTAGGTGATCATATTGTTTAAAATAACATATTCCCCTGAATATAATCAATGACAGAGCATCAGATTACTGACAGGAGCGTGGCGTATTTTAAAGATGTATACACTTCAAGACAACATTTCCCAGTGTCTACGAGTATAGCGAATCTGTTCCCCGGGTGAGCTTGAATACAGTGCAGTCAGTAGATACCCTTCTGGTACAGGAATGTGAATCAGACACACACATATGATGGAGTGAGGACAAATGCTATCTAAGAGGATAAGTCACAGAAAGGGTATATTTATTTTGAGGGTTACCTTTGATGTACCTCTGCACTTACATAGTTTGGAATTTTTTTTCACTAGGTAAAAAAAGCTTCACTTTCTACAGTGAACCTAACAAATTGTTTTAGAACTGTGGGATGCAGCACACCCTCAATGGTGGGAACGAAGAATATGGCCACATAAACGTGTTTCCCCCTTCCTCTGCTGCACTCAGGCCTGTAGCATGTTTGCAGCACAGAAGCAGAAAGGCTCGTGGTTGGTAAGAGGAGACTGGGGAGGAGGTTTGGTAGCTGAAGTACAAAGAATTCATGGCCCATTGCCTGATCCCCTCACCCACTAACAGATGGCAAGAGGAAGATTTATCTGCCTTAAAACGTAGAGAACAAGCTAACACACTATAAGGTTTTGTAAACCTCTGAAAATATTGATCTCAATGTCGTTCTCAACAGCCTTTCATGGTGCACATTGGTTAATAGAGATTTAAATGTTTAATATTACTCTTGAAAGTCACAAACCTATAGAACCATTTCAGATGGTTGGTAATATGTGTGGTTGAACTTTACAACAGATGTATTCGACAGTTATAATGAATTCTACAGCTTTTAGAACTAGCTCCATAAAGAAAAATTAAGTCAAGGATTTACAGGGTGTCAATACAAATTTATCGAGAAAACTTCATAATAAACTGAAGGTGCTTAATAAGGGCTGGTTCTGAAATATCATAAAAGAAACAAGCACCACTGTATGTACTGCACTGAACAGGACATGCTACCTACAGGAAGTTACTTTAGAAAAATTTATTTTGGATATTTATTATGGATTTTCATTACTATGAAGTATTTCAGTACTTCACAATAACCCTATAGGAATAAACAGTATTTTCTTACTTTGTTTCTAAGTTTAGAGTGTGGAGTGCAGCAAAATGGAGGCAGGCTTGTGATAAAAGCTTGTAAAAATCTTGTTCTTAATAATTTTCACTATACTACTGCCAAATCCTGATCATGACCAAACTCCCTCATTATCAAAGGTTTTGGTAGTAGTGGCCCTTATACCTACAGATCTGTTCTGGAAATGAGTAGGAATGTTTTTTCAGCCACTGCAGTGATGAGTTTCTCTTACACAAATCCTCCCAGGATTCACAGACATATCACGTTTCTTTAATTTGGATGAAGAAACAATTTAAAACCTGAACAGATTAGGTTTACACAAGAATACAGCTGGAAGAGAAAGAGATACTGTCATCTCTCAAGTTGTTTTTGAACTCTTGAGTGTTCACCCAAATATCCCTGATCTAATTGCCTCCTCTGCCTGACAGATCTTAAATCCCTGTCTCCCACTTCCCTGTAGGATATCCAGCAATCAGATTCCTGAGTAGTCTAAGGTGAAGAGCTATGTTTGTCTCCTGCAGAAGCTGTTTCATTTTGCATGAAAAAAGCAGCAGCTCAATGGACTGTTCAGTGAGGATGGGAACGTCCTCACTGCTCTAATGATGGCATTCAGCTGGGAAGGAGGGTACTTGCAGCCAAGGAATCCACAAGTATTTCAGATTAAATAAGTATTGGAGAAAAGTGCACAACAGGAGTTTCTCTCTGCACAAATTTCCTTATCAATAGGCTGGAGGAAAACACACTTCTACTTGGTCTCCTCAAAATAAACAAGATGAGTATTTAATTATCACTTGCAAGCAAAGCAGTCTTGCAGAGGAGTCTTACTCCAGAGCTCCAGGCTGCCTCTGCTGCTCAGGGCACTCTTCTGAGAGGTGGGGAAGAGGTTCCCATCTACTCAGAAAAAATGGTGGGTCTACAGAGGAACATTTAGCTGTGACATTAAGTATTTCTTATCTTAGCTATTTTTAAACTAATTACCTCTTAACATTTTGGGTTCAATAAATCTATTTTGTCCTGTCTTCTTCACAGTTCAGGGCTCAGACTTCATTCAATAGTCAGGCAACTGAAAGCCTATAGTTTGAGGCTTGTCTCATTGCTAGAGGTACAGATAACGCTAAGACAGAGATCTTTGCTGTCCAAGAAATTACTGACAGCATCAAAATACACATAATGGGAGAAACCTTAAGCTTGCAACTTAAAACCTTAAAAATCAGGGCTGAGGATGTGTAAATAATATGTAAATTCTCTTTATTGCATTTTTAAAGGGTTTATGTAAGATGCACAAAACCTGTTTTCTCTCAGTTTGCCTTCTATTTAAGTAGCCAGAAGGAACAGAGGGGGAAAGCCTTTGCAAATGCAGATATGGCGACTGAAGAGTCTGAAGCAATTAGTCAGTGGCAGATTACATCTTTCTTTATTGCAGAACAATCTTCAATGAGATTAATGAGAGAAACAAAATTAGTTTAATAAATAAATTCTTAAGGGATAAAATGCTCATGCTATGCTAAATGCTATGCATATACTGTTACCATGTAATCTTGTTTTAGATGATTAGATTGTTTTATCAGAAGCCTGGGTAGAAATGTAGTGGAAGATGGAGCTCAGCAAGATACTTCCAAATTAAAGCATATAACAGTAGTCTCAGGTCATGCTGTTTGGTGTGACTGATGCACATGCAGGAAGAGTTAATAGCACTGCATTTCAATAAGCTGTCAGATTTCTGTGCTGTGGACGGATGTGCCATTTTAGTGGGAGGTTACTCAGATAATGTAGAATGATATAGAAAAGTCTCAAGAGCTGGTCTCACATTGTCTAAAATAGGAAATAAGATTCAGATGTGAAATTTACTTAAGGAAGATCACCTGTGGGTTTTTTCTACATAGAACCTATCCCCTTTAATGGTTTTGTGAAGAGTGTTGTGCTCTCTCTTGAAAAGTCACTTATAGATCCCTTCCTGTTTGAGCCTTATTCCTTTCCTGTTTGAGCCTTATTCCTTTCCTAGAATACAGAAATGGAGGTATACTGTATAATACATAATATTTATACAGGTATACAGATATTATTTGAATACAACGAATGAAGTGACACAAGTGTTATCTGGACAAATTACAGAAAAATTAGTTTTGAACACCCTTAACTGGTAGAATGTCTGGTTGGATGGTGGGGAAAGGGTTTATAATAACAGAGAAGAGCTAGAGCTGATTTTAGCAAGCATACCTCAACATCACAAATAAGAGAGAAGACTGAGCTGATTTAAGAGTAGAATTGAAAGGCTCCATTCCAACAGTCTCCCAAAAAATGTGAAAGCAGCAACCAGTAAATCTCTTTTTTTCTCTTGTCTTCTTCTTTCACCAAGAGACCTGAACCACATGTGTTTAAAAACACCAAAAAGGAATCATCAAATAATATTCCTCAGCCATGTATGTTGACTTTTAATAAAGCCTAAAACACTGGGGAAATTACAAAGAAGTGGAAAAAATCTTATGCCAATATTTTAAAAGGGCAAACTACCCATCAAATCTCAATCTTAGCCAAATAATAGAATGTTTGACATCATCATTAATAAATAATTTTGCTCCCCTCTTTGTAATATTAAATTTCTTTTATGAAAAATAATTTTTTTCAAACTTGATATTTTTCTTAGATTATGGATTTAGTTGATAAATAATATAAGTAATGTTTTCTTTTTGAATAATTCTGTCAGGCATTTGCCCTAAAAGTATTTAACATTTTTATTAGGAAACAAGAATCTCAGTTATTAACTTAGCCTAAAATTATTAAATGGATTCAAAGGTCTTAAAATGGGGCTGCAAAGAGAAAGTGGTAATGTGTAGTAGAGGTTTCCTACAAATATTGATTTGAAATCTATATTATTTATCCCTAATCTATTTAACATTTTTGTTAAAAAATAAATGATGAAAAACAAAATTGTATATTCTATATTTTGCCAGTACACTTCTGTATAATTTTGACCTCTAGAAAATATCTGGTGGATATTTTTCCTGTGTGCTTAGCCCAGAATAAAGAATAAATGCCCTTGCATTTTGATGTTTTGGGGTGTTACAGTGGGTCACACACACCTGTCCTTGAACAGTGTTGGTAAGTGTGAACAAGTTGGGTGTTCTCACAAGCAACAAAATACACCTTGAATAGTGCAGTACAAGCAAGCCTGTGTGTGTTTGCTCAGAGAGCCTACAGCTGCTTCCCTCCTTTGTTGCCTCCCTATCTGTTCAGAACAGCTTTTCTTGCTAAGTTGTTGAACAGTGATATGTGCATTTGAATGCAAAGCACACCGTGGGGTCTTTGAGCTTCAGAAGAACTGCTGCTTGATCTGTTCCCACAAGACTGCAGTGAAGTAGAAACCATCAACTCTTCCCTTGGGGGAAGTTTACAGTCCACATGCTTCACATACTTATTAATCCTGAACTTCTGTGTGGCCTGTGGTCATCTGCATAAGGATGATAAAGTCCTAGAGAAGACAAGCACCATCAGCTCAGACACAAGTCTCAACAAGGAGTACCTAAGGGAGCTGGAGTGTTTTACTGTGGAGAAAAGGAGGCTCAGGGAACAGCTTAGCACCCTCTAAATCTGCTTGAAAGGAGGCTATAGCAAGGTGAGTGCTGGGTCTCTTCTCCCTAGTAACAAGCAATAGAACAAGAGATTATGGCCTCAAGTCAAGTCACATGAGGTTCAGAATGGCAAAACTTCTTCATGGAAGAGATTGTCAGGAATTGTAACAGGTTGCCCAGGGAAGTGGTTGAGCTGCCATCATGATGATATTTAAAAGATGTGCAGATGTGGTGTTTAGAGACACGGTTTAGAGGTTGACTTGGAAGTGTTTGGTTAGCAGTGGGATTCAATGTTAGAAGTTTTTTCCAAGGCAGGAAATTCTATGATTATTTAATGCTATTAACTTTGTGTCTCTGAGGAGGTAGATAATGTAGGGCATACTGCTGTCTGTCTGAGGTGGCAAACACTGTACAGTCACCTAGTGCCCACAAATCCACTGTGATCCAGGAGGACCTGCATTAGCACTACACCACAAAGCCACAGTGGAACAAGTTTCAGGTATACAGAATTTGCTGATCAGCTTGCCACTTCCATTGACCCAGGGAACTTCAGCACTACTGACTGCCTTGAAAAGCCCAATATATTGTAAGTAACTAAAATTAAGGTGTCCAGGTCTGGTCTGAGGAGTGAATTTCCCTGTCTCAAGCCACTGTCCTGGTGAAGATAACCAAAATCCAGGTTTGCATGTGGTTTCTTTCTGCACATCATGAGGATGACACTGAGCATTACCCTTCATTGTCAAGCTTTCCTTACATCCACAGTCTGTAAGCTCAGTGCAGAGCATGCATTTGCTCTGACCTCACATCTTCCTCCTTCAAAATAGCTATATTTTAACCAATAGCCTGGCTCAAGCCTGACTCTAAACTAGTGCTTCGGGAAGGGGAGAAGAAGTAGTTGATTTTTCAAGCAGTGTGATTAATTTCTCCCAGCAGTGGTGTAGGAGCTAAGGGCACTGTCTCCTAGTTCATCTGGGTTTGCCTTATAGGATAGCAACAATACTGGAAAGAGCAGAAACTGAGGAAGAGTTGTAGAGAGCATTCTGAGAGTGGGCTGGTGCATCCTGAGAGTGACCAGGGAGGAGAGCAGGCGCATGTAAGGCATTACACTGTTCAGTTGCAAATTTGCACGGAGTAATTCCTGTGTATAATTTTGTCATTACATTGGCTTTTAGCAAAAGCTCATCTGGTACACTCTCAAGATATCCCTAAGCCTTAACACTACTGACAAAAAGAAGTCACTTCTCTAAGAACTCAAATACTGCTATGAAGGAAAGTATTGCTATACCCTGGTGACAGCAGGGTGAAGGAATCAGTGTAGATGTGATAGCTGTAATACCACTGCCATGGACAGCAGCGCTGAAAGCGGGGGGAACAAGGCTTCATTCCTGGCAAATAAAGAAAATACAAAACCTGTGGGGACCCTCTGTGTTTACTCTGTCTAGACAGTTTACATGCAGAGATTCTGGCATGAGCAACTTTCCATTGTTATGCAATATGGCCTGACCTGAAAAACCCTTCAGTTTACTCAGCAATTCATTGCAGGCTTGAATCAGTGAACCAAAGATGAAAGATCAGCAGTTTATTAAGTATCATTCAGCTTCATCAAGCACACCTAAAATATGAGAATGGACATTGCAAAACTAATTGTTCAGTGTCAGAGTTGGAAGATCTTATTTACATTATCATCAGGAAGCTTCCTGCCTTTTCAAAAGCTTAGTCAACTTTGTAGCATAAATGCAAGACTTGCATAGTGATAAGCTCTATATTGGCAATAAGGTACCTCAGTAGGAAGATGATATCCACTGTAAGCTAAAATTCTGTCAATGCTAACAAAATGCCAGTACTGAGACACTTAATTCAAAGCATCTTTCCAGTAGTTACACTTGTATCTTTATCCAGTGTCTGTTTTAAAGCTGAGATCTCAGTACTTTACACCTTTCATGCAGTATCATGCTTTTTTCATGATATGAAAGGTAAACATGAAAGTAAATATGGATTTGAAGCATGAATCTAATCCACTGCATTATTTAATGAAATCTCACAGAAAATGTTGCAAGCCTTGCTCTCTCCCTTCTCAGTACAGACAGTTGCACAAAGCCCAGCACATTCCCAGATTCAACCCTGAAGGAACCATGACAATCTCCTACTTTGTGACAGCTTGTGTTTTAACTCTTTGTGCATGCCAAGCAAATGTCAGCCAAACATATTTTTCTTTCTCTTTCCAAGAATGGCTAGAGACCTGGACATGAGCAAGTTACAAATAAATAATATTACACAGAATGTATGAACATATATATATATATATATATGTGTGTGTGTGTGTGTGTGTGTGTGTGTGTGTGTGTGTGTGTATCTTTCCTTCAAGGAGAACACAAACATTTCGAACACAAAGTTCCTCATTCAGTCATATGAAAGAAGTGGGAGACACAATGTTTGGAATTGTTTCCTCTTCCGCCTCAAAAGGCTTTTTTCTAGGAGTTCTCACATGCAGAAGCCACAGCTGTTTCTCCAGTTTACAGTTGCCCCTCTGCCCTATTCTGCACTTCCTAGTCATACCCCATCTATGGTTCTCTAAGGAAGCATCCTTCAATAGCCTAGATCTTGGAAAAGATGAGAAATGCCCTTGGGAAAAGCCCCTTGCTCTCAGTCATTTCCCTGGAGTCAGAACAGGCAGTAGTGCCAAGAGTTCTGAATCTGAGAAATTTAATATTATTTGTTACTCTTACAGTGCACCTGGTGATACAAAATACTTGGACAATTTATGGGGAGCTCTGGCAGTCAGAGAATATATGAGATATATATTTTTGAATAGTTTGTACCTAGGACAGGTGTGGGCTGCTTTTCAAAATTCTGTTCCTAATGCAAAGGTTTCTGGGACGAACTTCAGATCCATTTTTAAATGGATACAGATACAGATTTCTTCAGGTGTGAAAAGATATAATTTTGTCTTGCCTTGTTCTCAAGAGCATATACATTATCTTATCTAATTTGAAAATAAAGCAACCTCCCTCTAAATCTTACTACATTGTACTAGACCAACGTTAAAGTTTGGCAAATGGTACAAACTGAAAACAACATGGTACAGAGTTGCTAGCAACATGTTGCTGTGAACAGATAGTTGTACAGCGTGACTTTTAATTATTGAAGGCACCACTTTAAAGGATTACAATTTCATATATTAACATAGAATCATAGCTCTAGTGGCCCCTAAAATGAATAACAAATTTCACTCTTGTAAGACTGATTTCATACTGTCTTGATCAGTGGAAACAGAATGTAAAGTTACTTCATATAGGAACTATATTATTGAATAATTCATACTGGAATTCACTAAACACCAATAATTTCCAATAACTGTCTCTTTTATAACATGTATGCAGCTCTAAGTTGTCAGTAACAGGAACTACTTGACACAAGTCAAGAGAAAATATATTTAACCCTCCTTTACACAAATTTCAATCAAGCATGATATTCTTATGTTAATCTCAATAGCAGTATATAGGAAGGAAAATGTCCTGGTAACACTGAGGATTCATTTTTCCTTGTCTTGCCAGAGGTAACCATTAGAAGGAAAGATACAATTGCACTATTCCCATACAATGCACACCAGACCAGCTCTCATTCATTCAGACTCATATTCCTCCAAGTAAAAAGATGCAGCTTAAAGGTCGAAATATTAACCCCCAACGTAGAATAATCTCTGCCAGCTCTGTAGGGTTCAAATACAGGAAGATAAAATCATATTGCTGAGCACCCCTAGAGATTTTATGTTATAGATTTTTTTCTTGCAAGACTGCTCTTCTCTCAGGTTTTATTTCATCACTGGCAACGAAAAAAAATCAACCAACTATTCCTTCCTCCAACTCATTCTCAGTCCTGTGTATAGGAAGACACTTTGGACCAATTTCCCTTCATTAACCATTCATCTTGTGCCTTACTACAAGGTTGTTTTACTGGGAGACTATTTTTGATGACTTTCAACTCCCTGTAAATCTTGAGGTGCACTAGCAGAATTATACATCTTTTACCTGCCTTTCCATGGTTAATGTCTTTCATGTTGCAATAAATATATTTCAGAACATACAATATCCTGCCAGACATGGGAAGAACACAAGAATAATTTGTCCAGCACAGTTTGTGTAGTGGTTCCATCTATCAGGTCATGAGACATTGCAAGTCACCACAGGTCACTGTTAAGCGTCCTGTAACAGAAATGCCCAAAATTGCATAGTTTTCCTGTAATGCACATTAATGTTGTATTATAATTCACCATGTGCCATAGCTCTTTGGTTGTTCTACGACTCAGAGACCTTGTCTCATTATTAATCATTTCTAAACCAAAAAATAAAGATCAATGTGTACACTTTCTTTAGCCACAAACGCCAGTGTAGATGAAGCACAATCTTTGCTCTAGCAATATTTTGCACTCTCCATACAGGCATATAAATGACTAGCCTCTTTTCTACCTTGCAGTAATTGCTCTACTCTGTATTCCTTGCACGAGCTGCTAAATATTATATTTCTAGTAAGGTACTCTTGCATTCTAAAGATAACTTAAATGCATCCTGCTTTCATAAATAAAATATTGGTGACTCACTGATGTATCATAAGACACAGTTAAGTAAGAACCATCTGGAAAACAAATCAATATTAGGTATAGGACTGTTTTAACATCTGTTGGTTCCTTTAAAATGAGATTGTGGAGACTTGTTAAACAATTAGTTTCCAACTTCTGCTTACACTTACAATCACATCTACCACGTTTTTTCCTTCATGAGATTAAGTTAGTTTCAATCTAAGCACTGTACTGTGGTTCTGAGAGCACTGCAAATGCCAGTCATAGGATGGAATTGTCTTTGAGTGCATCTGAATGGAGACGTAGGTATAACAAATAGTCTTTGGTGTGACAGAATAATTGAGCTTTGCATATACTGAAAAGCAGCTGAAAGCAGCATAAAAATCCCCTATAAATCAAAATAGAAAATATCAGAGAAGGAGTAAGTGGAGAAACTAGAAGTTACAATGATTAGGTAAGGCTGGTACAGCTTTAAGAATGTTTTAAATAACTTTTCCTCTGGCATGGATTTTTTAATTTGATTATTGAAATCCATGTGTGCAGTCATTACCAAGTGCATTAAAATGAAAGACCAGAAAATCAAAAACTTCAAAGAGCAATGTGAAAAAGGGAGGGTTGTAAAGTGACTTTACACTGCTTTCCCCATGGGTTTTCCAGTTACCCCATACCTCTTCCCCCATTTTCAAGTTGACCATGCAGCTGAAACAGCATCATCACTGTGTACATTTTCCACGAAAAAGTTCGAGTTCTTTCCTCTCAGCTCTGTATCACTGAACACACTTCTGTTCTCATACTCCTAAAGCCCATGATAGGCAGACAAGGACAGCCACTCCTTGTTGGTGCTCTCTGCTTCTGGAAGATAAGAGGGAGACAGCACAGAGTCTGGGCTTTCCACAGGGACCAGCTAATTCTGCCTATAGACTGTCTTCCCTTCCCTCCCATTAACTCACCCAATATCTTAGAAATTAATTGCATCTCAGAATGAAGATCAGTTCACAGATATTTTCAACTCACTTCACTAAACATACATGTGACAGGGAAAAAATTATTCCATTAAGCCCCTGGTGTGAAAATTTGAATTTAGGTCAATCTAGCACAGGTGAAAACATTTGAACATATGTGTTATTGGACACACTGGGTGCTGTCCTAGTATCTCATTTTCTAGTTATAAAAAAGCTTTGTGATGTATACTGTCTACATATCAGGTTAAAAAAAAAATGGGCACTGTCCAGAAGTACACACTACAGAAATTACCCCCAACACCCCTCTTTTTTCATCATTAACCCTAACAATAGTTCAACTAGCAACAGTCCAGTCATAACAACTATGTAATTACTTAAGGTATTCCTTACAGTCTGCTCAGGAGCACATAAAGATCTGAGGATCATGGCTAACAAGACAGTAGTTTCTTAACTGGTTCAAAAAGAATCCAGCATTCAATTCTCAGAAGACAGAGGCAAAACCTCCTTCCTGCTGTTGCAATTTTATTGGTTTGGTCCATAATCTTAATTTCCTCCTAAACTCTGAATGTAGCCATGATATTTTCTGAAAAATCCTTTCCTTAGGATTTTTTCTCCTGAGAAGCTGAAAGGCCTCAGGAACAAAATGTAAATAATGATTATCTCTGGTGGATCTGTGACTGGTCTCATGTAGTTGTTTCTAATTAATGGCCAACCACAGTCCAGCTGTCCAGACTGTCTGGGTCAGTGACAGGTCTTTGTTATAATTTTTCTCTTTTCTATTCTTAGCTAGCCTTCTGATGAAATCCTTTCTTCTATTCTTTCAGTATTGTTTTAATATCATATATATCATAAAATAATAAATCAAGCAGCCTGAAACATGAAGTCAACTTTCTTGTCTCTTCCCTCATCCTGCGACCCCTGTGAACACCATCACACTCTGACTTTTCTACACTCTTAAAAATTGCAAAGGTATCTCCTTAAAGATCCTCTTCCATCAATAGATATAATCCTAACACCATCCCTAAACTTAACCCTAACCTGGGTGGAGAAGGTCACCTGAGGGGTCTCTCCCTTGTCCTCATGTGCTCCCCATGCTGCTGAGAAAGCTACACAACCAAAAGCCAAGCCAGAGCCGGTCAGTGCTCATCGCACACAGGCCTCTGCCCTGCCCTGCCCTGCTCCACACACCCTCCCAGTGTCAGAAATTCCCCTGGGTTGTAGCTCCTCTTCCTCCTCCCCTGCCTGCAGATCAGCTTTGGGCTGACCTAGATTTGACAAGCTCTTCCTGATGCTGACAGCAGAGCTCTGCCAGGCCCTGCTGTGTCCCGGAGCAGCTGCTGTGCATGGCGGTGGCTGCCCACACTCCTCCTTGCCTCCCCACCAGCCAGGAGACATGGCCCAACCAGCCCTGCAGCTTCTTACAGGGAGTAATGCAGCCTGCAGCCAACTTGCAGGTGCTCCAAGACATTGTTAGAGAAACAGGGGTAGCTTTTCCCTACACACAAAACGCTGTGTGTGCTGTGCTGGGTGAGGAGGGCCTGTGGCCTCAGCCCCTGTGTCCTCGTGCTGCCCCTGCCCAGCAGCAGCAGTGTCAGGCAGGCTTGGCCAGGGGGCAGGACATGGCAGCATCCATGAAATCACAAGTGCACCCTGACTGCTGGGAGGCAGATGTCAGCCTGACAGCAAGGGCACCTTGGCAGGGCAGCCACCAGTCAGTCAGAGCACGGTGCTGATAATGCCGAGGTCATGGGTTGGGGCCTTGCACAGGCCATTCACTGAAGAGTTGGCCTCAATGGTCCTTGTGATCCCTTCCAACTCACAATAATCTGTGACTGTGCATTTCAGTGGAATAATCTGTGCATTTCAGTGGAAGTGTGGGCACCCCCTGATGTTCACAAGCTTTCCTCACCTGCAGCTCCCAGCGTATCCCCTCCTTGTAAGACCTTCCATCCCCGTAACTTTTTGTCTTCCACACACACCGGTTGTCAGATGCAATGGCCATTGCTTTGGGAGGATCCAACGTGTTTAGTGCTCATTCTCTGTACAGAAGGTTTCTCTAGGAGGGAGATTTCTTCTGCACAGGTGGCCAGTACATGGGGGCAGGCACGGTGCTGCCCCTACCCTCAGACACTGTGTCCACCACTGCTGGTGAGAGAGGTCAGGCCAGTCAGGGCTGTTCTGTTGGCTCTTTCAGGGACAGGAAAGAATGAAGAGTACTTTAAAAAAGGAGTTGGATGCTGTCACACTTTGGTGCAAGGGTATCTAAAATTCCTCCTAGAACTTGATATTAGGGATCTGCATCTAAAGCCTGCTGTTATTATTTAGAATCTGCCATTAGAACCTTGCTGGTTTCTCATATCCCACCATCTCCTGGCCTTCCTGAGTTCCTGTGAGACCAGACAGCTGGCAGAGCTAGCCTAGAGGCCTGAAAAAGGGACTGTGAAAGGCAGGAGGTGCTTTAGATCCCCTTTATCCATAGCGCTAAAGAAAAGCCCTGTGGAATAATTCCACCTGATTTCAAGAGCTGCTGCTTCTGAACAGCACAAAACCTCCCCAGAGTAGGACATACTGCAGCTCTGCAAATGGAGAAGATGTTACAGGGTGTGGGCTGTTATGCCTTGGCTGTGGCTGTGAGAGGGGGAGGCAAGGGTCCTTGCCAGATCCTGGTGATTAGGAAGGGGACAAAGCAGATGTCCTCAGTGTGAAGCCAGTGACAATTCTTCCTTGCTCTTCCCTCCTCCCCACATGGTTCTCCCTTGCAGCTGCCCAGCCTGCCAGCCTTGATTACAGTGGGAGCTTTGCACTGCCCAGGACACATGGAGAGAAAAGTGAAACCTCTGGGCTGGAAAGGCCAAGACATGAGCAGAGCACAGTCAGGGTTGGACCTGTAAGTACAGCTGCTTTTGAGGGTTGGTATGGAAAGATGTATATATCTATGAAAATGCCTGGTATCCAGATAAGGAAAATTTTCACAGGTTTTTATCTTTCTGTGTGCTTATGCAGTGCTGTAAATTGGCCATGAGGGCATGGTTATTTACTCCAAAAGGCCATTGTGGGCTGACTGAGAAACGAGGCATGCAGGGCATCTGAGAAGTTCCAGTGTGTGCATATGAAAACATGACACAATTTTTTCCTGCTGATCAGGTTCATATGCAACTGTTTATGAGGTAATTTGGGTTGCTTAGCAATGTTTTTTGTAGTTCTCAACTACAAATGTTGGGCCAGAACCCTGCAGTCACCCTGCGGAAAGGGACACATCTGAAAACCAAACACCAAGTGTTTGATTTTAGCAAGAGCTATTGCTCAGTCAGTTCATCTGCACTGCTCTCATTTCATCTGTGCATGGAAAGGCAGCTAATTGTAAAAGGAAAGCAGTGTAAATGTCAGGGAATATGGTTTCTGTGGACAAAAAATACCCCATTGTAATAAAAATCTTATGGCAGACCACACAATCTCTGATCTGACAGCCTAAAGATTGTTTCAAGAAATGGCTCCTCACTGCTGTAGTATGTGACCAGTAGTGTCTGACTCCATTGCCTTTGTATGAAAATCTGCTCAAGTGCTGAAAGACTTTCTGTTAACCGAAGTCTTAATTTAAAAGGACTTCTTACACCAATATTCCTGTGAAACTTTCAGTGAAGGAAATCTTCTTTCCCAGTCTTAATTTCATAATTGACTATTTTGAATGAAACTTTCCAAATGTCATTTTGAAGTAGCACCTGGCAGGCAACCATGAGAAGGAGAGTCTGACACAGTTATAAGTAATTGGAAGCAGAGTCTTATAATGCAAAGTGCCAGGCAAGCTTAATAACAGGCTGTGTTGCTAACCCTCTATGAGAGAATGGAATATTTTTATTCATGATATCAGTTTAGCTGAAGTTGTGTAGGTGGGAGATTTTAGCATGTGCAGAATAAATATTTCCTGAGAAATATCACTGAAGAAGAAATTAATTTGAATTATTAATTAAGGTGTTAGGCTAGCCAAATTAAGTACAGATAATGATCATATTAATTATTCTGCCATTTCACAGATCTATTTTATACCTAGATTTTTAATAGCACTGTAGATCTACCTCATCCTCTTGCTATTCTGATCTGACAGGAGAAATGGCATGCAAAAGAGTGGCTTTTTGAAAGGCACCTTTCTGCCCTTCTGTAAATGTCAATAAATTTCCATGTAATGTATGAAATAGTTGTCACTTCAGTTTGGTAGGGGATTAAGGGAAGGATTTTACCCCTTCTGAAGTGTTTAATAAAACCAGTAGCAATATATATTTTAGAGTGGATCTTTCTATGTTTATCCAGGTCCTTTTGATACTAGCTGGAAACTAGTCATTGCTTTCAACAGGTTTGGAGTCAGTCCCTAAGCTGTTATTACAATTTATGAAAGTCTGAATTCCATGAATAATTGAATCATTCTTCAGAAGCAGTTGTAAATATATTTAGACCAGCTTCTGAGAAGAAACTACACACAAACACATACACAAAACTCAGTTAAAACTGTGGCAATGGTAATGCTCTGCTCTAATTCAGACTCATGGCAAAATGTGCAGAGAAACCATGCTGCAATCCTGCTTTGCACTCATTTCTACACTTATCACTGACACAAGCTCACTACCTCTTCTTTTTTCTAAATAAGAAGAGCAGGAATGCTGTCTTACATTTATTGTGATATTGGCTGCTTATCTGATAACACAGGTTTCCTCCTGCTATACTTACACTATCTTTACATGGGAATAAAACTAGTAGATGAGCAATTTACCTTCATTGTGGGCTGTCTAATCCAGCACAATCTGATGCACCAATTTACATGAACAGGGCTTGTTGGCCGTATTTTCACTTCATAATTTCATAGTCTTTTTAAACACCTTCCAATCTTGACTCTTATGTCACATCTCCAAATGTTTTCTTGCTGTGTAGGCAGCAGACCTATATTTGGCAAAAAAAGGGTTGTGAATCCTGGATCCAAAACAGGATACAGAAAGGTCCATAAAAACATAGCTGACAGATCTGAAACAAGTCTGCATTTTGGGGGAGAGGATGAAGAGGAAGACAACAGGAAGACAAAGTTCTGAGAACAATTTTCAGTTTGAGTATCTGCAGAGCAAGATGGCTACAAATTTGTAATATTCATGCTTACTTAATGCCATGGATTAACCTCACAGATGAAGAAGGATTTTGTATGTACTTTTTAGGAAGACTGAGAGATCTTTGTTTTGAGGTGGCTCCACAGAGTGGCACTGTGCTCTTGCTGCTGCTGAGCACTCCCCACCTTGATGCTGCAGGTGGGTGACCAAGAGATGAAGGCTTTCCAAAGGGAAGAGACAGAGCAGCAGTACCAGGTTCATAGAGCAGCAGGCTGAAGAGGCACAAGGCACCTCTGTAATCAGCAGCCTACAGGGTAAGGGCACCATTGGCACTTTGGTAGGGTTTGTGGAGTGCAAGAAGAAAGCATTGCAGCATTCTTCTGTGGAGGAGCGGTAAAGCTGTGGGAGATCTCAACCACATCTGGGGAAACAGAATGGGAAAATGCACAGGGAAGGATATGGATGACAACTCTGGAGGAGGAAGTCTTGACAGGATGCAGACAGAGTGGATGAGGGAAAGTAAGTATTGACATATTTGCTCACAGTATCATATGTTGAGAATGGGAAGGACAGTTTGTCCTACACTGTGGATATGTTTAAAAGAATTAATCAAAGATTGGAAACTGGCACTCTGTCTGTCCCTAAAAACACTCTTCAGAATGCAACTAGAGCTCTAAGATGGACCATGAAGATTTTGCAGCCTAAGTTCAGGTCACTTAAGGAATTTTTTTTCAGCTTCTGCTCTTTGGAAGTAACTTTTCCAGTCTGATCAAGGGTATACACTGAGAAAAGTGTTCAAGAGCTAAAATACCAGCAGAAACTGCACATGTATTTGCATCCTGTTCTCTAACTCAACACAGAGCAATGCTCTGCTCTTGCACTGTCCTTGGGGGAAATGACTGTAGTGGAGAAAGAATTTCTTGTTCAGTCACCACATGGTGAGGCTGTAGGGATGAGGAATTAATTAATCTATGCACTGCTGGCCTGCCTGGTATTTTAATTGCAGTTTTTCATCCAATCATGGTATATGAAAGGAAAGAAACTTACATTTACATTTCTAATTCTTCTAAATGTGGGTGCTACACCAGTCAGTCATACTGAGGGATTGACAGCAACTACCCTCATGTGAAAATTTGGTGTAGTGAGTGTTGTCATCTTTGTTCTTTTTGAGTTGCTAGGCATTATCCTGTGAACTTCTTAATTTCTCCAATGGCTTGTTCAGGGCTAACACAAGCATGCCAATTATATGACAACAAAAACTCCAAGCCTTCAGTTCATGCAATAGCAGCCCTTTAGTGGCAGTGCAACAATGTGTAATGGGACACACAAAAAGTCACTGGGGAGCAGTGAGGGAGGAGAGGAGAGACTGCCATGAAAAGATGTACAGAATTTATAGTGATTCTCATAACTCTGCATAAAATTTATTTTAAAAAACAAGATTTAAAAAAAAACCCAAAACAATAGGTTCATAAAGGATGTTCCCTACCTCCTTTCTGCAGAGTTGCTTGGACACAAAGCGAAAAGCAGCCAAATGTTGTTTTCCATAGTGGGGAACTTGGGATTGATGGTGGATTCACTAAGGATGGTGGATTCACTAAGGATGGATCTTCCCTAGTGCTTCTTATTGTTCAGGCCATGCCTCTTTATGTCATTAGATATATGTTGAATGTTCAAGTTGGCAGAACTCATATACAGTACCTTCATATCATGACACAGTAGCTTCTTTCACACAGTTTGTGGGGGCTGAAAAAGGGAGTAGTATTTGTGACAAGATGGCAATGATAAGGCAGATGTGTCTTTGTACACAGTACTAAGATTTTATTTCACACAAAACTGGGATTCAACAGTGCAGTGAATAAGGAGAGAGGCTGCCAGTACTCCTCTTGGCACTGTTTTAATCCTCCACATGGCCTTTCATGTAGCCTCTTCTGGTGCTTCCCTTTATCTCAGCTATTCCTGCAAGACCTGTCAAAATTTTACAAAAAGAAAATTCCTTTTCCAAAAGCTTAGAAAGAGCTATTTAAAATGAGAATTAAGACAAATTAAAATGAATAGACTTGAATTAAAGTTTCTTTTTTATATAGTATCTCTTAAATATTTTGTTTGCAAATTAAAAAAAAACCCAACATAACAAACAAGCAACAAAAGCCTCCTCTCTTACTAAAGATTTTATTTAGACCACTTTTATAATATTTATTTTCCTCTTTCTAATAGTTTTGAACTATCTCATCACAGCTTTAATTAGGATAACCTTTTATCTGTTTATGTTCTACAGTGACATTTGAAGATTGGCCTTCAGTGGGAGCTTTGGGTGATGTGTACACTGAGGCTTTGGAAACTTCTTCTGGACAAGCTGCCAGCAAACAGTTACCCTTCTAAATGTCAATAAGCTAGACATCAATTGTCAGCTTGCATCATTTCTAAAAGCCTGCTCTCTCTGTAGATTACATCAAAAGCGGAATGCAGACTTTAAAAAATAGAACTCGATTTTGATCATGTATTAAGCATTTTTATCCCTAGGGACTTGGGTAAAGAGCGTTATACTTCAGAGACTTTAAGTTACTCTTGTACTGCTCGAAAACCAAAATATTTACAGATAAATTTTTAGAATATTGAGCAAAGGCCCTAAAGTGTATTTTTTTTATATAAAGTTACATCAAAAAAGGATGTTTACTGAGAGGAAAAATATGCAATGGAATTTTAAGGAGGTGTTGGTTCTAACACTGGTTTGTGTTATGGGACCATGGATTGGAAAGTAGTTGTGGCTGATGTTGAGTGCATCTGGTGAGGAGATCATGTGTTTTACAGATCAAAAATACTATGAGTGAAGAAAGCACACTATTTACTTTCACTGTAATGTAGCCATTTTTCTCCCATCTCATATTGGTGAGTTAACTTCTGTATCAGAACAAGAAAATCACTTACCAGCAAGGTAAACTAACTACTAGCAAGGTCAGCTAATTATTATTAGCTTACCTTGCTATTATTACTAATTAACAGCAAGGTAAGATAAATTTATTAGCAGTAAGCTAATTTTAACTCTCTTGGTGTTACACTGTTTCTCTCTTTTGGCAGATTCAAATTTTTCTGGATTGGTAGAGAATGTACGTTCCTTTCAGTAGGTTCCATGTCTAGGACAGCTTCTAACATAATCTCCCTCTTCAGTGTAGTGATATACTTGAAGAAGAAATTGTAAATTATTTCCATTTATAAAAATATGAAAATTAATGCTGGACATGATACATATATGTATTAATGAAAAATACCTTAGAATGTGAAGAAAATAGTCCATACAATGATTCTACCTTCCTTTCTTCCCACCTTTCTTGGCTAAAGGACATGTATTTTTCAATTATTGACCATCCAAAACAATTCAAAACCTCCAATGGGGCCATAATCATGGAACCAACAGAATGGTTTGGGTTGGAAGGGATCATTAAAGACCATCTATTCACAACCCCCCTGCAGTAGGCAAGGGCAACTTCCACTAGACCAGGTGGCACAAAACCCCATCCAGTATGATCTTTGTTCAAGATCCTGGGATAGGACATTCACAATGAAGATATCAGACCCAGTTCTCTGGATACAGATTGTAAGATCTGAGTTAGCTGGTTGACCAGCTACAACACACATTTACAGACAGCTCCACTTGCTTTTGATGCTGCTACTCTTGTAAACTCTTGTAGACTTTGGGCTTGGCTTTGTCCTCTTAGGGTTTGATGGAGAAAGAAAAGCACAGTGTGATAATCCTGTCATTAGATCCTCCACCAGTTTACACCTCTGTGATGAACCACTCCCTTTCCCACTCCCTCTTCATCTCCTCCATGTGCTTTAATTGATATTCATTTCAGAGCTAAGAAAATACTTGTCCCAGAGATATATAAAACATTTATGATTGTATTTCAAAGATTTATACTTGAATCTATCAATCTATGACAGAAGTCCCTCACATATCACCTCTTGATCACAGCGCCTTACTTTGACATGTGTCTGACAGACAAATTGATCAACTCTTCTACCCCAACCAAACCTCTAATATCCTCTTTTTAGGTTCTCTTTTACTTTGGCTTTTATCACAACTGTAGAGTTGCAGGGAGATACATTTTGCTACCTCTATCTGGTAATAAATGATGGGAGATGAAGAGATCCCTTTAGTGTTGACTCCATTTGCAGAGCTTGGAAGTAATTCAGTGGTTAATTAGAGATATGCTATTGATGTAAAGTTATTAACTTGACTTATTACCTTCCTTATCCCTGTCTACAGAGCTTTACCAAGTGTAATGATGTACTTTACCAGTGAGATGTACTGACATAACTCTCCACACTACATGTCATCAGAAATACTCTTAATATAATTGTTACCACCAGGAGCCAATCAATGGATGGGCTAAAGATCTTCCTCTTAGTAAGCAAAAAAAAAAAAAAACAAACATAATGTGATACATTTGTCTTACTGTTGGTTGATTTTCTAATACAGACTTTTTCTCTCTGCCACATCAAATAATCTCTGTTAGTCTCTTTTAACTTGCGTAAACCAAAGAGGATATGAGAATTGCTCATCTGTGCCTTTGACTGTGTTGGTTTACCCCACCTGGCAACTCAGCCCCACACAGCTGCTTGCTGACTCCCCCTTGGTGGGAGAGAACTGAAGGGGCAAAGGTGAGAAAACTCATGGGTTGAGTTAAAGTTTAATAAATAAAGCAAAAACTGCACTTAAGGAAAGCAAAATAAGGTGTGCATTCACTTCTTCCCATGGGCTGGCAGGTGTTCAACCATTCCCAGAAAAGCAGGTTCCATCACATTTAGTGGTGTTTTGGGAAGAAAAACAACAGTACTTTTCACATCCTCCCTTCCTTCTTCCCCAGATTTATATGCTGAGCATGATGCCATATGATCTGGGATATCCCTTTGGTCAGGAGGGGTTAGCTGTCTCCAAATTCTTATCCACCCCCAAACACCTTGCTATGGGAGTGGGGTGAGAAGAAGAAAGAGACTTGACTCTGTGCAAGCACTGTTCAGCAATAACAAAAACATTCCTAAATTATCAATACAGTTTCCTGCACAAATCCAAACCACAGGCCCATATCAGCTACTTTGAAGAAAACTGACATTATGCCAGCCAAAACCAGCACGTGCTGTGTGAAGAAATGAATGTTACAATGACATGGCTGTGATGCTGTCGCAATTAGATTTGTATTCTACAAAAATCATTCTTTTTTAGTAATCTGAAAGTTAGGTAGCAAGTCAAGGCTGTGATCAAGGCTTCACTACAGTTAGGGGATGGAGGGTGAGTGATTCCTTCCACCTCTTTTAGACATAAGCTCAGAATGAAATGAAGTACACTCGAGATGCATCCAGTCATGCATTGCATTGGAAAGAGAGATGTGCAAATAAAGTTAGATAAATCCAATGCAAACACATTGCTCATGGCTGTTTAACAACCTGAATTAGCTTGTGTAAAAGTAAGTGAAACCTTGCCATTCATGTCCATGGGACCAAACCCATATCCAAACAGCAATATAGTTATAATATTGTGTTATTGCCTTGTACTAACAGTTGTGCTAATGGTAGTGCTGATATGTGATCACTGAAATTACTCAGGACATAAAATTGGATGACAATTATTTCAAAGGATGGATTTCTTGCTGACCCATCAATCTCTATTTCTTTGCCCTTCTTTCATTATCAGACAGCTCATGGCTCAGAAAAAAAGTCTTTTCCATTTTAGAATTGTATAGGCTGGATTAGATCACCTCCACTGACAAGCATCATGAAACCAGCATAGTTACCTACTGAGTATTGACTGAAAGTTGTACTTGTAAGTGATTCATCTCTTCATGTGTTCCTAAGCACTTATTAAAAAAAATATAGGCCTAAGGCAGATCAAATAGAAAAGGATAGAAGGGATTCAGAGGGATCAAAGCAGGAAAAGGTTACTCCCAAAAGCCTTCTGAAATGGCAGTCTTCAAGTCTTCAGCACTGAACTGAAAGTACTCTACAGTTATCTATTTGCAAACAGAGCTTGGAGCATGCCAACAGGGAACTGGTCTTTCCTCTGTAGGGATCATTCTATATCCCAAACAAAACCTTGTTTCTTAAATTACACTTGTCTGAATTAGGAACTTTCAGCTCTCTTTCTTCATTCCTTTTGCATTTGTATACCTTACCCTAAGTGTTGCTATGGTGTGCAGTGGGATGGCACAGCACTGATTGGAGTGATATTGCTCTAGCAGCTAAGATTATTCAAAATGTTCTAACACTCAAGGTATTTCTGAGCATGCATAAAGCTTCATTTAGACTTGACATATTGTTTATGATATCTCCTTGTAAATTGTGCATTCACTGTCTATCATTATGAATTATAGGCTCAGGAAGACACAACCTTTTAAAATTGCATTGTTCAAAAACTGAATTACTTTTTGTTGATCATCCTGTCCTAAAAATCCACATTTTTTTAGTTACTAGATATATTCTTACTAATACATTCTATATTCACTAAAGATTTTTGCAAGTCAGTAAGCATCACTTTACACATACCCTAAATGATATAATTTGTTCAGAATTCTTAACATCTCTTCTTCTGGCTTATTCTGAATCTTCTGCTGTTCTTATCCATTCCTCATAACTCAGACATCTTGTACTGCAGCCTTTCATTTACTTTTTTTCATTTGTATGTTAACTGACATTCAGGTTGTCAAAATGTTACTGCACCTAACATCACCTTAGAGTCATGGCTTAAGTTGGAACTTGAGTTGAAACTTTCTCAAACTAGACATTCATTTAACTATGTTAAATTTCATTAAAACCCAATCACATATATCTCCTAGTGATAAGTTTAGCTACAATTATATCACTTTCAGAGACAGCATTTGAGCCTCTGTTCCCCATAGCCCAAGAGAATTGGCTGTGCTAAGGAGGACCATCTTTTCTTTTACCTGTTCAACCTGCATTGTTTTGTATTAAACGGAAAATTACTTATTACACCAGGATCAGGACAGAAGATAGGGATAAAGGAGAGAAAGTGAGAGGTTCTATCTTATTAGTTAAGACCTCTTTTAAAGTGTGCAAATATTGGTAGTGGGTTGCAATAAATAAACATAAGAGAAAAATCCACTTGTCTGAGACTGTTGCATAGTTTAGTGTCCTAAATATTTGGTTTACTGTACTTTCCCAGGGTGTGATTTCAGGTCCATGATCTGAATCACACAGATCTGAGCACATTTGCCGAACCTTTGAAAAAAATTTCCTTGTGTGGGTCCTTTCACTAGATTAAGGCTCAGCAGACATTAGGATCTATGTTCTGTGGTACTTTGTTCTATTACCACTGCAGTGATGACAAATATTTTCAACTTTGGCCATAAGCCTTAGGGAATTTTTATATTAAAGGTAGTCAGTAAACTATGAATCTGCTCCTGATAGCCATGTCTGTCCTGAGTGTGTTTGTTTTTCCCTTTCTTTATTTTTTTCATTGAATAAACCTTAGCACTTGGAAAGGGCACATTAGTTATGATATTTTAGGATCAAAGGCCTTACTCAGCCAATCCCAGTGAAATAAAATATTAGTTGAAAGAGTCCTCTAGCAAAATAATAGTAATATACCTTTCAAATCTGCAGAGGGGGGGCTACCTTTGGTATTCAGATTCAAAGATTTCATAGGAATGCTGACTTTTCCCTCTCTTCTCACATTCATGATCAAAGAGTCCATAAAACTTCAGCTTTGATTAGCCTCTTTCTAGACAGTACCACATGCATTGGCAGACTCTGGCCTGGATTTGTAATATTTTTGAAGCTGAACAATTCACTGACTCATTAATACTGGGCACTGCTTATAGCACACTAATAAAAGTGTGCTCCCCAGCTGCCAGAATTTTGACAAGATCCAAGGCAAGTGTGAGACATCTCCATATCTCCTACTCTGCAAAAGGACTTAATTTCTCTCTCACCACTCTGTCCCAGTGGCAGTCTCTGGACATTTTGTCACCATTGTAGAATGAGTTGTGGTTTACAGCTACTACTGAGCACAGCTGGTGGGATTCAGACTGCAGCCATTTGGGATGCTGCAGGCTTGCCAAGATATCTACATGGGGCTGGCAGAAATTGCACTGGAGCTGGTACAGCAGACCACTACCCTGCAGAAGACATAAGAGGCAGACAGGAAAGGTACCTGTGGCATCTCAAATGACAATGCGCACTTTTGCCTGGACAACCTAATGATACCCAGTAAGCCAAAGCAGGAACACTGCAGGAATTCACGAATCTTCAGTGTACTCACTTATTTTCTATCCTGTTTTAAGGGTATGTTCTGATTTCATAGCCTCATTTCAGCATGTTTTAAATGATGTATAAAGTGATAAATCCAGCTCACTAGAGGCATGGATATTTTTTCTATCATTATGCTGTTCAATGCAGTTAGTTTCCCCACTTGTTGCAACCAACCACCAAGCCCCATGCCCCTCCCTGTAATTTCCAAAATAAATATATTAAAGTATTTATGAGACATTTATCTGTAATTATTCCACTCTTCATCTTTGCAAGGTCTTGACTGCCTTGATCTGGAAATCCTCTATTTTCGGTAGCTGGAATAAGATGTATAAGCATATTAACCTACACAACTTCCCTTATCACAGATTTTGGTAAAAGATACAGTTAAAGGCAACTTATCATGTAAAGAGATGGGACTAGAAATACTCACAGTTCTTAAATTAAAATACTTGAAGAGGTTTTTTTAAGGTTTTTTAGCTCATACAAACAGTACAAAATGTCAACATCAGCAATTACTTGGGTAGATCTGGTGAGTACCCCAGACAAGGTATGAGTGGAGTACAAAGATGGATTGAATATCTTTCCACAGTTTCTCCCAGCTCTATTTTCTTCAGCTCAAATAAATGACTTAAACCAATGTGGAAATCTTCACATTAGTCAAATATTATCTTTGCTTTACAGTAATTGCCAATATTTACAATCTTTAGAGGAAAGAATTACAGGACTTTTAATAACTACTGATCATCATTTAGGATCTGGAAAAATTTTTGGACTGAAACTCTGACTTAAAAGAGATCAAGATATCACCTCCAATTCTTTCATGTTTACTTGTGCACTTGGACCTCAAGGGGAGTCAACTAATGCTTCAAAGTTATTTTAAAAATTCAAGCTGGTACATTTGAATATATCTGGGCTGCTTCACACCCAAATTTAATTTTCCTCTTTTGTCTTTAGATAGTTATTTTCATTTTCTTTATCTTTTTTGGTTTGAAATGTGCATTAGTCATAGTACCTCTTTAACAAAACCAGGTCATCTGGCTTGATGATTAATGCCTCTCATCTTCAAAAAAAGCACAAAGAATACTAAAATCCTCATCAGACTAATTAGTAAGAATGCCCTTGAGTCAGCCACAAGTCTTAGTGAGGCTCTGTCATGAGTTCACAAAACTGCTATGTCTGATCATTTTAGTCACTTCTTTTAAGTAATATCTGGACATTCAATGGAGATCACAGACACAGCTTGGGAGTATCAGTATTTTTTCCCATACAGTTAATTTCAATGCACTGAGTTCATCACAGTTTTCATTAATGAAAATTGTTCATATGCAGCTGATTATATGGCACAGTAACAAATACTGGCCAAGGAAGAAAAATAGCAAAATATAAAATACTTCACTTAACAAATTTAACAGGAAAGCAATGAAGTGAAGATCATAATCTCCTTCCAAAGATCTGTATTTTGCCATATATAGAAAAATAAAAAAGGTACAGTTGTCAATTTTTTTTCTGGTTTTGGTTTAAGAAGGACTATATTGTACTTTAATAACTTTTCTGAAGTGTGAGTCAATATTTTATTTACTTTAGTATTGCTGTCATTATCACTGAAGGACTAGTATTCCTATTTCAAAACGGCATAATTTATCAACGAGTCAGAGTCATAGCTCTATATAGCATTTCATTGTTGACAGAGAACAAAAACAGTGAAAGATTTGCTGGAAGACAGATCAACCAACCCTTATGTGTCAGTGTCAGCTTACTTCCCCAGGTCACTTCAAGGCTTGATTCACCACTTTTTAGGACTGTATAAACATTTCAGGAAATGGTAATGAGCAAAAGTCTGCACTAATCAGTTCTAGATTTTGTTGTCATTAACTGTCTGTTTAAATTTTAATTTTTTTCCCCCCAATTAAAAATTTTTGCCCAGAACTGAGATACTGGCATTTTTTAGAAGCAGCTCAGGATTCATTTTTGAAAACTTCAAACTTATTCTACCATTGATTAACAACATTCCACAAAGCAAAATCCAGTGAGATTTCTTTTACTCTTCAATATTTAATGGTGTTGCTGTTAAGCTTCAGGATCAGCACTAAGGCATGTCTTCTATCCTGGAACCTACACTCCTCAAATCCTAAAATCTGTATTTTCACACATCATCTTATTGGTAGCTGTGAAAATTATTCTGTGTGTCCAACATGCTTTATGATTTCCCAGTTGCATACCGTGGGATGGAATCAGGGAATAGTTTGGGTTAGAAAGGACCTTAAAGATCATCCAGTTCCAAACCCCTGCCGCGGGCAAAGACACTTTCCACTAGACCAGGCTGTTCAGAGCACCATGCAACTTGGTCTTGAACACTTCCAGGGGTTCAAGAAGTATTCACAACTTCTCTGGGCAACCTGTTCCTGTGCCTCATCACACTCAAAGTAAAAAATTTCTTCTCAATTTCCTGTTTAACCTACCCTCATTCAGTTTAAAGCTATTACCTCTTGTCCTGTCACTACAAACCCTTGGAAAAAGTGCCCCTCCTGCTCTCTTGAGTCCCTCTATAGGTACTGGAAGGTGCTCTAAGATCTCCACTGTGGCTTCTCCGGGGTCAACAATAGGACCATTTTTTTTACTGCAAATGTACCATTTAACTATATTTGCCTTACTGTACTCTGAAAGCTGAAACCTTCTTCTCCCTTTCTGTCTGTTAGGGCCCAGCCCATCCCTGGAATTTCAGGGCTGAAATTTCAATTCCTGAAATCTAGATATGTAGATAGAATATTATTAGAAGCTTTGTCCCTGAAACAAACTTCCTCTATTCTCCTATATGAAGTGCATAGTTTCTACTTGTTGCTTTTGACTCAGCTGTTTCCACTATCAGCAGAAAAACTGACAATAACCCAAGAGCTCCATGACACATGAAACTCCAAGAAAATGGTTTTTCTGCCCTCCTAGCTGCCCTTCCCCTCACAGCTACAAGACTGAATAGCACCTGCAGATTGTACCAGGCAATTCCTGACACCCTCATAGAAATACCTTTTCTGGTTTTGCATTCAGTAGGCTTCCTACAAAAAACTGTGAAAAGTGATTTTGGCAGTGTCAGTGGGGTGACTTCACAGTATAATTATTTCATCATTAGCTGACAATTCCAAACAGAGATGTATTTGAATAGGAAAGCAAGAATGACAGCTCCATCCTCTGACTTGCTGGGCAGCAGATATTCTACTCTCAAAAACAATGCTGCAAATAACAGCATTGTGGGTTCTATTCTGTTTCAGGGATTGCCATAACTGAGGGGACTTGTAAATGACAAGATGTTTCACCTAATGTCTCCTTTCAGAAGGGAAAGTCAAAAGTAAGTCAGTGATATACATCCAACAGTTAAAAATATTGATAAACTCCCCTGTGTTTGCAATAGATAAAAAAAATTTTTGTTGATACACTAAAAGAAGAAAAACCCAAAACATTCCAGTTCATTTTCTTAAGAAGCTGTCAGGTCTGAAGCATTTATACCAGGCAGAACAACCAACAAGGTACAGAATATATAAAAACTATTACAGTTTAATATGCTGTATTTTCAAATAAAATTAACTATTCAAACAAGATAGATGTGAATATATGACCTTTTTAGAAATGTAGTTTTAAAAGATGAAAAGAAGAGGTAATTGTTTCAGTACAGCTGCCTTGAATTTTGTTTTTGTTTAAGAATCTACAACTTTCTGAACAGCTCCCTATAGAAGTAAGTTTTGTGGTCGATTATCTCTGATTATGCACCTGTAATTATATTTTGAGTTCACTGGAGAAGGGATTACAATTTTTCTACCACTTCAACTGGTTCAAGGCTAAGATAGGACCATAATTTTTTTTTTCAGACCTTAAATTTTACTGTTTATTTCTAGAATTTTACTGATATTTCCATCACAGTATCCTGCCAGTAATGTTTCAGTTATATAAATGTGTTTGTATATTTCCAGATATGTTGTTGGGGTGATTTTTCTCCTAAAAATGTTGCTTTGTGGTTTTTTATTTTGAATTTTCATTCTCAATCACTAGTACATGATCCTCTGTAGAGGATGAATGTCACAAATCATTAACAGATTTCCCTCAATGCTTTTGCTGTATTTTTTGTCTTGCCAATAGTCTTGGCCTAGCAGACAAATTAGGCAAACCATCCTTTCTAATTAGTCATTTAATCCAAAACAAGACCCCTGATTTTACATGAGAACTATATATTAGTGTTATATATTTTCCAATTTTTCTTTTCTCAGTTGATGTTAGTTTTCTAATCACAAATATTTGCAGCATAATCAGCATATCATTACTCTCTTAAGAACAGCATTTGTTATATTTCCACAATGCAGTGTAAATAAAATGTCATTTATGGTAAAAACACAATCCGCAACCACCAAGTTATCTGAGAAACTTTGTAACCTATTCCTTGCACAGAAGAAATCCAGTGCTTAGGATAAATTAAGGGGGTTGCTGATAACATTCAGGAAGTATGCATGGGAAGTTACAAACCCAGCTCTCCAGTCCACTGCCTAACAGATTTCTAATACCAAATGAATATTTTAATAGTTAGGTGACTGTAAACTGAACAAACAACCTGCATCACCCATCTTCCTTGTTTTATGGAGAAGATACTGGCAGTCTCATTCTAATGCCAGTCACAGCTTCATTCTCTCCAAACACATAATTTTAATCTTTTGCATTTAAATTCTGAAGATGTTTTGCTTTATTCAACATTTAAATAAATAATTTTATTGCTTAAAGAGAAATCAGAAACTTGGATTTTACTCTGGATTTTTGGACAAGGCTTTTTTTTTATATTGTTTGGTTTTAGAGACCAGAATTTCAAAAATCAATGTACATTTTTTTGATAAGCAGTTGAGAGAAGACAAATAGGCAATCCAAGGGTAATAATCAGCATGGTTCCCACCTAATTTGAGCTGTGTTGATTTTCTAAGGGACTAATGTGTTAATTGCTAGGTTTCCTATCTCATAGATGTTATCTTAATCAACTAGAATCCAGCCAAAAATACCCAGATCCATTGGACTTACTGAGTTTCCCACATAAAACAGACCTTGGTCCTACAAGGCTTCCTGATTTCTGACACCCTTAGAAGTGTAGTCAGTCAGCACCACATGAGCTAAGTAGGACCTGAGAACAACCAAAGCTTGGTCTGATAATCCAACTGTCCAATCTCCTCTTGTCTCCAACATAATTTTTTTGGAAGGGTGAAAAGATGAAGGCAAAGAATTAAAAAATTTCTCTAAATAAAGTGCTGAGACATTTTCACAAATACTCCACCCTTGTAGAACAGTAACTACATGGGAAGAAAACTTAATCTTCTTGCTTCACGATAGGAAAGAAGAAGCTTATGAGGGGATACAAACTTGTTTTCCTCTCCACAAAGTGAAGAGACAAAGATTTCATTTGCTCTGTCTCTGCTATGAAGTGGTTCTGCATACTTTCACTCCTTTAGATGAAGGGTCAGACTTTTGTGCTTACAATTTCTCTGATAATATTATATAAAATGAAGAAGTTTTGTCTTGTTTCCTCCAGACTAGTGGAGAGAAATGAATGGTCAAGATTTAATATGAAGATTTTAATTCGCACTTTTATTTAAAAAAATCTGGCCTTAGATTCTGTACATTTCTCCACTAAAACAGCTAAACAGATAATCATTAAGTGCCTTCTGCATAAAACAATTGTACTTACAAAACTCTGTGTGAAAATGAACTTATTCCTTTTGCCCATCCTGAACTTTTTTTTCGTTGCTTCATTAGGGTATTATTCCTCAGGACAAGCAGAATTTTCCAGTTTCTTATGATATTGTCTTCCAGTGGCTATTTGAACATTCAGTCATATTTCCTTCAGTTGGAGCTGTACAAACCCTGATGCATTCTTTTGGGTCATAGTCAAATCTTGATGAACATTTTCTGTCAACAATAATCCAATTTAAAAAAATACAAAAGTATGCATTAATTGTCTACAGAAATACGAAGAGTAAGCTATGCCTAAAAAGGAAATTTATGCTATTATCTGATAATAGCATAGATTGATGCTATTATCTGATTGGAAAATTCCCCTGAATTTCCATTTCCTTGGTTTCAAATATATGGGGACTAATTCTACTCTTGTCACTAGCTGATGCCATGGACCTGAACAGAGGCAAAGGAGAACCTGGGAAAGGCTGGGAATTTTGTAATTATCTGAATGCTAACTGTCCTGACATGTCCATCTGGTAGAACAATGCATATTTATGAATATCTGGATTTGGACTCTTCTCTGGTAATGCCATTCTTAGATTATATTTGTCTAATTATTTCTAAGATTTACACTTGACAGAGGATAATTAAACATTTATACACATGAGCAATAAACTACAGCCATCACTTGCCCTTTTAACATTTGTAGCACATTATGGCATGATGTCTGCTGCAATTCACCAAATATGTAAGCAGGGCACTGTATATGAGATTGATGAGGATTAGGAAAGGAAGTTGTCATTTTTGTCTGTTCCAGACTTTGCATACCCATTCTAAATGTAGAATATATTGAATGAAAGATTCTGACATTTCATTTTCTATTATAGCAGCTGTCCCCTTTTTCCTTAATGACAGCCAATAAACATGACCAGTGCCCTCCAGATATTTACAGGCTTCTAATTTTCTAATGGCTCATTATACATTCCCCAAACAGTGTGTTTGCTATGGGATGGCTAAGAAGTAAGACGATAGCATTACCTCAGCCACTTAGAAAATCCTGTTATGACTCCATGCCAGTAAGAACATTACTAATTCCCCAGTAAGAATACCACTATTTGTTCCCTGAGTTTCATCACTCACCTCTCAAAGTGCTGCGTGCCTTTGTCCTGCTCGAGTGGGAGATATGTAGTTCACTAGTGTAGAGTTTAGCTACATCATGGGATTGAAGGGAAGCCTTGTGAAGTTAGGTCTGCACATTGAACTGACACCCTTCAATGGAAGGTGTCCTAAATCCACAAATGGTAATCCTATTATTCCATCAATTTTACACAGGATCTGTGTAGCTGAAGTCTAAAACCCTTTTACCAAATAGGTTTCTGTGTCCTATTTAAAAATTTCCAGATTTAAAAATCTAGGAAATATTTTCCATGTTTACCTAATGCAGATCTCCTTTTTTCTAAATGTTTGCTGGTCACTTCTCACTTCACAATGGCAGAATCCAGAAGTATTATAAGAAATGGAGATACTGAATATTTCTGAATATTCAAAATGTAATTTACATGTTTTCCCCTACTGGTTCAAAGAAATTTTTCTAAAGAAATATTCAAGCTGTATATCTCTGGCATCACAAAGCAGCAAGTAATGGGTGCCTATGAAGCCCCAGTTGATGGGATGTGCAGCCCAGTGGCCACTGCACCTGGGGCTGAAAATGCAGTACATTTGTCTCTGATCTTTAAACCATTTAGCACTTGCTTCCCTGGAGTGATTACTTCAGAACTGAAGATGATTCAGTGTTCTTTTTGATAAATGGTTCTTGAAAGCCCAAGACAGGCTCTGTCTTGAAGAATTCACAGCCATCTGCTGGGAAGTTAATGTATTCATCTCACACATACAAATGGCTTTGTGGATGATGTTTCACTGCTTTGCACTAATATGACTTTATTGGCATTGAAATCAAGCTTCACCACTGAAAAAATGGATTCATAATCTGACCCATGGATTCTATTTAATGACACAAACTCCTCAATTACAGCAGAAGCAGCAGGAAAACCTGTGGAAAGAAGGAATTCCTGTAATCTCTTCTTTTCCTTCTAACTGCTCCTTTACTAAAATGTACATTTGTCTCACATTGAAGAAGAAACCTACAAGACTATGTTTCTCTCTTTTATTGGCTTCTGCCCCCTCCTCTCCCCTCTCCTCCTCCCTGCCCCCAATTTAATCCAAATCCTTTTGTTATTCCTAAATTCATACATTATGTTGTAACTGAATGTGAGTAGTTTTTAAATCAGTTAGGAAATCCCTCATATATTTTCATCACTGTCATTGAGATAAATGTTTCTGAGGGATATGTATTATTTTTTATTTCCCTGTTGGCGATGAATATAGTTTTCTTCAAGCTACAGAGACTGTTCTATTTCACCAGTGTGATCTGGTTTTGAGACTTGCCTTCTATGCTCAAGAAAATGTATGGAGAAAGCTGAGCCTTGCATCTCTGAATTGTCCCTGCAAGACATTCTGCTGGGTATTTTTCACCTTGAGAAAAATCTCATGTGATGGATTTCTTCCCTTACATTAACCTTCTTGAAGTCATAGGAAAGAGCCTATTGATCTCAAGGGTGCAACTTTGGGTTTAAAACTGACTTGGAATTCAAATCTGTTGTTTCCAGCCTTCACTTAATAATAGTCACATGAATTGTAAAATCAACATTTTCAAAGCCAGTAATGCAGAAATTATGCACTCCTATTCTGATGCCTCATCATATCAAAGCCTTGGTTTACAGTCACAGCAATTCCACTGAAGTCAGGGAACACACCTTGGCTGGGGGATTTGGAAATAACAGATGTAATTGGAAATAACTATAAGTAAGACAATGCATTTAGCAACTGTAAACCAATTAACTTACGGCACAACCAGGGGCATATGTTTGGGCTTGTGAATTCATAAACATCAATGGGCACGACTCTTTTTGCTTCAATGAAATTAATTTAGACTCAGAGTCAATGGAGAATTTGGCCTCTCTCTTTGGAAATCCAATAACTATTCCATAATCTCTTTGCAGTTTAGATAAATACAGCTTAATATCTAATTGGTGTTGTTTACACATATTTTTGTGGTTCTCATAAATCATGGTACCATTTTAATCATCAGTATTTTTGGATAATTTTCCAATTAATTCCCAGTAAGCAGGACTGAAGAATTCATGACATAGCCTTTAGCCACTCCTCAATTTCTTACTGTAATCAGGTGTTCCACAAAGAGCTAGGTCCTGTTTTCCATAGATGTCCTTCTAACAGCTTTACTCATATATCAATAAAATGTGTTTTCAAGCATAATATTCTTTTGGCATAATCATCTGTTCATTCAGAATTACCATCTGTGCCTTGCTGGAGACTTCATTCTTTATGAAACTGGCAGTGATGGCAAAGTTCATTTGAATTCCCAGGACACGCAACCATCAAACAGTTTGAAATTCTCTTTTTTAAGCCAATTTTCCACACTGGTAGAACTTTTAACAGAGAATTCATGGTTTTTTGTTGTTGCTGTTGTTGTTCCATGTTTCACTGAGCACTGTCCACCATCCTTCCCCTCCTCCCACCATCATTTTCTCTACCAGCTTCGTAACTAAGGCTTGATGGATGAGACTCCCTGTGAAGGCCATCAGCACTTGTATTTTAATCAGCAGTACACATTGCTGTTGACTTAAATGAAGCATATTTCCCACCCAGGGGCTGAACACATTGCCTTCAAGCAGATCATATTTAAAAATAACCCTACAAAAATATCCTATATAGTGTAAGGCATGAGAAGGATCCTATATTGTAGAAGGCACGCACAAGCAAATATCTTTTGAATGCAAAAGTACATATCTATTCTTTATCATATTTATGAGAGGGAAAGGTTTCTTTTTTCTTCCTTCTTATACTTTATAAGCACTGAATTCACTGCTAGAGTCCTGTAGCTTTTGAATCTAGCAGCTAGAAGACCAAAAACGCTCATCTTTTCTTGTTCCACTAGATATTTTCTTCTTTGCACTAGATATTTTCAAAATTTCCACATTTCGGTAACAGAATTCTGTAGCAGGTGACATGGCAATTTACTTTTCTGCTTATTTTAAGGATCTTTTTTACGAGGAAGATAAATGTATGGCCTTGGTTCTTGGTACTGTGCAGGTCTTTCAGTCACAAATAGAAGAATTAAAATCCCTGAAACATCAATAGGAAATATAATGTGTTGAAGATACCTAGTTCCTTGAGTTATGTCTGAATCAAATCCCCTTTTTTCAGAGCTTTCAATAACTAATTTCTACAAGATTATCATGTATGATTCCCTGCACATTCTGTTGGCAACCTAGAAACCTGACCTGGAATGTGAATGTTGAGATTCTGAAGTGCCCAAGTGGTCCTTCTCAGTGTGACACTCTTTAGGCCAGCAGAGATACTTATACAGGAGCCTAGAATCTGGAACTGGCCTCAGTCTCCCCCTAAATGAGTCCATATCTCTACAGTGATTACAATTCCTAATGTTTTGCTCAGAGGGACCTGAATTCCAGGTCACCACAATGGAGAAGAGCACTGTGACACAGGTAACACAATTTGTAAGGGGGTCTCTGGCCTGAAGAACCAGGCAAAAAGGTGGGATAAGTGCATACTCTGAAGCTGAGCTAGAAGTTCAGTTTTACTGTCTCTACTGGGTGCATGCCAGATTGGTTTGTGTTGTCATTCACCAGAAATTTCTTTCCATCCTCTTTCCCCTTGGTTGTGTGAGACAGCCTCAGAAAGCTATTTCTTGGTGATGCATTCCAGATTCCAGAAAACCACTGCGTGAGCAGAGACATGATTTGGATATTTCAATTTGGCTCATGTATAAAATAACTTTCTAGAAATACCTAGAATAAAACTGAATCACAAGCTGATGTGTAGTGTGCAATGCATAATGTCAGGGAGAGATGAGCCACCCCCTGTTTCCCTGGTGCCACAAAGCAGAGTCTTGTGCAGTGGGCTTCTGTCTGCTGAAGTGGGATTATTAACTACTATCTCAAGGAACAGTCTTTTCATTACCTGATATTAGACATTTTTGCCAGAAAAATTAAGGTGTTTAAAACTGTTAATAATTAAATTATTAAAAATAATGGAAGTATAAATTAAGCTGTAGGCTTTTCAAGATGTGCTCCAGAAAGGTAACAGAGTTCCTGCCTTCCACTAACTTCCATGGAGGCTTTCTATAGCATTGTCAGCTTCTTCAGATCTGAGGAGGCAGCCAGTACCACAGGGGCTGTGAGGGCTGGCTGCTGCTCCAGGTAAGCCAGGAGGGAGTGCAGAGAGGCAGCAGGGCTGGCAGGCACCCAGACCTCAGCCAGAAAGGACCAGGATGCTGAGCAGCATGCTAGGGCTGGCCTGGGTCTGGAGACAGTGACCATCCCAGCGAGTCTGCAGGGCTCAGACAGCTCCAAGGCCAAGCCAGAAAGCCCTGGGAGTGGGGCTGGACCAGAGTAGGAACAAGAAGCTGCTCCAAGCTCCTGCTGCCAGCAAGGGAGCTGGCCTTGGGCTCAGGACCCACACCTTCACCCTCCAGCTGCATCCCTGGGAGGGCAATGCACTCAGGGCACTGGCAAGATCTGGGGTAAATAGAAGCTGCAAGTGTTAAGTAAAAACTTTCATAATAACCAGCCAAAATAGCTGAAGTGTATTTAGAAAGAAATTTGTTAAGGAAGGCAGTACTACAAGTTTTTATTGATTGGCTCTCAGTTTCTAAATGCCAGTGATTAATTTACACCCTGAAGTGTGACTTTTACCACAGTCATTAGTGGGAACATAGAAGATGTTGAACTCTCAGCAAAGAAAGAAATATAACCTGTGCTGTTTGGCATTACTATGAGGGGAAAAAAAGTAGGAATACTTGTGAAATGCATAGTTTAATTACTTCTGTGATATCAATAAAGGGTTCCATAATTTTTCTAACATTAACAAGGGGCTTATTTTTTATCCCTAAAACCTTATCTCCCTGCTATGTTGTACAGATCTGTTTAGTCCATCCTAGCTATTAATTCTCTTACAATTATGGGTTTAGGGGAATAATAAATATGCATTTCCAAGATCTACTAAAGCAAAGTGAGGGTTATTGCTCTCTATGCTAGATTTCTTGAATCAACAAAAGCTGACACAAAAGCTCCAAGGCTTGATTAGGCCACTGGTTTATCTACTGCACTGTCTTTTTCACAACTCACAGAACTCAAATAACAGCATTTTTCTGAATTTTGAACCTATGCATCATAGTGTACTGCAAATTCACTTTATATGGCATAAATAGCCCAAAGTAATCTCAATAGCTTGGAAAATCTTCAAGTTCATCTTATAATATTGCATAGCTTTGACTATTTACTGAGGCACTTGCCAATTGACATCATAAGATGCTGAAAAACACTTCAGAATTTTACTGCATTTTTCACCTGTAGCTTTGTGCTAAAGCCAGTGAAGTTTGGAACATTTCTGGATCCATGCCCACAGCTTGCAATGGCTAGTCAAAGGTTTTGTAAGGCCTTCTGACTTGACTATACAAAATACACTGCAAAAGCAGATCAAGATTTCTCAGTAATGTAGACAGAACTGCATTGTCATCTAAGGAACACAGCTAGAGTCAAACTCTTGGTATGAGGAGAGAAAGGGAAGCAGGTAGAGCAGGTAGATCCAATTCTCTGCTGGAAGGAATGCATGACTTGAACATCCCACATTAAGAATCTTTGTTCAGTAGATACACTAACTATGGAAGTTAATACCTCACCATCTACCCTGAAAATTAGTGGAAAATTAGCTCTAAGCTCCAAAACTAGCAGAGGATTTTCAAAAATTGTTTGAAAATGACCAAAAGTGGTTCTGGCTGAAATGCTTCATGAGAAGCATTGTTTGGAAACACAGAGCTGGCAGTCCAAAGAAAACTTCTCAAAAACAACTAAGGAAAGGATCTGGTAGAACAACTGATAACTTGTCTTGCAGCTTTCCTAAAGATAAAATGAGGCTTTGAAGAATTAGTGTATCCAGTGCAAGGCTCTTTAACATCTGTTTTTGTTTTTTTTTTTTAGTAGTGGTAGTAGTAGTGAAGAAGCTTTGCAGGTACTGAGCCCATGGTGCCTTTACTAATATAATTGGTCTCTTTAGGTTCATACTTGATGCTGCTGTTAGGCTTGTCTCCAGATCTGTGGCATTATGGAGACTGAGATGAATTAGGTCTTCCATCATAGACTGTTCCCCTTCAAAGTTGCATCAGACTCTGCAAAAGCCAGAATTACTTGTTTTGCTCAGGAAAACTTGTGCAAACATTTGTCAACTAAATAGACCTTACCAAATAAATTCACAGTACATGGAACTAGTAGCATAGCTATCCCTTCTTTTAGTGTAGGAATTGTCTCAACCAAGACTGTCCATAGAAGATACTCTTTTGATACATAAGGTTGATGATGTTCTTAAAAAAAAAAGAAAAAGAAAAAAAAAGTTGCAATGACATCTTTCTAGCAGATTCCTTGCAGTGTACAAGAAAACACAGAGGTTACTAAATCTGCAGTCACACAGTGACTGTGTTACCTTTCTTATTGCTGACAGTGGGTTTGAAGCTAGTGATGACAGATCCAACATATTAGCAACTAGATTGGTATTTTATAGCACCTAGATGTGGTCAGGGAAATACTCACAATGTCACCTTGACAGGTCACTTGTGAAGTTTCATGAAAGCTGAAAAAAGGCAGGAACTTGTTTTTCATGTAGTGATCTAGTAACTTTAGAAGCCTTTTTTTTTTTTTAAAAGTGTAGTGCAAACCAGTATGTTAAATACATTATTAAGTCAAAATTAAATTAAGATTTTTTTTTTGTGCTTACGGAGGACACATTGTCCTGATTGTCACTGCTGTGCTCTGAGCTCTACACAGCCAAAAGCAAACAGGCAGACAAGGAGTCACATTAGAGAAAGAATGTCAGCGTAACCAACTGCTTGTTTGTTTCTGCTTGCACCAATCTGCCAACAATGTTGGAACCAATGCCCTGTACCAGATTATTCACACTTAATTCAATTCCTTTATTTCACAGATCTTTGTTTCATAAAATGTTCTTTTAATTTGGAAGCAGAGGGAGGGCCTTACACTTCCCCATCCATGCAACAAGTTGTATACATTTATATGCATACTACACACACACACACAGACACACATATATATAAACACAGAAACAAATGAAGAGTTTTGTTGGTTTTTTTACTTTTTTCTTTTTTCATCACATTAAGCATCAGAAAGGGGAACACTGCCTAAATAACTTTCACTCCCAGCAAGTGATATAATTATATGATGCCACAGTTATCAGCTACTAAATGGATTGTTCATTGTTTACACCTGTTTATTCATATGCATTTTTTTTGACAGTTTGAAAGGAAAATGATATTTGTATTTTTTAAGGAAACTTGATTCAGGCAAAATTGGAGGCAAAGGGAAAATGTACTTGAAGAAGTGTGGGTTTACTTCTTTGTTGTAGAAATGGCTGATTTACTTTTCTGCATAAAAATATTTTATGATAATCACTATGAATGGAAAATACATCTAGTCTGACTTTAAAGTTTATTTTCACAGATTATAAAATGTTATTAATAATTTTGCTCAGGAAAATTACTGTGAGTACACAGGCAAAGGCTGTGGCTTTACATTTCATATGAATTGCCAGTGGTGTCATATCAAAGATGTGGTAACTGAGTAAACTAACGCTGAGGTTTGCACGAAAAATATTTCTTGTGAGACATTTGCCATCCATTCTAATATTGTGAGTCATCTTCAGCAGGAAGGAATGAGTTATAAGTTTTCAGTCAAAATCTAGTGATAGCAGAGAAGTTCTTGCAACTTTGCAGGAATAGATTTTGAGTGTATATTGGGTGCACCAGGTCTGATAATAGCTCATCTCTCTTTGTGAGGAGAGGATAAGATGTCTCAATATATTGTTGCACCTGAAGCAAGAAATTACCTATTTTTAAAACTCAAATTATAAACTTCTAAAACAAAGGAAAATTTTCCTGAAAAAATAATTGTTATGACTGAAAGCCTGTACCAGCAAAGTAACTGACACCCTACACCCAAAAAACCCAAGCAAATACAAATGTTTATTTTTCTCTTTCTAACCTGATGAACATGGTATAATTTCAGCAGGATCTTAAATTAATGAAGTCTAATGGAGGCAGCTGACTAGGAAGCATTCCATGTGCATGTTGAATAATATGCTCCTGTGTGTTTTCTGTACGTGTATATGCATTGCAAATCTGATTCTATGTATTCAGAGCCATATGTTACAACACTTCATAAAATAACATCATATTTTACACTGTGATTTTACAAGCTTGCTTATTATTTAACCATCCTTAAGATCATAACTGCTCCCAGTTATTTAACTGCAAGCACAAGCTAGCGAGAGGATTTCTTTCACCAGGATGCTGAACATCACCTTGCACTGCCATTGCTTCTCATCCAGCCACATCTATGGCTGTATAATTTCTCTGTCCTTAGCTAACTGGATTTTTAAGTCTCAAAGCAATTCTTTCACTGTGAGGATGGATACAGTAATTTTTAAGAGAGTGAAAAATCCTTTCATTATATATACAAGGAATAACCTCCACACACATTTCATTTGATCTTTGCTTGACTCCCCAGCTGCCTGGGAAAAGCATTTGGTGCAGGTGAATGGCAGAGCACAGGGAGGGCAGGGCCACCGATGTGTTTCCTCTCTCTCTGCAGAGCTCCTCTCTTCTCTCCCCACCTGAGTTTCTGAGCCACATCTCAAAGACACAGTGTCCATCGACTACATGGAAATCAATACCATACAAGAGGACATTTGATTAGTTTCTAAATTAAGATAAATTAGTGTTTTCTGTCTGTTTTGAGAGGACAGTCCCAGCTGCCAAGGCATGGCTTGTGGAGCCTTGCTGGAGGAGCCTAAAGGGAGCGTGGGGAGATCCTCAAGCTTCCACGGATAAAATTTAAGTTTTCTTACTTCCACCATTGTAACTCATGCACAGAAGATGAGAAAATAAATAGTATATTAGTAGCTGATAATAAACATTGAGGAGCAGTCAGAAGCCCAGTTAGTTACAGGTAGTTTAGAAGAAATTATGCCTAACATTTCTTGCAGGTGAGAATTTGTCCTTCTGACCCCATGTATGAGTTCACCCATGCAGAGTCTTTGACTTTGAATAATTTGCAGAGTTTTAAGACATAGGCAGGATGTCTCTTCCATGGTTACAAGCGTGCTTGTCTATGAAATTTAATTCATGACTGGGTGTGTGGAAACCTAACTTTTTAAAATAAGAACTTAGGACACTTCACACATTTTAATTACTTCTGGCATACTAGTACCAAGGTGCTAGAATGACAGAAATAATTAAAATTTACTATAATGTGTATAGTTGTTGTATTTTTTCATATATAATGATAACGTGCTCAGAGAGGATACAGATGTTAACTGCAATATTTAGACAGTGTAAATTTTTCTTTGCTCCCCTCTACAACTAAATTTTATCAATATAGCCTTCAACTTTTTTTGCATGACACAGCACCTTTCTGAAGCTGCAGTTTAGAAAAAAATCCTATTTGAAATTTTGCTGGCATATGCAAACCTGCCATCTATGGAGAAATTGGAGGCATTTCAAGTGACTGATATACAATAACAGTGGCAGATTTTCAGTGATCCGAGCAAACTAACATTAATATGAGTCTTAAACAAACTACATCAGGAAAAAGAAGAAATCAGAGGGATCAGTTTCTAGGAGTTAGACTCTCATATATATTATTTGCTAAATCATAAAACCAGGAGGACTTTATAGAATGGATTTTCCAAAGGGTCTTTTTTTTTTTTGCATTCAGCATAAAGCAACACAAAATTTCATTATGAGTCCTACTACAGCACATTAGGGAAGTTTATTGTGATTAGCAGTGCTCTGCATCATCCTGGCAGTATGAGAAACCAGGACTGTCACAGATCAAGATTATGAAATTTTCCCCAAATTCAGAGCTGCATCCCAGGTACTTGCTAAGTCAGCATAGGTAGCAGTAAAGGAGCTGCAGCATAAAATCAAATATTCTCATGTGACTGTAGAGGCAGTTCCCTGAATCTGCAGATGTGCATCACAAGTGAACACATTGTAAGAACTCTGCCTGAGATTGTGTAGGTTTGCCACAAGTCAACATTTGTCCTTGTGGTTATGCAAACCTAATTATTTCTTACTTGGTATGAGAAGGAGAATCTGACCTTGTAATAGCCCACAAAACTACTGTGAGAAGAAATGGAGAGCAAAAGTCAGTCACGTGGGCAGTTCAGGCTGCCACTGAATTCTTTGCACTAGTCTACAAACAGTGCAATGCACTCTGAAATATGGCCTCAGCTAAAGCTGCACAATGCCTCTCGAGTGTAACTTTTGAGGGTGGGTAGTATCAGGTTCCTATTTTCTGTACTGTGCTTGTGTGGGAAAGTTTTGGTAGCTGGGGATTACAGGGTTAGCTTCTGAGAGAAGCTGCTAGAAGCTTCCCCCATGTCCAACAGAGCCAAGACAGATGTGCCACTGGCCAAGGCTAAGTCCCTCATCAATGGTGGTAGTGTCTCTGGAGCAATGTGTTTTAAAAGGTGAAAAAACCCCTGTGAATCCAACTACAACCAGAGAGGAGTGAGACTATGAGAGAGAAACAGCTCTGCAGGCACTGAGGTCAGTGAGGAAGTATGGGGAAGAGGTTCTCCAGGTACTGGAGCAGAGATTCCCTGTACCCTGTGGTGAAGACAGTGGTGAGGCAGGCTGTCCCTGTGCCCATGCAGCCCAGGGAGGTCCATGGTGGAGCAGATGGATGCCCAAAGGAGGTTGTCACCCCATCAGAAGCTCAAACTGCAGCAGGCTTCTGGCCAGGTCTGTAGAGCCCACACTGGAGCAGGTGTGCTGGAAGGACTTGTGATCCTGTGGGGAACCCACGCTGCAGCAGTAGCAGAACTGTAACCTGTGGGAAGGACTCACACTGGAGAAGTTTATGGAGAACTGTCTCCTGGGAGAGGAACCCACTCTGGAGCTGTGTTAGAAGACCTCCCCCTGGAGGAAAAGGTTGCCCACTCCCCCCATTGCCCTGCACCACTGGGGAGGAGAAGGTAGTAGAGAAAATCAGGACTAAAGTTAGGCTGAGGAAGAATGGGGGAACAGAGGTAAGATGTGTTTAAGATTTGGGGGTTTTCTTCATTATCCTACCCCTTTTTTTCCCCCCAAGCATGTTTTGCCCATGATGATAGCTGTTGAATGAATTCCTGCTGTCCTTATCTCAACCCACAAGCCTCATTGTATCTTTGTCTTCGATCAAGTTGAGGAGTGATAGTGTAGCTTTGGTGAACTTCTGGCATCCCATTAGGGTCAACCCATCACATACAGCAAATTCTACTGAGGTAACTACACTGATAGAAATACTGACTATACACCATCTGGTTTTATCCATTTTTTACTTGCATTTATGTACATTATGCCCTCTTCACAATTGTGCAAATACTTATGTACTTAGTAGTGCAAAAACTCTTCATAACTTTTCAAATAAGATGAGTCTGTCTTTAAAACCGGAGATGAAGTTATGAAATACACGAGTCTGTGACTCATCATTGCTCTACATTGTTATTATACAATGTTGTTGTTAATATACATTGTTATATTTTCAATATAAATTGTTATATTGTTAATATACATTGTTATTGTCACTTCCCCAGCTAGACCAATACCTTTTGAAAGCTACTTAATTTAAGGATTTACATAAGTGAAATGATCAGAGGTTTACAGCAGGCTTTATCTCTCTTGGCAGAATTTTTCTGTTCTAGCTCTGTAAACTTCTGATCTCCCTTCTGTCTATCTTTTTTCTTCTGGCTAGGCAGTGCAAGATGTGTATTATTTGATATTTCTTTTAGATTTCTGATATCTTAATTTATTGTCATGTCTATTTGATTTGGTTCTCCACTTGCTTCCCTTTCCTTCCTACAGATAGTGAGAACAGAGTTTCACTTTGCTTTTGACAAACTACCTCTTCAGTGACAGTATCAGTGCTGGAGAAATTGTTAGATTTGGGTTTTTAATTTTCTGCTAAAGAGACTGATGTGCATAACAACAGTGAATGCACTCTAAATAGATCCTACTTCCATTTTGCTTCTACCTTAATAGGTATCAAATTAGTTACTGTGTAGGAGTTCAGCATCAGTTTGCAAGACTACATTTTCATTGCTTGCATTCCATTTCTTTAACATATCTTAGTCCCCAGACTGCATTTGATGCCACAGATCCTGAGTTCTCTCAATTATCTGATCTTTTAATTTGCCCAGGACCTTATTTTGACAGCCTCATTTAAAATGAGAAGTCCATTACTCCATTATTACTCACTCACATTGAAATAAATTGTCATCTTATAGATCATCTTCAGGGCAAAGATAGCAAAAATTTGTTTTCCCTTATCCCTTTCTACTGGTTTTGATTAAATTATGCATTTCAGGTTACCTATTTGCCTATATATTGTAGCCATGTCACTGTATCCATGTATTGAACCCATTGAATGACTTTCCACTCCAGAGTCCACTGATTCTCAACAATCACCAGTACCATTTTCTCTGAGACAGATCTTTTAAAGGTGGTAATATCTGTTTGCTTTTCAAAAAAATATTTATTCTCTCTTTTTCTCTGTTTTTTTCTTCATACTCATTTTCTTCTAGCTTTCCCCCTTGTTTTATTTTAGTTTATTCTTTACTGTTTAACTTATTCTTTACTGTATTCAGCTAGTTGTGCAAGTTAATGTATGAGAGTGAAACCCTGATTTATCTCACTGAATTTTAAAAATCTGAGGTTCCAAATATAGAAATTTGATTCAGTGATTCAGGCTTTCTAAAATTTCAGTAGTCCCTTGAAGGTGATTATTCCTCTGTACTTACTATAAAACTCCTGAAATAGGTACTTCAGTTATTGAGGTTGTAGGTGGAGTGAATCTAAATGCTGTTTCAAGCTTTCATGCATCAGATGAATGACTGTGTTTCTGGGGAAGTTATGTCAATTGATAATTATGTTTCTAATCTGCATTTACTTGACTTTAACTCCCAGCAACTGCATCTTATTGCTCTTTTGGTAAAACAGAATGGGATTGTTAAGCAAATTATCCGGTCTCCAAATAAACTTCCTACTGTCTTGAAAACCTCTTTTATTGTCCTACTGTTCATTCTGCAGTGCTGACAGTTAACCAGAAAGCAGCCTTCCAACAGTTCCATGTGCTGTGTTCCAGGAAAGCACTAAGGTACCTCCGTGCCTCGGCTCTTTCATCTTCATGTGCCCAACCATTCATTGGGTTTCTCAGGCACTGGGGGCGTAGATGCCTCTGAGCCCCTCAATATTTCTCTTTTTCTCTCAAACACCACATCTTCTCATGCAAGATAATGTCCAGCTGCTGCTCATGAATGCTTGATTTGTGCTTGGCTGTTTTCACCTGTGTGCTGTTGGCATGGCTGCCCCTGGGCAATGGGGCCATAGAGCTCTGCAGAGCTTTCCCCCACTCTCTAGAATTCTCTCAAGTTGTTACTCTTTAACACTTCTGTTCTGTTCCATTTTAAGAAGACAAAATATTTGAGTCCCAAACTATACCTTGATTCTGTTCAGGCAAATTATTTCTATAGAAGTGAGCCTTAAGAAATAAATCCTCAATGGCAGTCAATGCCTCCCCTTCAGAAAGCCGTTCTCCAGAAAGTCTAGGTGAGTTTAGTAGCAATGGAGGAGCTGATACATAGAACAGTGTACATTATGTGAGACAAACATTCTGTAATTATAGTAATCCTAATATCAGAATCCCTTCCTGTGCACAATATTGTATTCCAGGACAAACTAATGTAGATACATTTCTGATTTCAGTATTGCTCCATATCCCTGTTTACAGAACCAGAAAATCTGTCTACTGCTGAAGTAATTTTTTTTTCCTTATAAATTATGCTGATCCAAATGTTACTTTCTAGCTTCAGGGCTCTGATGCAGCTGGTGCTGTCTCACTCACACCAGTAAGTCTTTTTCATGGACATTTCTGTCATCTGAAAACCATATGTACTTTTTAAACAATATATTTATACCCTCTAAGTGATTCATTGAACCAGCATACTTTTCCCCCCTGTTTTTCTGGTAAATTCAAATGAACTTGTGCTGCAGTGCAGAAATAAGAAACAAGTGTATCATATAATCCACTGTTTATACATAGAATCAATACATCTAATAGAGATGTCAGCTCTTTCTGCATCTGAACTTTCTGTCTACCTTGTTCTCTATTACAGAATATTAAAATTGAAGACACTGGCTTCTAACAGGCTAACAGTTTTCATGGGATTCATGCAGGCTTCTAACAGGCTAAGAGTTTTCATGGGATTCATACAATATTTTCATTTCTGCAGGTAGACATCAATCATATCATAGTTTACCACAGTGGGTAGATGTTTAGTTTTCCCTACAGGTGAAGCATGGTAGATATAAAAAGGTACCCAGCCAGTAACTTCCAAAATCTTATCTCTATTCCACAATGCACTGGTAAATATGCAGTATTTGTGTTAATAATTTTCAGCAGTGTAAGTTCCCTGAAACTGTTATCTCACATCAGCACCAGAACAAATGTGGGTACTGACCAAAGCCTGGCTGCTCCCTTTTGCAGCTGACAACCCAGGGCTCATCTGTCCAGGAGTGAGACCCACTTTGGTGAAGCTCAGTTCAGCAACTTTAAACCAGTGTTTTAGAAGAGGAAAATATTCTTGAGCTGAAAGTGAATTCATAGGCTAAAGACATGTGACAGAAAGAAATAAAAATACATAGGTGCTTACTGAGCTAGTATTGTAAGCCATAAACTCAGGGAAAAGCAGAGTGAAGGAAGGGTAAAAAATCACGAAGGGGAAAAAAAAGCAGTGTTGGAGGTTTAGTTCAGGTTTTCAATGCGAGCAATTTCCAATGAGTGATGGAAGCCAACACTTCCCTGCTGAGCTCTCCACCATCAGTCACCAACAATCATTCCTCAAATGCCTTTGTTTGGGTCTTGAGGAAATTGATGCTTAGCCTTATATCATTTTAGTCTTCCCTTTCTACTGTGTAAATAGCTGCTATATACTCATAAATAGTTCATGAACTTGCTTTCAGAAGGTCTATATGAACCCAGACTAAATTGTTCAGGTATTATTCCTGTTTTAAAGGTAGGAAACAACATATCTCTGTTGTGTTGCATAAAGACATAAACAGACACTGGTCTTTACAGATTGTTTCTCATTAGTAATACAGCAATGTTAATTCTTTTACACTGGTAGAAATAAGATGAGGTGATGAAAAGCAGTGATCCGATTTAATTTAGATGCACCAATTCCAACAAATTAATTTCCTACCTGTTTTCTCTAACATCCTTGAATGGGTTTCAATAATACCAGGTTCTGGGAAGGTTAAAAAAAAAAAACAAACTCATGTCAAAGAGGAAAGAATTCTTGGAACACAGCTTTCCAGCGGGTACCTTGTTAGCTTTATTGATAAACTCCAAAGAATTGTTATTGTCATATCTACTGCTAATGTAGAATTTGTGTCTGTGGATCTGTGCATGTGTCTGTATGTGAGTATGTGTGTGTGCCCATAGAAAGGTAAAGATAGCTGTGCTAGAAATTTTCACACTGCATCTGTCATTTGTCACCCACAGAATCTATATTTCTATGCACACTGAAGCATATTACAATTTCCAGTGGGAAAAGAGAGTCTTTCAAATGAACACTAACAGCCAAACGCTAGGATTATCACTTGTCTTCTCTTTGTCATTGTAATGTAATTGACATCCTACATTATATTTCCATTTCAAAGAAACAAGGAGCCCTATTCAGCAGCTGTGCAATCACTCTCCAATTACCACTCCCATTTAGTCTACACAGTTCTCCTGGTGGCCCAGGTTTTAGATTTCACTTCTGTATTAGAATAAAACAGATTCGTTTTAAAGGTCATTAATCATGCAAGTGAAAGACATTTTTTTTAATGGCAGAAAATAATTTCACATTCATTCCTGAAATTATGATAGCCAGTGCAGTGCACACTAATAACAGGAATCTAATAACAGAGCTACTGTCCTGATTAGTTTTGGCTTAGATCTCCAGCCACTGCTCATAGCAGTTTAATGCATGCAATATCACTTACCAGCTTTCTTAATGTAGTTGTGGTCAACATATCTGTGAAGATAAAATATTCAATAGCATTACTTTTTTATCCAAAGGAGTAAGCCAAACTCTTCCACTCACACTGTATCTACTTCTTCAGCTAATAATCAGGTTTCCCTCTGGAAATTGACAAATTAATTGTTTGCTATTCAGGTGGTCTTCCTACTAAAAATGTGTGTCCTGAAGGACATCATCATAGGAATAAGAAGTCAAGTTCCTGAGTGAATTATAATTGTGGGAATTTTAGTTCTGTATTAGAATACAATCTGAAGAGAGTGATTTTCATTGATTTGGAGAACAAATAATACAATCTTGATGACTTCGAGAATTTAACAGAAATAATGACCCCTGCAGGCTGCAAAAGGCTGTGAAGACCCCTGGGCAGCACATGTAGCCCAGCTCTCAAGCACATAAAGTTTCTGTTAATACTGGGACAGAGCCAGTGTGATCTAAAAGGAAAAAGACTAACAAAAATACAAAATACAGAATTACTGAGAGACAAAATTTAGACTAAGAGTACATGATATACTTAATAAAAGCCACTGCAGGGCTGATTTTTTCTGAAGTAATTAAAAATGTTTATTACTACCTCAGAGCTAAGACAGAAGGGAAAAAATCCCTTCTTTACAAGAAAAAAAGGTGGCCCACTTATTTTTTGATTCAAGTATTGTAGAAATGTTCTAATAAAATGCTTATTCTGTATATCCTTCATGTTAAACTCTTGCAATGGTTTTCTCCAGGCAGTGTACTATGTAACATAACTGAAAATTTATTGATCATCTTTTAAAGAATAGGTTTCATATTTTACTTATTGGTGCAATGAGATTTATTTTGTCTCCTTCATTTGTGAACACACTTTAATAGAAAGGCTTCATTTTCATTTGTCCTGCAATTCTAACAGAAAACCCTCTTTGAGAACTCATGCAGGTAATCTAATGCAGTTTCAAAACCGGGCAAAATTAAGCTGAAAATATGTAGATCAGAAAGAAAAAGCAAATGCTGCTTGAAATGAAGTATCTCAGTAACAGAGAGGTAAAGGTTTAGATTTTCTCAAAAATACTAGAATTTCATGTGGTGTATAAATTATATTTTCCATATGCCATTTAAGGAGTATAGGGAATTCTCTGAGAAATATCAGAGTATCAGCATCCATGCTGCTTTTGGATTTATTTCGCTTGGACAGTGAAAAAGCAAGTAAGTCTATCCAGTATGTCTATCCAGGTGTTTTGAAGATACTTTGAGCTTTAAGCCTTAGTTTTGATTCTCTGTATAAGGAGTCTGTAATTTAGATCTATTTTCTATTATGTGTGCTAGCTGAACACTCAACATGGTTGCCTCACTGAAGGATCACAGACTCCAGTTCTTAAGTTAGCTGTCACATGGACTGCACTGTGGAGTTCATGAAATTAGCTTTATGAGTATGGAAACTCACTTTAAGCTCTTGAGCTCACCAATAAAATAATGTATTTGTCTATTCACCAGACCTTCTCCTTTATAGGTCCAGGATTGCACAGTTATGAAAACATTCATTTATTTATTTACTTCCAAGTGAAGAAGTCTGATTAGTATAAATTCTGATGAATAAGTTAGACATCTTTAAATATGGCAGTCCTATATACAAGCTTTTTGTATTTGTTGATTTGGAGCTTTCAAGTCTTATGGTTTAACCCCAGCTCTTTACTATGCCCCACACACTTACTTGCTTAATTTCCCTCCTCTCCCAGGTGGAGAATAAGAGGAGCAAAAGTGAAAAAAAAAATCCTGAGTTGAGATAAGGACAATTTAACAGGTAAAGTAAAACAGTGGAATTCATTCACCACGCCCCATGAGAAGGCAGGTGCTCAGCCATCCTTAGGAAAGCAGGGCTCCTCCCTAAGGGTGCTTTGGGAAAACAAATGTCATTTTGAGAATGTTCCCCCCTCCCTCCCTTCTTCCTTCTTCCCCAGATTTTTATGCTGAGCATGACCCCATGGTGTGGGATATCCCTTTGGGCATTTGGGGTCAGCTGTGCCAAATGTGTTCCCTCTCAGCCCCTCACTGGTGGGGAGGGGTGAGAAGAAGAAAAGGCCCAGCAATAATGAAAACATCCCTGAATTAACAAGACTGCTTTCAACACAAATTCAAAACATAACCAAATTCCAGCTGCTATGGAGAATATTAACTCTACCCCAGACATAACCAGTGCATGCAGTTTCACTATTTTTTTCTCTTATTGTGGCTAAAATAATTTAAATTACATAAATACTACATTTCCCATAAAATATACTGGATACATGATGGGAATATATGTATAAAACAACTATGGCTTGTTTGCATAAATTTAAAACATGTCTGCCCAGGCTGTTTTATCTGTATTTATCCTTTGAGCATGTTTCTGGACAGACCTACATGCCAGAGAAATAGTGATGGAAAGACTGCTGTCAAATACAGTCATGTTAAGAAAAACTGAAAAACCACTTGCTTAATTTAATCCTGTAATAACCTTGATTTTATTAATTCTGGATTGGATGTAATTGCTTCTGGAGAGTCACAGTACTGTTTCCTTCCTTGTACTAGGAAATTATGTTCCTAGATGAGTCAACCATGGGTTTGAAGCTTTGCTGCAGAATTAACTCACATTATCCTAAACTGGATTAAAATAAATGGTTTTCTCACACACATCCCTCAAAAAAAAAAAAAAAACAGAGAAAGTGATTGAGAGAAAAACAAGAAAATGCATGCAAACTACCCTTTTACACTGCTAAATTGAACCTAGTCTTTGAATTTGTCTAGTCCTTGAAGCAGGGAGCAAATATATAACACTTCTTTGCTTGTTTAGTTTCTGAATTCAGTTCTGAAGGTGATCACTAAGATGTTGTCACCCACAACCAGAAAAGGCCAACTAGATCTCACTGCAGTAAAATCTTCCCTCTAGCAAACAAGGGTCAGGAGCTAATCCCACACCTGGCTGAAAGGGTTCTAGGAAGGTTTGAATTCCCATCTCAATTTCTCAATCTCTGTGCCACGGTCACACAACCAAACTTTCTGAATTACACAGTGGTTCCCCACATTCATGTTCTCATTACCTACCAACAACCTGTGCTCAGAGGTCAGATCAAAACAAAATAAGATTCTTTTTTCAAATTTTGCAAGCTATAACAACAAACTAACTTGAAAGATAGGAATAAGAAAATATAGATATGTAAAGGGAATAAAAATATTCACTCTTTGGCCAAAATTGCTTTGTCACAGTGAATGGCATTCTTTGCCTTGTGTAACATCATGTAAATATTGATGAGTGAGTAATATTTTAAATTCTTAAGTGTGGTGAAGTGTTTCCATTAATTTGTATTAAAAATATGTATATGTTGTGCAAGATTTTTTTTAATCTTGTATGTAATTAGTTCTTTTCAAAATGTATGGTTAAAGTTAACTCTACCTATTGTGATATTTTTTAAGAATCAAGATATAATATTTTCTTCTATATCACTCTTGTACCTGTTAATAGATTTTTCTCTCATAGTATCACCTTTTCTTTAGCTTGAAATATCTGATAAATTTTAATTAAAAATTTCACATTTATCTCATTCAACTCTGTGTAACAAATTATCTTAGTGACAAATTTAATGAGCATAATCTTGGAAATTTGCCTATGCAATATACTTTTCTTTCTTAAAATCAGTTTAGCATCCTCTGCCTGAAAAGGATCTGCAATGATGTGATCTTTTTACTCCAAGGACATCTAAAGCTAAGTACAATCAGGGTCATCTTAGGCTTCTTGGAAAATGTCTTCAGGAACCAAAGGAATTAATATTAAAATGTACCAAATTAAAATATGATCCATCTGAAATAATGAGTGGTAGGTGTTCAGAGAATGGAACCAATTTGCTCATCTTAAAGTAAAATTGCTGTCACCATGTGGTTTTCTGACTGAATCATTCAAATTCTATTATCACACATACTTTGGCTGATACAGTAATATTCCATTCTGACAGTGTTCCACATTAGTAAGCCTCCCATTGTTTCACATAGTGGCATTTCTAAGCTGAGCAAGCTGCTCACTGAGAAAAGATGTCTCTCCTTTTATCAGACCATTGGCAATAAAATCTTGATCATTTGGATCAAACTTGTTGCTGTCTCAAAAAGTTTATGCAGCATTGCAACCAAAGGAATTATATTGCATAATTAAAATAAATAAAACAGGTTATTTTGTTCAGAAATCTTAGAGGTAGATTGAAAAAAATTTAAATATATATATATTAAAAACAAGAAAGATTTCTCTTTTTTTGCAGTTTTTTGATCCATCTGAATTGCCAGGTAGTTGGGTTGGTGAGAGAAACTCTGATATCCAGTCAGAATGGATGAGAGGGTGAAAATTTGGCTTATAATACAATTTGCTTTATTATAGATGATCAGACATGGCAGCAAAATTCTGATTTCACAGTAGGTCACTAGAAGATACTGACATTCCCATGAGTCATTGCAGGGGTAGATGACAAACCTTTAAAATAAGAAAGGAGACATGGCCCAAACTTTCTAAGTGTTGTGCTAGTTCCACTGGGAAGCTCTGCCATCTTGTGTTCAATAAGAAGATAAATCTGGTTTCCCCAGAAGACAGAAACTGCTTTGTGAGTTCTTACCTTTCCTAAAATAAGTGCAGGCATAAACTCATTGGCCTGTGACTACAGTGTAAGGGTAAATTCTTAGACTGGCTTTTCTTCCTGAGCATGGGTGGTACATTTATTGTCACACATGAGTTTGTGCCAGTTTATCAAACTCTGGATAGCCTAAACTGGGCAAGATCAATGCCTTTGTGATAGGTAACACAGCTGAGCTTGTCTTCACATTTACAGGATTTTGGCACCACTTAGAGAGTTCACTTCTGTAGAGTCCCTCTAACAAGTCAGGAGAAAAAGTGCTTCTTTAGTTGCTGAGATGTTAGTTGTAAATTGAATCAGATTGTCACTTGTTTGTGCTAAAAAAAAAAAAAAAAAAAAAAAAAAAGAATCATGTCAGTCATTAATGGATTAGTTGACAATGCTGTTAAGATACAGACAGATATTGTGAGTGACTTCTTCTGGAGCCTGCAGAAAAAAAGTCTTTAAAGTCCTGCTTCTGAAGAATCTCTCAGAAGTCTTTCTAGAGAAGGAAATTATGCCAAAGCATAGGATGTTATATGGCAAAAAAAAAGGGACAATGTTTTCTTGAGAGAGATATGAGAAAGAACAGTTGTTTTTTTGGAGGAGTATGAGATGTGTCTGTGAATCATGAGTTTGCTGGCTTTAAGAGTTTGCTTTCATTTAGCTTATTTGTTTTAAGAAAAATTTTGCTTTATATGAGAAGCTTGAGAGCTGGAAAGTTGCCTGAAGACTTGAAGAGGACACAGCAGGATCATTGGAAGAAATGTATTTTTAGTTTAAATCTTAATTGCTGTATCACTGTTTTACGTAATCCTGTGTTTGTTTATTGGTATGTCACAACTTGGCATTTTAATGTGCTTGGAATAATTACTGGTTTTGTGGCAGTTCCTGGAAGTTTTATAAATTTCTAGGTTGTCCTAGTACTTTGTTGATTACAGAGTTCAGGAAACAGATGTTGCTCAAGTAAGCACAACCAAAGCAACAGCTTGACTGAGAGATCATAGCTACTGATTTTTGGAGGGGACCAACTAAGTTTCCAGTCCTTTGTTATCTGGATTATGTCTTAGCTGTACTCTTAGCAAATCAAATTTACTAACTTGAAAATCACTGATAGTCTTCTATGACTACAATGTAGAAATACAAATGCTCCTTAGTACCTTGCAAGAGGAGTTCCAGGGATTACATTCATGCAAACAAATCACCTTCTGTAGATATTGATTAATTTCTCCTTGCAAAGAGATGATGCTCTTCTCTCTGCTCATGTGGATGCTTCTGGCCATGTTACTTTTCCAGGGAGAGTGGCCTTCACTGTGCCCAGAATATTGGACATGGCACATGGGGAAGTGCAGGGTGCTGTGCTGTGTGCACACGAGTCCTGTCCTCTTTAAACTATGGTCTTGCAGAGTGGAGTGATGGTGGTGTTAGTCTAATGCTGATCAACAAATAAAATAATTCTGTGGCTGATTTTACTTTCAGAAGCACACAGGTAGCAATGAGCACCTCTGTTTTCTAAGGATCAAGACACACTACATGGCAAAAGCAAGCTAGAGAGTCAATTTTTTAGGATAAGCACAAGCTTCTGTTGAACTATGGTGAATGGAAACCTGAAACTCAGTCTGTTGTTTAGGTTTTACATTTATTAGAGAATCAAACACTATTCATGTTTTTCTGCTGATGTACACTAAAACAAAAATACCACAGGAAAATAATCATGAATGGAAAAAACTAAGTGCATAAAAATGTAACTGTAAAGGAATTTACCTTTGGCAACAAGTGAAAGTGAAAGTACTTGGTGCTTGAACATCTGTCTATGTCAGCAGTGTCTAAGTGGAAAACCGGCCTTTCACAGCTTTTTTACAAACTGGTACATTAGTTGGTACAACCTGGCCTTTCAGTGTCAAGGAAGTGCATAATAATTTTTTTCTGGTCTCATTTTGAAGCCTGAATTGAAGAAGTGTGACTCATCACTTTAACAAGTGAGGGATGGCTAATGTGATATTTGTAATACCACTCTCTCATGCATTTTTGGCTGTAAAACAAAAGTGCTTTAACCTCTCTAACCCTGTGAGCCATTTTGGCTTGAAGTGTAGATTAGTTTGTAGTCTCCAGTGTTTTCTGCCCTGATTATCTGCTCACACTGCTGCTTCCTAGAATGTCGGCATTGCAGGTACTGCAATTCACATTTAAGTTTTCCTGGATATAATGATTCTGTATCACCTCTGTCACTGTTCTCTTTGAGAAGATAAGTATGGAGTCACTGGGAGTTACTGGAGTTTTGCAGCCCTTTTTTGATAAATGCCATTCTACTTTATGCTTTCAAGATGTTATATAATTTTGACATCAGCCAATATTTTTTCAGTGTTTAAGTCTTATCTAACATGTTACACAAAATTCTTGTCTTACAGATCCAGCAGACTGTCACCATGAAACCAAACATTCTTTTGAAAATATTTCATACCTTGATTACTGCCCCACCTGATCTAAATTATTCTCCTTATTTCTGAAATCCACTTGTGTTTCCATGCCAAGAAATGAGACCCAGCAGTAATTTCAAATGAAAGGGAACTAGTAATTAGTTCCTGACACTCATACTCATTCCATACACATTTGCAGGCCAATATTTTGTAGAAATGAAACAACAAAATACAATAGATAAAATGCTGTAATCTGCACAATGACTGGAAGAGTTTAAAGTATCTTCTTTTTATCTCTGAAAAATTGAAAATTAGAGGATGGTCCAATATTGAACCACAGAAACTGGAAAAAAATATAAGATTATGAATCTAACACAAAAACTTCATACCAGAACACAAAGTACACTCCTGCTTTCTTTACAGTGGCTGAAGAGGGCAGCAATATTTGCTGATTTTCAAGCAGGTGGGAGAGGAAATATACTGCTTTAGAGAAGCAAAGGGATGGTATTGGTTAATCATTGTAATTAATGTGCATGGAAATATAGTGACATGTGATCAGAATTTCAGGGCCTGTTTTCAGCTGGTGTCTCTACCCAGAAGCTCCCATTGTGATATTTCTGGTCAGGCTAATTAAACCGTTCATTAGATAAGGTACTAGGCTCTTCTGAAAACTTGGTTACTGCTTTCAAAAAAAGTGTGGAGTTGGGCTTCTGAAAATCTGGATCACATAATGAAATTCTTCTGCTCCTTTAATCTGGGTGTACTCTGAAACCAATAAAAATCACTGATCTCAGTAATGTCTGAGTCAAAAATGTTTGCTTTCAATTTCTAGCTGGGTTGACATTATTCTGAAACATCTGACCATATGTGCGTATTAAAAAAGCAGAAATGAAGACAGAAAAAGGGTCAGTACACTGGCCCATTGGAAAGGTTGTTAGAGGGATATGGTTTCTAGAGAAGTGGCCAAGAGCAATTTTGCTCATTTGCTGAAAATGAGCTTTTTTGGCTCCAGAGAATCGGTTCAGTGAGACAACTGTGTTTCATGAAAACACATAGGACAATAAACATAAGATTATGAGAAACAGGCTCTGCTCATACTCTTGTGATTGTTTTTTCTGTTGTATTTCTTTCATCATATACAGCTCTCATGCAAAGCCAATGAAAAACAGTCACTTGCTTTTCTTGACTAATGCTAAATCCATAATAATGCACAGGAGAAATGACTGGATATAGTTTAATGACATCACAAATTGAGTTGTCCTAGTGCTACAAACAGACAGTACTCAGTTCTAAGAAACAATTCAGAGCTTTTCCAGCCACAGACACCATCCCAAAAATCTACTACCTGGCACTCTGGGATAGGTTTATAGGCTTTTAAGGTTGGAAAAGAGGCCTTCATCCTGATATTCTGCACAGTCTCTAAAATTGCTGGAATGATTTCTACAGAAAGTACCCCAAAGAAGTGAAGTTGCAATGATAAAATTTCTCAGGCATTTTTAAGGTTTTAGATTTTCTGTTTTATGGTACTAGGAAGTAGAGATCTGGATAAACTTTTACATTTGGATTAATGCCATCATAACTTGTAACTCATTAACCTTCCCCCTGCTTTTATTTAAACTTCTGTGTATAGCTGATTTGAGTTTTGTCATGAGGAAAAAAAAGGTTCTCCTAAGCTGAAACAACTTTTTTCTATAAAGCAAGCATGCAAACATTTCTTTCTAACAAGTTTCTCAACTTGTTCATCAAGTAAAAAGCTCCAGACTAAGTACATACCTTACCAAAGATACATTTCAGTTTTAAATTATTATATTTTTGGCTATTTCCTAGCCAAATTTACCTAATTTTCAAGTGCAAATGTATTTTGGAGACTTTTTATTTTATTGTTTGCAAATGGGAAACCATATTCTATGAAACATACAAATTGCTTCACTGTACTGTTGACTGAAATATATGAGAAGCCATTCTATGCAGATGAAATTTAATCAGAAGTGTGCTACCAATCTACTCCTGTATCTATTACTCTAAGTGTTTCTAGAGTAGGGAATGTGATTTCTCATAGACGTCAGAGATTGCTGTTTAATTATTCATCCTGAAATTTAATTTCAAAGCTTGTAATCACTTAAGTGTTTAAGATGGAATTTGTCACTGAAACAAGCCAAGAGAAATTAGAGCATTATTTAACACTGACTCATTTCAGTTTCAGCATGTTTATTAACTGGCTCATTTCATGCAAAATCTGTGCAGGCCCCTGGAACAAGCCACATATGATATTGACTTTTTGCATAGAGTAAGTAAATTTCCTCATTTATGAATGGAAATATTTTGTACTTGAGGAGCACCATTGCTATTTTTCCTATTTTATTATTTATATATCAGGATGTCTCCTGTTAGTGAGAAGAGGATAAATCTTTCTTTTCTGCCATTAGTTCCAGCCTACCAGGCTTTGCAATACCCTTGCTCAGTGTGGTCTTGCTAATGCAAACCAAAAGGTTTGTGACTTGAAACACAGGTAATGAAGTAAATTTTTTTTTTTAACATTCCCAGATACACTTCAAAAATCAGTACTTAGTACATGGCAGAAAGTTGTCTACGGTCAGGTTTTTTTCTCCAGCATAGTCAGAGAAGCAGGAGCTAAAGCTCTATGAGCTGCCCCTGCACTTAATATCTGTCAGGATGTGGGGTCAGTATAAACTAGTGGCAAATAGCTGTTCTTTAAAGCATCTGTCATGTCTCCTAAAATGGCTCACTGTAGGTTGGAGCTCTTTTTACAGAGATTTGCTAGGAAGCACGAGAGGTCATGATGGGGCTGATATTCTGATAGATGCCACTATGAAATGCATTCAAGCTTTGCTTCCAACAAGACTTGCATTAGCAGATGGCCTCTCCATCCTGCATCTGAGGCTGACTGCAGCAAGTGTACCTGATCTGGTTATTGCCATTGCTGCTGTTGCTGACTGAGTTGGTGCAGTGCATCCCATGGCAAGGCAACGTGAGCCCTGAGCAGGCTTTGCTTTCCCTGGGCAGAGCATTAGTCCTGCAGAGGGCACCGACCCCAGGGTGAGCCCCCACTCTGGGGCTTTCCACACATGCCCAGCCTGTGAGAAACTAAGGGAGCTGAACTGCCTTGGACCCACTCATGGTGCTGGGCACCCTCTGGGATCCACCCTTCTCTGCAGCTCCCTGGCAAGTGCTTGTGAGGCTGTCATTCCCCACACGTCTGTCGTGTCCACATGGCTGCATGGCCCTGCAAGCCCCTCAGAGCTTTGGTACTAGAGGTTCTTGCACAGGGTTGTGAGAGGCAAAATCTGAAAACCAGGGAGCTCCCCAAAAGACGAGTGTCAAAGACATGAATTGTGTATTCTTCCTTTGTCTTTGCTTCTGTGCCTCTTTGTGAGCATTTCTTAAACATACACCTGTAAGGATGCAATGAACAGTCATCAGTTGTTCACAGACCCTTTCTCAGAACATGTCAGAATTCCCCAGGATGCTGGAGCAGCATAACACTGCTGCAGCCTCTGTGTGCACCATAATTAAGCCAATTTCGCAAATTAAAGGTAACTCAAACTTATCCACAACTTTGTTCAAATTATCAAAAATTATCACTGCAGAAAATAGGAAATATACCATAAATTACAAAGCAGCTGATTAAAGGAATCTTTTGGAAGTTCTCCTCCAAAACTGAACTATCAGGAAGTTTTTACATGCCTTGATTTTTGAATAATCACATTTCTCTTGAATCTAGGGTGATCTTGAATGAGGAAATTAATTAAAAGTTAATATTTAGATCTTTCGTCTTCCTTTGTATAGTTCCCACCAGATATGAATTTCCTGCCAATTCAAAGTTATAATTCAATTAAAATTGAATACAAAAGCAAGCCTTGTTGTGCCTGCTTAGTCTTGACAAGAGAAGACTGAGAGGAGGTATCATTAATGCACATAAATATCTCAAGTAATCACATCCTGTAACATAAATACTGTTTTCAGTTTCAGGAGAAATAAACAAAAATAACTATTTTCGTAGTATATGCTGAAGCTAAATTTTGCATAAACCTTAAGTCATTTTGCTTTGACACAAATATTTAAGAAAATAATAAAATGAACCTTAAACTACTCACCATTTTTGTTCACCTTATTTTAGCGGTTGATATTTGTTACTTTATTTCAAAGTTTCCTTGGCAAGCCATTAGGGTTTAACAGAAAACTCATCAGGAATAAGCACCAAGCAGAAAGAGAAAAACAACATTGTATTATTAGTTGTCCAATTGATTTGTAAACACCATTTTGTACCTCCTCTTGCTATTCTTATAGACGTGGTCATAAATATTCTGTATTTTCAGTGTCGATGTAAAGTTCACTGAGCCATAGATCAATTAGACCAAATGGATTCCTGTAGGGAGAAACTAGTGTATCCCAATTTAGAAGCTTATTTGAAGGAATTTGAGATAACAACCTGTCATTTCCTACTTTGAAATAAATAGTTGGTAGAGAAAGCAAAACAAATTAAAGGTGAGCTGTAAAATTCTGACTGGTTCAGGAGATTGTTCAATTGCATTTGTGTAATTACTTTCTTCTGGATGCACACACATATTTCTTACAGAATTATTCTATTTGATTCAGCTCCAATTTATATCACATTGGTTAATCAATTATTTTCAGACTTATTTCATGATAGAAACAGGTGGAAAGTCCTTACTGGAGACAGAAATCCTTGCTCTGTTTTGGAAACATTTTGCTTTTATATTTTTGCATTATCTATAATAGATGAAAGAATATCACATATAGTTAGTTACTAAAATAACATGAAAATCAGAAGTTTTTGCACTGTTTTGGAAACAGTCTGCTTTTATATTTTTGGTGGTTAGAACAACAGAATAACAGAATCATAGAATGTGGTTGGCTGGAAGGGTCCTTAAAGGTCACATAGTTCCAGCCTCCTTATCCTGGGCAGAGATGTTACCCACTAGACCAGGTTGCTTAGAGCTCCATCCAGCCTGGCCTTGGGCACTTTCAAGGATGGGACATACACAACTTCTCTGCTCCACCAATATGTTCCTCACCACCCTCACAATAAAAAATTTCTTCCTACTATCTAATCTAAACCAACTCTCTTTCAGTTTGAAGACATTCCCCTGTGTCCTCTCACTACAGGCCCTTGCAAAAAATCTCTCTTCATCTTCCTTGCCAGTTCCCCTCAGATCCTGGAAGACCTCAGTAAGATCACCCCAAAACTTTCTTTTCCAGGCTGAAAAATTCCAGTTCTCTCACCCTTTCCTCATAGGAGAGGTGCTTAATCCCTCTAATCAACTTGGTGTCTCTCCTCTGGACTCACTCCCAACACGCCAATGTGCTTCCTGCACTACAGGTGGGGTCTCCAGGTGGGAGAATGGAGTAGAGGACCAGAATCCTCCCCCTCAACCTGACCCCAAAGTTGCTTTTGATGCAGCCCAAGACACATTTGTCTTTCTGGGTTGCAAGCACATACTACTGGGTCATGTCCAACCTCTCATCCACCAGCACCCCCAAATCCCACCCAGCAGGTCTGCTTTCAATCTGCTCATCTCCCAGCCTGCATTGACACCAGAGGTTGCCCTAACCCATGTGCAGCATCAGCACATAGTATTGAACCTCATGAGATTCCCATGGGCTGCTTCTTGAGCTTTTCCAAATCCCTCTGGATGGATCCCATCCCCCCCTTTGCTGGGGGAGCACTCCATCCTTTTGTCTGTGCCATTAATAAAGACATTAATTAGCACTGTCCCAATACTGACTGCTGAGGGACACCAGTTGTCACTGATATCCATTGGGACTCCAAGCTGTTGCCCACTGCCCTCTGATGTGGCTGTCCAACCAGTTCCTTGTCCATCTAACAGTACCTAACACCCATCAAACCCCTCTTTCTCCTGTTTAAAGGGCAGGATGCTGGGGGGGGCTATGACCAAGGCTTTACAGAAGTACAGATAAATGACATCTGTAGCCCTTCTCTTGCCCACTGGTGCAGTCACTCCACCACAGAAGGTCACTGGGCTGGCCAGCCAAGGCTTGCCCTCGGTGAAGCCGGTCTGGCTGTCTCCCTAAATCACCTCCCTGTTCTCTGTCTGCCTTAGCAGAGCTGCTAGGAGGATCATTTCCATGATCTTCCCAGGCACAGAGGTGAGGCTGACAGGTCAGTAGTTCCCAGGGTCCTCCTTTCTACCCTTTTTAAGATGTGTTAATGTTTCCCTTTTTAAGATGTGTTAATGTTTCCCTTTTTCCAGTCACCTGGGATAATTGGTGATTAAAATTTCACTGTTTTCCTCTAAACAATGGAAGTTAGAAACAGTTTCCCAGGAGTGGAAACATCATACTAGGAACAAGAAATTGAATGACTACATTGTCATATCAGCTTTTAAACAGTTTGGATTGCCTTGAGTTGGTTTCTTAGGATGTTATACACAGAATCAAAAGTTGCCATTAAATTTTTTATTGTTTGGACAGCAAAGGATCTAGCACTGAATAAAGTAAAATAAAGTGCAAAACCCCTGCATTTATTTAATCCTAAAAACAATGTTAATTAAACAGTGCTATTTATCTTTTACAATATAGAAACAAAGGAAGGTAAAAAGGCAACATATTTATTAGACTGCATGTAAATAATGCACCAATCAACATATTCATATTCACCACTGTGAAACGCACCATCATAGAACAAATGGAAACAGCTTTTGTTAAAATTTGAAAAGAAATAAATCTATATCCTAACTTGCTAATTATAAGACATCATTCTCAACTACATTCAGCTATCACATTGACTGTAACATTATGCCCATTCTCTAAACTCTCCTGCAAAGAGAATATCCTTAAATCCATGAAAAAAATTACTTTCTAGTACAAAGTCCCTGCACACATCATTCCAGAGGTTTATCTCTGAAATAGTTGACAATGACTGCTGTCAAATTAAATAAATGTTTAGATCACTTGATATAACAAATTCTTCACTGGCAAAGTAGCTGTCTGTCAGAATAGTTATACTTCTTCATTTGTTCTTTCATATTACACATAATGAGAGTAAATTACAGAGATAAATATAAACTTTTTAATGATGCAGCCTAGCATACAAGCCATATAGATGGCAGTACACTCAGCCATCTAAGCAGATGATGTCCATGCAGTTCTTTGAGCACAGGCACACAGTGAAACTTGGATTCCTGCTTGGTTAGTGTTGAACTGCCTGGGCACAAATCTGTGCTCAGGTCAAGAGCCTGGAGAAGCAGGAGCCCTCTTTGCTGCCCAGCCTGAGCTTAGCCTCAGATGCCCTTTATGCTGTGTGATAATATCATGCAAGTAACTCCAGGCAAACAAGTAAGCCTGGAGCTGCTGCTCACAAAACTTATTCACTTGTGCATGAAGGAAAGGCTGCTGTGACAGAAATATAGCAAAGGAAATGGGGTATGCACAGACTGCACTGATCAATGAACAACTGTTGGGACCAGCCATGAAGAATACACAGAATTAAGCACAAACAGTGCAGCCTGCAAGTGCTTTTAATAAAATCTTCATAGCCCTAAATGCCAGTAATAAAAAATTCTGGAAAAATTATATAGAATGAATGGTCATAAGAGAATTTAAAAAATTTAAAAACCCATTTAACTTTCAATTTAATTTTGTTGCCTATTTTCCCCCAAATTCCAATGCAGAATATTTTCATGCTGTATATTCTGTTCTCACTACCTAGAATCCTAGAATGTGTTGGACGGAACACATAAAGTCATTTAATCCAAGCCCCCTGCAATGAGCAGGGACATCTTTGACTAGATTCATGTTGGTCAGAAACCCAACTCACCCAACCTGGAATATTCTTATATTCTACTACATCTCTGGGCAACCTGTGCCAGTGCTCTATCAACTTTATTGTGAAAAAAACTTCCACACTTCTTCCTTACAGATAATCTAAATAAATTCTTCTTATTATTCATTCATTATGCCTTGTCCTATCACAGCAGGTCCTGCTAAGAAATCTATATCCCCATCATTCTTAGGCTCCCTTTAAGACTGAAAGGCCACAATAAGGTTCCTCCAGACCCTTCCCTTGTCCAAGACGAACAACTCAAGTTCTCTCAGCCTTTTTTCACAGGTGAGGTGTTCTAGCCCTCTGATAATCTTCATGGCTCTCCTTTGGACCCACTCAAACAGGTCTGTCCTGTGTTGGGGCTCCCAGACCTGTTGCAGCAGTCTGAGTGGGCTCTCACCAAGCAGAGCAGAAGGGCCATGGGTCATGTCCAGCCTCTCACCCACCAGCACCCCCAGGTCCTTCTGGGCAGGGCTGCTCTCAATCTGTTTATCCATCAGTCTGTAACAATACTGGAGCTTGTCCCAACCCAGGTGCAGCACCCTGCACTCGGTTTTGTTGGACCTGAGGAGGTTACCATGGGCCAAATTGCTGAGCTTGCCCAGGTCCCTCTGGACGGCACCCTGACCCCAGGGAAGACTCCTTTGCCAGTATCAGTTGATATATCAGATTATGGTCTCCAGTGGGTGACCCTCTTTCACTCCTTTGAAGGACATCCCCAGAAAGCCAACATACAGTAAATCATCCTGTATCAAACTCCAACAAGACATGAGTCATGTATTAGCACACATTAACCAGGTTGTGTTGGCAGAAGAAATTCTAAGATAGGAGAATTGAAGATGAAAAGGAATAAGAAAAGAAATAATTTTTGTCTCTCCTCTTTTTTCAGCTATCCTTCTCTTTGAATTAAGGCTCTTCTAAATTGTCAGGTACTGCAAGCCTTCAGGCTTTCATTCTCTGTGATGTCCTGAGGTATTTCTGCCCACACTGCTACAGCTGCTGAATTGAAGATGGCTGCATCTCCCATCATGCAAGTGCAATACTTAATCTGGTGAAAAATTCAACCCACTTGATAGTTTGATTGAATCTTCATATCTGAAGTGTTGAATCTTTATGATTCAGATTTCATTTTGTAAAGACTCGTTTTCTAATCTCTCTTGTGAAAAGCTGAATATTTCAGGTTGTATTTCAGGAAACTGAGGCAACATTTTCTTCCTGTGCTTGGAAGAAAGTCAAATCATACAGTTCTTCTACCTTTTTAATTTTTTTTTTTTTCCAGAAATGGGCAATGCTGCTGTTAAAGGAGGTAACAGTTGCTGGAGGCAATTCTAATAACTTCACCCAGAGAGCTTTTTTTCCAAGAATGGTTTACAGTATGACCTACAAAATGTAGCTTGTTATTGGAAAGGCAAGGACATAGATTTTTCAAGGGCATTTATGGCGCAGTCTATGTTAAACTTGCTGCTTCCCATTTGCTTTCATGTTTATAATCCAATAAGTGTTTTCATTGCTTCCAGAAGTTTAATCTTTAATATAATTAGATGTAGTCATTAAGCTGTTTGATATTATATAATTCAGCTGTTTTTCCTTTAAGCAATATCTTCATGCAGGAAAGACAAATTCAGATTTTATTCAAACAAGCAGAATTCCCACAAGACAGTCCAAGTTATACTCAAATTAGAGATATGCTAGAGGCAAATTGATACTGTCCTTCATTAAAATCTTTTTTCTGGTTTTGGATGCTTGGCTAAGCATTTCTTATAATGTAAAGTACATATCCTGAGGTGTTAGCTACATATGTCTGAATAGTCTTCATGTGATTTGGAGTCCATGTAGTTGAAAAAAAATTCTCCTGCTTCATGTTTTCCTACCCACTGGTGTGAAGATTTCTATTTGCTTTTTTGGACAGCATTGTTATGACAGCAGTAGGAAGAAATAATGGCACATAAAGAGCTCCATATGAATATGACAATAAGGAATAATACATCTGAAAACTAAACACGTAGAACAGTGCATTTTTCAGTTTATTTTTAGCAGTTGCCCTCGCAATTTAGCTGAATTAACTTCAGCATTTTTTATTTAAAGAAATTGTTCAAGTGGTGCAAGAGATGATACCTGGATTAAACAATTCTGGCTTTCAGTTCTTGTTTTGTTTGCTTTCCTTCAGATATTGGCTGCAGAAATATCTAAAGAAAGTGGAAAAGCCTCTCAGACTTCAGTTCACTGCTCTTCCATGATGAGATACATATGTCTGCCCTAAAGTTCTTTTGCTGTTGATTTCACTTTCACACCTGCCTTCAATCTTTTTTGTGTGCTGGTTTTATTGTTGCACTGCTACTGGCCAGCTGCAGCCAGAGGTTTCATTGAGAAGGAGTTTCCATTGCCTGGAGAGCATTGCCACTACTCTGGTTCTGATTGCTGTGATTAATGCCCTCTTTCAGGTGTTGGGAGGTGGATTTCATAGGCTCTGACAGAGCTGTTTGAACCATCCATCTCAGCTGATTGATGCCTAATTGCATGAGTGGTTTTATGGTTGTTCTAGATTGTTTTATTCTAAGAATTTAATTTCAAGGCAGCAATACTTACAAATAAGATTTATAAGACAGAGCTACTGAGTCTCCAAGTACAAGGTAAGACATTGCCCATTGAAGGGTACCAAAACAATTAATCTTAAAAACTTAGTGATTTGAGGATTGTGAAAGCTGAGAGCTTGACAGGTGTTTCAGGTATTCCTCCCTCAGCAAGACAACAAAACTAAAGGTTTTAATTTCACTGCTCTTTCAGTAGCTCTCAAAATTGGGAGAAATGATTACTGTGACTCCAGCTGCACTCATTGCTCTGCTTTTCTGGAGCTCTGCTCTTACTGAAGTGGGAGCTGCAAAGGAAATACTATGAAAATTACTTAAGAAAATGAAATTTCTGCAACAAATTTATGTCTGTTCTCTTGAGACAATGTCCATTCTCCAATAGCTGAAGTAATGTAATACAGAAACAGAATAGGTATGCAAGTTCATTTTCCTGTAATTCCAAGGTAAGGAAGTATTCAGGTCAGAGTAACAGCAGTGAGAATTCACACTTTTCCTGCCATCAGAGTCAAATGTCATAAAATATTGACACATCATCATGGTAGGAAACCTTGTTAATATGTTCCTACCACAGCGTTGTTATTTTTTTTGCTGCCGCTTCCAAGAGTTTAAATATAATCCATAGGAAGTCTAACAGATGATGAATTTGTGAGGAACTGTAGCTGCTTATACCTAGAGCTATACAAGATATGAAAGAGTATTGGCATGGTTTTTTTTCCACAACATGAAAGCCATGATCTGTGAAAGTCACAAAAATGCCTGGGGGTTTGCTTATGAAATATGGAAGAAGATACATTTAATTATTAAAATCAAGACTTTCCCACACTTTAAAATATTCCTTACTTTCTTCATAAACATTCTTTTGAGAAAAAATATTCTGAAACCAGTTACTAGTAGCTATAGTTTGGTTTTTACTAGTACTTTTAGTTGGGTTTTTACTTAAAATCCCAGGTTCATGCAGAGAAAAGTTCTTGCTATTTACATTGTGAATGCTACAAAAACAGAGTACCTGGTACAGAGTTTTCACACTTCCTTTGAAGTTTTATTTTTTACCAACATTGATTTTTTATATTTCTTTCAGTTCAGTCTTCTGCAGTAAGTATAAATTATTCCATAGCCCTTAAATACATTCTCTATGCTTTGAACCAAAGTTAGTATTTTCTGTTACTTTTTTTTTTTAATCCTGTGAAAAAAATTCTAAAAAACTTTAATGATTCCATTTGGAAGTTCCCCTCTGAACTTCTACTTCGTATACAGCTAATTAGGGAATTGAGCATAGCGAGAAAGCTCAAACTAAGGAAATAAATGTGCATGGCTATCCTTAAGAAAAACATCTTATTGAGGTAGAAAAAGAGACAGAAACTTCTGCTTCTTGAAGATCCACTTGAACACTCCTGCTGTTTTATTCATTCCTCCTCAGGGTGCAATTTTGGCCTTGAACCCATGAGAAAGGAACAGGTTTTGAGCACATCAGTGCTGCACCTCAGAGGGTACCTTTAGTAGAGATGTAGAACAAATTTGTGCACCAAAGGAACCCTGAAGTACACCAAATAACTCATGTGGACCTACTATGTGTGACTCACAGCAGCCATGACCTGGTTAAATGGGAGGGGAAAGGTTCCTTTGGGTAGTTATGCACCTCTTTTTGCCTGCTTCTCTCCTTGCAAACACACCCTTGACCCACATACTGCAAATTTCTTCCTCTAGTAACTTGGGTAATTTCATAGATTGGATTTGTCTGTGGCAATTTTGATTTATCAGTCCACCCAATAGAAGTTTGTGCTTCATATCAAGCGGTTCCAGTGTTGAAATTTATAAATAAATTAGAATACTATTATCCAGGAAGAAGCAATATGAGGTTAGAATTAAAACCTTTGCAATTTACCAAGGGTAGGAACCATAGATTTAATGCCAATCTACATTTACTATTTCACTTAGGTCTGCCCATGAATTCAGTCCTACTGATTTAATAATGCATACTTTTAGAAAGGGAAAATGCCGTTGACTTAAAGAACCTTTGACTCTTTCCCTGTGTCAGAAATATTCTGAAAATGTGCTGTTATCTCAGCTGAGATGTGTTACATTCCACGAGCTAACATGGTATCAATTCACAGGAGAGAGTGTGCCTTCAGACCACGTTTCTCGGAAAGTTCTTGTTCCTTAAACCTGCATATAAGACTTTCACTGCACTAAGGTCAAACCACCTGATTTTTAATATTTTACCACCCCTAAAGAAATAAAAAGTTTGCTTTGATGGTTCTTGTGGAATTACTTCTGAACTGTACACCTTACCAGTATTCTCTGATTTCTATTCCCATCTTGGTTCAGAAATACTACTTGCAATAATCTCTGACTTTTCAGGGACTCAGTTCAGAAGAACTTCTTAGACCCTGCAACACATACAGAGTAGCTAATTCAAGAACCAAAAAGCAAACCAAAACAGAGATAATTAACCTGAGTAATACTGTGGTGGTTACCAAAGGCAGCATAGGCAATGCTTGCCCTACAACTCTCACTGCAGCCTAAATTCTGGGTCAGTCCATGAGACCTGGCAATTGGAAGAAGTTCCTGCTAAGACCTATAGCAAGACCTCAGAGAAAGGACCAGGGTTTTGCAGGTAATGGTGCAATAGACACTTTAGTATTTTCTAGTACTAAACTCAGACAAATAATAGCATGACTATTACATCTCTTGTGACATACTAATGTCAACGGGACCAGGCTAGATCAGAGCTGTGTTACAAACCATATAATTTTCACACAAACAGCAAGAAATTATTCCTGCTCTTGAGTGCTTGCCATTAGAATGGGTGTAAGAAGAGACAGGCTGGGGAAAGGCAGTACTGTCAGCCATTCTGTTTCTGATGAGGAATTCAATAGAGACAATAACTAACACTAGAGTTCAGCTCCAGTCTCCTGTGTTTCAGGTTGATGTGTTAAACACAGTGTTGTCCTTCTGTATTCCTGTGCTTTTAAATATTAAACAGCAATATCAACCACCTTATATATATTGTTTAACATTTCTAAAAGTATTAAACTTCAATATCTTAAACAAATTTCATCAGAAATCATTGCATTAATACAATGTCAGGGCACTGCAGGTTTTTTACAAAACAACAGCTATGTGTCTTATTTAATAGAAACAGCAGTATTCTCAACATGAACTATATTTCCCAAGCTTGTGTAGTATTTAATATTACAAGTATTTCTGAGAATTTCCTGTTGCTTATCATAATGTCCTAGAAAAAGAGCAAGATGATTAAGCAATTTTTTAGATTTCCTCAATTGCTGTTAGATGCAAAATGTAAATCTCATGAATTAGTGACAAAAAATTAGACATGAAAAATAAAGCCTAGGAAAAACCACTCCATCTATTCCCTGGAACTATGAATAGTCTATGGACAGTGCTATACACAACATGTTTAAAGGATGCTGTAACTCATAGTTAAATACTAAGAAGTACAGAAATGATAAAAAAATCACAGCTAAAACTAGGTACAGCCTACTCATTTGTGCTTTGTGATATGGGCATGCCTACCACCACAAAAAAACCCCAAAAAACCACAGAATCCACATTTCTAGGGCCTTAGTCCAAGTAGTTACCAAAAGAAAATTTTTAATCTCTCCAGTAGGCTGAACAGCATATGAAAAAGGAACACTGCAGAATAAATAACAAGCAGTTTTTTCTTTAGAGGCCATGACAATGGTAAAGTTAAGCTGTGAAGATGAAGATTTTCTCTATTTGAGAGCTCGAACCCACTCTTCCACCCTTCAAACCCATCATATTCTCTCATCATTTTATATTGAGTTCTAGAAACTGATGAGTAGAAAGTAAGAGATCATAGCCTTCATCTGGGAGCAAAATAAACTCACTTTCCCTGGGTAGCTCAGTCCATAAACTGGTAGCTCTTCTTTAGGGTGACTTTGCTTGATCTTATTGAATCCCAACTGCTTGTTGAGAGGTGTCCAAATGCTTTTGCCCACTGTCCCCAGGTTGGTGAACAGGGTGGGTTCCTGCAATGTGTACACCAAACCCTTCCACTTGACACTGTCAACACCCCAATGTCTCCCATTTCCCATGGAGAAATTCTCTGTTCTTAAGGATGCTACACTAAGGATTGGTCTCATTGATTGCTGTTGAATGGATCATCTCCATTCCTCACTACAGCTATTCACAACGGATCTTGCAAGTGCTCCACCTACAACTGGATCGCTGGAAAGTTTTGGGTGAGAAATGTGTATGAGAGTAATGCCTAAAATGTTTGGAGCCCAAGAAAGTGAGACAGTTCTAGCTGACAGGCTACTTTACTGGGCAACCAAGGTAACATCGTCCTGGATTCTAACATACAGTGTTGAAGATACTTCCAGGAAATTAAATTGAAATCCCACCTAATTCCTTCTCATATTAATGTATTTTAGTTAATTTTAACTAAAAAATAACTAATTAATTTATGTAATAAATTACTATATATGTACGTATAGTAATGAGAATAAATGCAATCTAACTAATTGCTTTTATTCTCATTACTATATGCATCTTTCATTTATGTATACAGGGGGTGGGAATAGGGAGAGTATTGTTTCTATGTGTTGTATCTTCTCTGGCCAGAGAAAGCAAGAGATGTGACTATGCAAACATACTAAACATGTATTATCTTCACATCACCTACATTTCTCTATGTTTCATTGAAGTTTAGAAATAAGATCCTCTCAAGCACTCTTGAAGCATACTACTTCCATTGGAAGGCTTTTACAGAAAGTCAGAATATTACAGGCTAATGTCTGACTCAGTTGCCAAGTTTCTAGTTCCAGCAAGAGCACAAGAGTATTAATTTACTCTTAAAAGTGTGTAAGTTCCTGGAGATATTTTTAATCTTGTACAAATATCCTGCAATAAAAAGTTCTCACTAACTTTATTACCAAAGGACAAAGTAATTAAAGACCAGGTCAATGGGAAAGATCTGCAAATCTTTGATGTTAAAATATATATCACCATTCCTCTGGATTATGTTTTCTGTGGTCTAATTACTTAAATCTAATTGTTAAATTTTATTTCTGGAAAAAAAACCCTGAATTTATTTTTCTAGAGTAGATGAGCATATTCAGAACACAGTTATTTAGGTAAAAGAACAGTATATGTTATATTTTAAATTTAAGGGACACAGTATGAGGAATTGTGTATAAAACAGTGCATATGCTTTACCCTTGCCAAAATAAAGTTCTTTTGCACTTCCAGGGCTTTCAGTCATCACCTCCAGAGTTACCACAATTCCCTGACATGGACCAGGGGTAGGAAGAGAACACGTGAACAAGAGAACAAGTGAATGTTTACCATTTCACTTGGGTTAGCTACAAACCTCATCGCTGGCCTGGGCCCAAGGCTCAGGTCTTTCCTTCAGTGATTTAAGGCACCCAGAGGGGCCCACATTTTTAATGTGAGTGAAAAGGAAAGTGGAATGACAGGGGTTTGTCCATGCCCAAAAAATGCATCTGCCACAGCAGCTGGAAGCAGAACTCAAAAAAACCCCAGTGGATCAAACTGCACTGTCCTATAAGGAAGAAAAGGAAAAAAACAACCAAACCAACCAAAGCTGCTTTATGATTGGACAAGGATTATTGTACATATAAGTTATTAGCTTAAACTATTGCTAGACTTCCAGACACTGTGCCATGCAGGAGAAAAACTGCAAATATCTCAGCTAAATTTCTTGGTAAATTGCCTCTTGTAAAATAGCTCTTTTTTCTGGGGAAAGAAAACCCCCAACAGAATAAAAAGTTAACTTGTTAATAGTATGGGATGTGATTTATATGAGATTAAGGTATTTTCACATAGATGTGGCTGCTCAAATTACATCTGCTCTGCCACTGACATTTGAGCAACAAACCTCAATGGCGTTATACCTGAAACTTATGAACTTATGTGGCTTTTTTTTTAGTTAACCATCATATAGATTTTTCCCATTTTTCCAGTATTTTATGAATATAATTGTAGTTAAACTTAAGGAACAGTATTCAATACACATACAACTAGTATCCCACTGAACAGTGGAAATCAAGACATAAGAATAAGAAGTATGGTCATGCTGAGAAGTAGGGACATGCTCATGTTCCTGACAGATAAGAGAATCCCTAAAGTTCTTGCTGGTTATGAGGGAGAATGGAAGAAAAGATAAACTTGATAACTCCCAGAAATAAAAAAATAAAAAAGTAAATTCCAGTTTTTAGATTAAAATATGTGGCAAAAATGAAAATAAAAAAAAATTACCATAGATAAAATTGAGGCTGTGGAATGCAGCCTCACTGCTATTGTATTCCTGAGGAGAAAGTATTAGATATGGAGTATATTTTAATAATAGTGTGTTGTGTTAGCTTGGATCTTAAGTCTGTAGAATTTCATGCCATGAAATTAAAGACTTCCCTGCACATAACAAGGCAGTCATTCTTTACTGATCTTTTTGAAACACAAAATACCTAATAACAAATGGAAGTTAGGAAAATCTGATGTTTTCAACAGATATGTACAGGAAGCACAGGTTAGCAGAATCATTAGATCTAGTCCCCTGCTGTTTCTAACAGCTAACACAGATACCTCTCCATAAACTTAACTAGATCAAATTTAAATGGGTGACATTGGTAGCTCCCAATTGCTATTTCTATGGAAAGCCTTGTTCAAGAGTTTAAGTAGTTGAGGAGCCTTCCTTATATTTTAGCCCCAATTACTTTATTCAGTGTATGCCAAGATGGTGCCTTGCTTAAGATTGCCTAGGAAACTTGAACTCACTAAACAAATCAATATTCTCTAGCACACCTTCCTTATGCTGAGACCCTGTGTTTCATTTGTTCTGCTTGATTTGCCCCTTTTTAAGTAAGGAACATATCCTTGGCTTGGGCCTTTGGGTAGAAAAGAATGCTTTTATTACTGCGTAGAGAATTAGGTTTTACTGACTAGTCAGTAATCTTAAAGACAAAGTTAAATTTGTTAAAGCAGAGTTTTACATCAAGGTTTAAAAAAACTGATTAGTTTTGTATTAATTCCAGTAGCAATATTTACTGCAGCATTGGTAAAGCACTGAAACAAATACTAAGGGTGAACAGACTCTTAATTAACATGTGCCTGTTATTGCATTGGCAACAGTTAAGGCAGCTGCAGGCAATCTTAGCTCTTGTTTTCCATGTGATCATACAGATTTTTGGTTTGTATAGGCTCAAGCAGGAAGATCAGCAAAAGATGACTAAAAACACATACAGATTTGACCAAATCTATTTGCAAAGGAATTTATTGAGAAGACCAATATTTTCAGTCACTTCAGTGAAAGGATAAACTGGACAATGTGTATCCTCAGTGAGCCCTGAAGATCTGTGCTTCCTGTCAATCTAAAGTAACGATGAATTAAACATTTGCCATCTTTGCCACCAGATAGATCATGGAAACATGTGAAGAGAATAGTAGTACTCTTTTTTTTTCAGAGCAGAAATACATATTTGATGCTTAATTCAGGGCTACTCTCAACTGGGAAATGTCTGTTCATTGAGTAAAAAGAACAATTTTTGCCAGCAGGCTTTTTAAACTCATGGTTTTGCTATCTGTCTGAGGCTGTTTTACATTAAAGCAATAGCACTAAATATTTAATGGGGACATCTTAGCAGAAGTAACTGAAACAAGGCAAACCCCTTTTTTAAGAATATAATTTGTTGAGTATTCCATAATTTTTAAGTTAGGATTCATGGCAACTAATTTTAGCTACCCAAAAATTGAGTAGCTAATTGATAAAGCAAATCAACAGAGAGAACCTTATTCAAGGGCATTTATTTTGATTTTAAAATAGGTGAAATTAGAGACTGGCTTATCACAGAATTTCTGTAGTATCTCTCACCTTTGATTGAGGAGGGATCTTGAATGCCCACCTTGGACTGGAAGCTTAACTGTTAGATTGCTAAAGCTGGCTGAGAATAACATTTTAGCCTTTGGAACCCTTTATACATTAAAATTACTGACTAGTGAATTAATTATTAATCACCACTGAATTAATTAAGGTCTTTATGTGCTATAACCATAAAGACCAGTTCTTCAATTTATTTATAAACAACATATCTGTTTTTATTGAAAATGCTGAAAGATAAAAACTTACCACAGTGAGACTCAGGTCAATGAAAGCTTGAAATGCCTATGGTCAGAGATGTATAAAACATACATATGTGATTCTCTCAGCTGGAAATACTTGGAAAAGGAAGGGGAAAATCACATGTATTTTCATCCTTGCAGCATAGATCTGTGGCACGCAGCACACTGTGTTACAAAATAGAACTAACCTAGGAACAAGGTTCCTGCAGATTTTTTTTCTGGGAAAGAATACTTCAAATACTATGCAGCTTTGAAGCAGTTGGTTGCTCAAGTCATGACTCAGTGGTGCCTGAGCATCTGCAAGAAGTCACATAGATCTATAGTGGCTGACTCATTTCCAGTTTTGTGCAGACATATGTGCGTCACATCTTTGATTAATGGCACTGGTGGTGAGAAAGCACCTGGGAGAAACTGAGGAGGTCACTGCAGTCACACTCATTTTTCAGGCAGAGTCTGGTGATGAACATAATTGTAATTGCTTTAAAATTTCCGGACTTGAAGTATTGTTCTTACAAAGAAATTAGCATTGAGTTCTCAAATGCAAAGGGAAGAGAATGAGGTTTCAGTATAAGTCAAGGATTTTTCAGTATTTGATAAAGCTTATACTCTCCCGGTTCTGCAGAAGTGCTAAGCACAAGATTTCTTAACATGGGAATGTGGTGTCAAAGATCAGCTCAGCAAGTGAGCTTCTCTCTGCCCAAAGTAAAATCTTTGCATATGTTCTTATACAAGCAGCAAGATTGTGTTTAACAGAAAAGACATTCTGCACAGCACTTTCAATTTTGGAAAAAAAAAGTAGGTTTTCCAGTATCTTTCTCAGCTCAACTAATTTTCCACTACTAGCATCACCAGGGTTTTCTTTCTGTATATTTGCACAGTGTTGTGGTGTGGGTTCAGTTTCCATTTGTATTGTTTTCCCCTTTGGTGTTGTTCTCCCCATCTTATAATGTTCTCCCCATTTTGCATCCCTAAGCCTATGTTGATGGTTCAGCCCTGGTTTCCCCCTCTCCCTGAGTTGGCTCCCTCCTCTTCTGGGAAAGCTGCCAAGCCCTTGTCTTACCCCCCCTCCCCCCCCCATTCCCTTAGCAACCACCCCACTTGTTACATTTTCCCCTCCTCCAGAGCCCTGTCCATCTCCCAGGGCCCTGCCCATTTCTCCAGAAACTTCTCCCTTCCTCAGAAAGTAAATGGGCAGGTGCTCTGGGCCCCTCCCTAGCTCTTATATCATTAGTTCTCACCCGTGTCAGTTATGTCCGATTCCCCTCCTCGGTTTCCCCCATTGGTTCTTGTACCTATGTTCCACCCCCTTTATATACTGCTGTTACTCTTTGTTCTCAGCCTTTTCCCACCTGGACCCCCTGGAGACAATAAGTCTCTGGACTGCACCAGCCGAGTCAAGGTCCTCTTTTCTCTCAAGCTTCTCCGCTTTTGCCGCTCCTCTCGATATTGCTGCCCTGTCGAAGGTGCTGCCTGATGCCCCGGCAAATTAAGGCAGTGCCCCCAGCTGCTGCTGTGCTCCCAGCTAGCCAGCGCCGCCTCCCCACCCCCCCCCCCCCCGCTCTCAGGGGAGTAAAGTGCACTTGACGCAGCAGCGCGGCAGCACAGTATTGAATACCAGCTTGGTATTTTCCATTCAGCGGCTGTTAGCTAGAAGATACAAAAAGGCTTCTCAATCTTCCCCCTACTCTGTAGTGAGAGGGATGGGCAGAGGCATCTTGGCAGTAGGACCACATGTGGCTTTTCAGGCATTATGAAGGTGAGTCTATGGCCAAATGCCAGAAGATTCCTGCAGTTTGAAATATGACAGAGCCTCTTTCAGCAATACTCCCGAGTCTGCCAACAGCAGGTGTAAAATCAGTGACAGATGGAAGACATTGAATGGGCTCCTCTGTCTCTTTAATCAAGTCTGGGGATTTACACACTAAACAATGTTACTTAGATTTTTTTTCCTTAATTCTGTTATTTAAAAATATATTCAATTATCTCATGGCAAGATATATTTTTCAAGACAAACATTAACAAAGAAATTAAGGTTAGTAAATTATATTAGTCTCTTATTCAAAGGTATAGTTATGGAAATGAAATAAAAATGTGTCAGAATATCTTACAGACTTTGCTGGCGTCTACTAAGTTTAAAATAAATTTGTGTGCAGTTAGAGTTCAATGCCTGAGCTCTCTTGTAATTGCACAAATTTTAACAGTAAACTCTTGCAAAAATTTAAATAGTAAGTTATTGTTTTCAGTCATTTTTATGTGATTTGATCCTACAATCTGAAGTTTTCGATGTGAAAATTGACTAATACCCTCAAAAAAGTTGGTGGCAGTAAATATAGAGAAATTAATCTCTGTAAAAGTTTTTATATTCACCATTGGCCACGTAATTCGAGAGCAATCACAGCATTAAAAAAAAAAAAATCACATTACTTGCAGTATTTACTCTGGAGATGTTTTTAAACAACACTTTAATACCAAATAGACCACATAATCTGTGCTGGCTCATTGACTTAAAAGTTATTGCTGCTTCTCATGTGCAATGGAGCAGGAAATCAGACAGTAAACATTGCAAGAATAATCAACAACTTTTGGCAGTACCTAATGTTAACTGAATAAATATGGGTTTTGTGAGTATAATTTGTACTCAGGGAAAATGAGGGGAGCAGCCTGAAGGAATGAAAACAATGGTACATGCTGGATTTGCTGCAATAAAGAGTCTTGTTCATTTGCAAATGAGGAATGAATGAAAGCAACAGTTTTTTCAAGAAATATCATAAAAAGGTTTCGTGTGAACTCAACATTTTGGTAATTTTCAAGAAGTTTTAGATCCTCACACACACTCACACACACTCACACACACTCACACACACTCACACACACTCACACACACAGCCCTACCTTGAAAAAAATACTTACTTTTGCTTCCAGTCTTGATCTAAAGATTAATTCCTCAGCATTTTAATCTGCCACCTCTAAAGGCTATTGCTTTTTCTCTCCTCTTGTGCTTCAGCAGGAGTGCATGAGAGGAATGCCAAGAATACTAACTGAATGCTATTGCAGGTATTTTTTTTAATGACATTCTGAATACTTATTTATATTCATGTAAATAATTAACAGAAAAACTTTTCAATAAAGAGAAATCCCTCCCCTGCTACTTCCTTATTTTGTCTGTGCAGAGCCAAAACCTATTTTAAGTTCAGTCTGTTTCCCTACATTTTTAGAATAAATATATTCAGTACTTTGAATGAAAACATCTCATCTACATCTATAAGAAGGAAATTTTCAATGTATCCTTAATGAATATATATTAAAAGATGCTTTCTATTGAACATGTCAACATAAAATTAGCTTGACATAATCTACATTAGTTTGTAGAGTAAAAATTCAGAAACACTACGGACTTTTTAAAAAAAGCAAAACAATTCCAAATAGGTTCTTTGGAAGTGTGTGGTTAAACTACTCTCTATATTCTTTCCTTCCCCAAGATGAAGATATTGTCCTCACAGATTGCATAACTTGAAAAATGACATTCTTGAGTCACCAGTTCTGAAATGTAATAAAATAATGAGGTCCCTAGTGCACTTAAATTTTATGAAGCCCAGACATGGCCAGGGAACTCATATATCAAAAGGTGATATTCTGGTCTTTTAAGAAAGTTAAGTAGCCACTAAATTGCCTTAAAATTGGAAGAATATTACTTATTCAACACAATCCTTCAGTAATCCATAGGCATTTTTAAATATTTCTTCCAGTGGAGAGGACACTTTTGGGCATCCTCTGTTGGACTGTGAAGGGAGCAGTGCAGAGCCACTCTGGCCAGACTGCCCCATGTCCTGGCTGCAGTCTGGGCTGGTGCTGGTGCCTGACAGAGGCATCCAACCCTCACAGCACACTCTGCTGCTCCTGAAGAGTCTTCCTATGCCCAACCCTCTGCACCTGAGGCACTGTTTCCTCTGGAGGTGCTGTCTACACACCAATTTTTATTGTTAGCAGTGCCTCAGAGCAGCAGACCACGTGTGATTCCTGCAGGCTGGGAGAGGCAGGCTGCTTCCCAACATCATTTATTTCTTCTCCAGCTCTCACCTGCACCATGTGTGAGGTGCTCTCCTGTTATATGAGGTATAAACACATGTAGAGAAAATCCCTAACAAGTAAAATGTGTACCCTAAGGACATCTTAGACTATTTGAACTCATTATTGGTCCAGATGTACAGCTGCACATGCCATGACTCTGTGTGGTGGGCAGTCAGCCTTCGAAGGGAAATCACTCTGAATTGCATATCAGACTTTGTCTTGTCAGAACAAACTTGGTTCATTTTTTCCAACGTCCTTCAAAATCTTCTTGTCTCATTTGTCTTTCTCTGCCTGTGGCTCTTCTGACCACACTTCTAAACAATGTGCCAAGGTCAAGGTACTAATTACTTCATCAACTCTATTACAGTTGTTCTCTTTAAAAGGTGTCTTTAATACAGTTCTCTTTTGAGAATACTGATTTTCAAGATTGAAATGTAAATATGCTTTCTCAGGATTTGAGAGAAGCAATCATGAGTCTCAAAATCATAACTCATGATTAAATCATAACTCACGACTTAAAACCCATAACCCATGCAATGACTTTACAGGTTTTATATTTGCTTAAGAAAATAAGTTGCTACAAACAGAAGAAATCCTAAAAGTGTATGGAAGATGACACTTGGGCAGCTCTGCTATTATGTATTGAATACATCAAAAGATTAGTGAGATGCACAGGATGATCACCTTAATAGGCAAATAATGACATTTTAAGAGAAAGCATAAAATTTCAAGTGTGTTTGAACTAATAAGTAACAGTCATAGAATCTGGAACAAAGACCAGTCTGAAAGGAATGCATTAAGAGCAAAACAGGATTTTTTCTTTGAGTATGGTTGACTTAGATAGTTAAATATCACCTAAAATAACAAACTCAAACCTAAAAGATCTACTTCTACTGTCAAGGATGAGACAGAAGCATGTTTAAAGCTCAGATTCTGGTGCTCTGTATGTACCTCCTGGAGAACTTGGGTTTTTGGGGTTTTTTCACAGGTATTAAAAGAGGACTACTATTTCTGCTAAAGCATGAAAGCTGTGTCTTTAGTTTTCTAGGTTTTCTCCTTAAAACTAATAGGCTTTCAAACATGGTAGACTCAGTGACAAAAATCTAATTTCCTAATGTAAAAAGGAAGCCCCAAAGCCCTCAAAAGTGTTTCAGATTTACTACTGTGATGTGAAAATGAAGAAGCTGATTTTTTTTATTTTTCAAGTCAGGCTTATAGAAGACTTCTATCATTATTCTCAGTGGGAGTAAATTCTAACTGGGAGCTGCAAGCTGGCCAAAGGCAGTCAGAAGAGTGACTCTTTTACCAGATTTTGTTAAATGTGGGGTTTTTCCTATGTTCAAAACACAGGTTTGTATTTATTGTGGATATAGAAGGTGATGTTATTCAATAAAGAATGACAGCTTGTGAGAATAAAATGAAAAGAACAGCTATTTCTGGTAGTGGTAGAAGATATAAAATTGTAGGAGAGGATCACTGACTCCTGTAAGGAAGACTGTTCCCCAGCTGGAGTGGTTGTGAACAATGGCAAAGGAGAAAGAGAAAAGTGACTTCAAATATCAGATAAAAATGACACTTATTTCAATAGGCAGTTCTGCTGATTGAAATTGACTGGTTAACTCAGATTAATCAATTGAGGTAATTTACTCAAGCTGAGACACTATCCCCAAGTTTCCTTCTGGAAGGCAAAGATAAGCAGATGTAATAGTAACAACTATGTCATTCAGTGCTTCTCACAATGATTAGGCCTTTATTAGAGAAGTTAGAACACAGACTGTACTGCTGAAACAAAGGATTTGCACCATTTGCACTTATTTGAACATTTTAAACTGTAAGTCTTCCATAAAGATAAAACTTCAAAGCTTGGGAATAAACCTAGTATAAATTTGCCAAAAGTAGAGCACCTGTGATTTTGCTGACATCAATATATGAAAGTTTCATGTGTAAGTCTTCAGTGAAAGGACAGACTTGATCCTGGAGTTCCAGTGCCTGCAATTAGGTACAGCTATAATCCTGAGGATTATTATAAGCACTCAACCAGAAGTCTGTCAACAGCTTCTCTAAAAGCTACCCATGATAATTGTCATACTTGGGGTGAAGAATTGTCATACTTCTCATTTTCAATGAGAAACAACATGGAGTTACCTAAAATGTAGTCCTTAAAAACTTTCAGAGGTTTAAAAAGTAGAATAATATAAATAAAAGGAAATAAAAAGTGCAATCAGTGACAGAAGGAAAAAGAGGGGGCTTATCTTTCTCATCCAAAACAAAATCCAGTATTCTCAATGCTTCATTAAGTAGAATGCACTCTACTGACAGTAGAATGAAAGGATGAGGAAAAATAAGGCTAAACAAAAAGCCATCAAAAACTTCAACATCATGTCCATGAATGCTATAGAATTTCAGAGTTGAGTTTGCTAAAAAAAAGAAGGAATTTAAAGAATGCTGCTAAGGTAGACAAAATAAAATGATAAAACAAAATAATAATTAAAGCTAAGTAACTGAACTGGAATATGGGAATGGGGTGTTAGAGTTAGCTGAATCCATTATTCCTGATCCCACTCCCTCCAGGAGATGGCACTCCAAGCTCTGGCCCTGTTAGCCCCCTAACCCAGCTTGAAGTTCACTAGCAAGTCACACAAGTAGTCTCAGAACACACAGAGAGGACAGTTAGAAATAGCATTTAATGAGAATACAGGATTGGCCACAGCCATCATGTGTGGGACTCAGTGAAACAAGTGTGCTGTGAAGCAGCTGACTTAACACGCCCCTTGTACACCCCTCTTCCATTCTGCTTTGCCTGGTCCATCTTGAGTCCTTCTTTCCCCTGCCATTGAGCCATCCCTTGAAGATCCCACAGGAAGTTTTATACCATCTCCAAATTTTCTCTCTTCCAACAAAGTATTGTCATTAAACATACAATGCATCCCATAGTGAATACTATGTTTTTGCACAAAAGTTCCTCTTAGTCTGCATATCCCTCTGGGTAGATGCTTTCTTTCTCTGACTTGGTTTTACATATTTTATGTATATATATTTGAAACATGGAACAATGGCCTGACCTTCTTTTTTGGTGATGATTTGATGTGCTGCTACCTGAGCAGTTTCCTTAAGTGTCCTGGCCTGTCATTGTTCCTCTAGTCATCACCAATCTCTGTGGTTCATTTAATATGATAACCTCATGCATAGGACTGGAAAAATATCCCCAAGGACTTAAGTCTACTCATCTTCTATCACTAGCAACATCCTCACATAATTTTCTCCACAAACTCTGAGCTCTACCTTAAAAGTAAGACTTTTTCTGTTATTGCAGTGACTGAAAAGTTATTTCAAGCCCTTTATGCTTTAAGTTCAGAAATTTCCTCCTGATTTCCTTCTTAGCCATAAAATATATTTGCTATTCTACCAACTTTGTCTATTATACCAAATTGCTCTCTTTCCCTATCTGCACTTCCTATATAGAAACAGTGATGATATCTCATTGTAATACCAATTTACCAACTGAAACATTCCAATTTTGATTAGTTTTTCCTCATATGAAGCACTTCCCATTCTCCTGATCAGATTTTAGGGCCTTACATATATAAAAAAGGAATAGAAATTACAATGATTCCCCCAAACACACGATTAGGCAGAAAGAGCCTAATGATAGTATCTCCAGTCTATGAAATAATAACATAAAACTTCCACATTTTGATTGCATAAGATATTAAGGTTTATGATGTAGCTATTTCATAGAGTTATAAATGTATTTTTATGATGTAATTTAACTTGACAACTTTAATGAAAAGGGAGATGATGGGTTCATAGCACTCCGCTAAGTAGCTTTCATATAATGAACTTTCATATAATTAACACAGAACTTAATAAATTTTGAGCATTACCTTATGGATCAGTTGCATCTTAATACAATGATATAATTAATAGCAATGAAAATAATTTTGCTAGGTACTTTCTAACTAATTAGCTAAATCAACGTGGTGTTGGAGCCTGACTCAGATGGGATCTTCACGAATAACTCATGACCAGTAAGAATATCTCCTACATTTTAGTTGTCATCTTAACATCAGTTTGAAAAACCACAGTTAAAGGTAGAACTTTATGGAAAATTTGAAATTAATGAAACATGAATTAGTCTAGAAACTGGAAAAAACCACCCAGCTGATAGAATCAGAGGCAAGAATAACCTTTCAATATGAGTTACCAGGCAAAAGCCCAGGCAGTTTGGCTTGGCCATCAGGCAAAGCTGGTTTGACACCTTATTGCTACCCAGCTGTGGTAGGTGTGCATGTGACACCAGGGCACTTGTCAGCTGCACTCCAGGTCTCAAAGGGCACAGTCAGCTGTCATCCAGCTGTGAGAGACCAGCTGCCATGGGCCCTGCTGCCAGGGAGGGCATGCTAGAAGTCTACATGGCAGCAAAGGCTGAGGTGTGAGCAGTGTCTGTCTCCTCTTGGATCTCACAGGGTATGACACCTTCTCATTCAAGGGCACGTGTTCTGGAATGGTGGGAACAGAGCCAACCTGTCAAATACTGACACATTGGCACCCTTGTGCTTCAGATCCCTGTGGGTGGAGGTACCCAAGGGTAGTCCATTCAACTCTTGTTTGAGATGTTACATTAAGGAAAAAGAAATTGTTACAATTCTGGTGCAACATGCTGGCTGGCCAAAGTTAAACCTACGGGAGGATACAGTACACAGAAATGTAGGCAAATGTTCTTTGCCATAGAATAGGCAAAGCTTGAGAGCATCACACTTCTACAGGCCTCTGGGGAGAGGTCTGCTTTTTGCACAGGAACAGAAATGGGAAATGTAACCCAAGATTAGGGCCAGCCCAAACTTTAATTCTCCAGTAGATTTTACCACACGGTCAGTGGAGCAGAAATTTGGAGATGCAGTTTAAAATGGTGCCTGGACCAATGTCAGCAACATGGCAGCCCAATGAATGAAAAGTTACTGAGTTTTGTGTCTGACTGTTGTTGTTTAACCCCAGCTGTCAACTCAGCCCCACGAAGCTGTTAGGTCACTTTTCTCTAGTGGGATGGGAAGTGAGTTGGAAGAGTAACAGTGAGAAAACTCATGGACTGAGATAAAGACAATTTAATAGGAAAAGAAAAAGCCACACAGTCAAGCAAAACAAAGAAATAAATTCACTCACTGCTCCCCATGGACAGGCAGGTTCAAACATCCCCAGGAAAAGAGAACCCTGTCATACATAATGGTGAGATGGGAAGACAAGCACCATCACCCTGAATGTCCCCACTGCCTGCTTTGCCCAGCTTTATAGGCTGAGCATTACACTATATGGGATGGGATATCCCTTGGGTCAGTTTTTGCCAGCTGTCCTGGCTGTGTCCCCTCCCAAATTCTCCTGCACTCTAGCCTGCTAACTTGTGAGATGAAGTGAGAAGCAGGAAAGCCTTGACTCTGTTTTAATGCTGCTCAGCAATAGCAGAAACATCCCTCTGTTATCAACACTATTTACAAGACAAATCCAAAACAGCTCCACCACTTACTATGAAGAACACTATCCCAAGCAAAACAATATCCTGCATGATCAGCCTTTCATAAATGCTGCTGGAGTCAAAAGACACCACTGATGAGCACGTGATGTGTAGCACAAGGGAAGTCTGGAGGCTCAGAGACCCAGAACCAGTGTGACTGTGATATCAGTAAGGAAACTGGAGACCTCAAGTAGCAGTGATATTGACCTTGTAAAACTGGCCTTGTACCTAACAGATGAGCTGTGCTATTTTCTCATTGGCAGGGTCTTGCTGCAAACATCAGCATGCTGCATGGCTGAAGAGACAAAAAGGCAGGACAAAATCTCTGCTTATGTGACTTAAATGAACAGATATTCACTGAGGAGTTTTAGCTACTCTCAGGCTAACCCATTTTTTAGAATGGTCTCGTGCACTGTGTAGACATTGCAGGAAAAGCCTCTGCCCTGGGTGTCTGCCCTGCAGCAGCTGTGTGTATGCTCTGTGCTGAACTGGATTTTACAGTCTCATGTGTGAAGGGCTGCATCCTGATTATCTGATATTACTAGAGGCCTTCCAGGTTGATTTCCTAATCCCTTTAATAATATCAGTGTTACATCAGTTGTATCACTGGCAGTCTTTATTCCTGCACAAAGCTAGGACTCCAATATGTAAATAGGATAGAGTGGAAATACTGGAAAGAATTAGAATGCCCTTTCTTTCTGTCAATGCTCTTTAAGCATCTCCTCCAGATTCAAGTAGAAAAATTAATCCCAGTCTGTAGATTTTCCTCATTCCAATCTCCTTCAAGGCATTTGTATCAGAGAAAAGATAAAAGGAATGTTTAAGCAAGTGTGAAGTTGTATAGATTTCATGGGCTCCATGTCTTGTTCACAGCTGGGAAACATCCCTGTAGATTTTCAAATTTATTCAAAATTTACTAATTACTAAGTATCATTTTGGGATACACATATTTAAATATTTAAAATGCATGCAATCATATCTACATGTAAAATAGGTGGCATACATGCCAAAGACCTTTCCTAAGATCAATTGACACTTTCAGGACCTAGAAACTGGCTTTAGAAGATAAGTGATCTTCAGATCTGTTCTTATTCTGACTTTCAAACAATTCATTACACAGAAAGGCTCATTTTATCAGTAAATTAAATATTCATGTCTCCCACTTTCCCTGAGGCTATGGGATTTGGTAATCATAAATAACCTCTGTTGGTGGGAATAATTTCTCAACTACTGTCGTGTGAATGCAATTCTGATTTGAGAGATGGTTAAAAAGGCAAAATTCTATATGGATGGGGAGGTAAAAAACCATAAGTTACAACATTCAGCATAGACTGAACAGCTGAATAATGAACAGGAAGTCCTAACTTGTCTAGCAGAAATGAGGAAGGGATAAAAAAGCTGAATCAACAGACACTTAGGGCAGAGTTTGAATCAAGCTTCTGGGACTGGGATAGTAGTCCAAATTTTGTTATTCTGGATGGCTAAATGCGCATTTAGATTTTGTAATATTTTATTCTCAGTATCTCTGGTGTCTAGAATATGACCAGTTTGTCTTGGTTTTTAGCATTTACCCATTTGCTTATTTATTGTGGATGAATCCCAGTAGGTTACATGAATGTTCCCTCCAATGTTCTTTACCCTATAAAATCTGCTAAAATCTAATCACTCTAGCTATCAGTTTTGCATGCCAGTGAGATCAGTTACTGCACAGCTGACCTTAAATGTGAATTAAGGATAACTTTGCAGATAACTTCATTGAAAGAGTTGTTCTATTGAGATGGTCTGTGCTGCCTACATGGAGAAGTTGAAAATGCCACAGAGAGTGTCTTCCATTAGATATTTTTGCATTTTCCTAGATAGTTGTAAACCAGAGCAAAATGGATTCTGAAGACTCACTTAATATGTTGCATTTGTTTAGCTTCCATTTCCCTCAAACACAATAAAATCCAAATTCAATTGAAATAGACAAGATTCTTAAATAATCTTGTTCATGCATTTCACTTTCTAGTTTTAAAAGGCTGTTTTCCCAAGTGATATTTTTGGTAATTTATTTGTGCCTTTATTGAATTCTGTTGAATAATTCAGAGAACATCTCGAATAAAGATTTCCTAGCTATAAAACTTTATGATTTATTTTCAGCAGTCTATCAGATATTACATGGTCCATCATATACTAACTGTTGTCACTTATTAATAGCACAGAAAGCAGTAGATCCTAGTTTGGTAAAACAATTCATGCCCTGAATCGAAATAGGACAACAACTAAGTATCATCCTTTCAGTTGTACTGAGACCTCTTACTTTTACTGGAGAATGCTTTGATTAATTTGCAATGGGGAGCCTGGATGAAACTCAGTCTGGCAGAGAGAATTACCAAGACTTTTACACTACCATAACTCTTGTTCTGTACATTCCTTAAGGGAGGGCTCTGGTGAGGTTGTAGCACAGAATTTCTCACTGCTTGCTGTGGTCTTTTCTCTATTGTAATTTCTATAACTTTTTAAGTAGTTATGAGTAAATCTGCACATAGTGTTATTCTGGTACAGCTCCTTGTGTTCAACCTTCTGTGAATAACACTTGTGCAGGAAAGGAAGGACAAAGACAAAAAAATACACTATTGTCTTCAGTGTATATAGAAGAAAGGAATGAAGATCTACAGAAGACAGTGAATTTTAAACTGAATCATAAGGGAAAACAGCTTTGCTCATCATACACAGAGTCACAGTTAATGTACAAGTACATAAATCCTTTCAGATCAGTGGATTTACAGAAATTCCTGTAACTGTAAAATTTTGAGTCAGCTAATCTCTAGGTCATCAGAAACCTTATGCTCAAGGCTGAGAAAATGTCTTCAGAAGAATTCATCTTTATATCAGTGCCTACCTGGACCCTCTCAGGAATATACTCTCCATGCTTTCCATGGAGAATATTGCTTCCATTTAAGTGGGCACTGACAGAAGAAGTAAAAAAAATCATAAGAGACTGAAGGGATAACTTTTATTGATGGACAACAAATGCAACAATTCAGGCCAGGCAAGACCCATTGCTTATGTATGTAAGATCAACATACTGAGCATGGGGCACTTTCCATTGCACAGTCACAATGGTGATGAAGACCAGGTTTCCTCATCTTTATCCCTACTAAATTGAGAGGGAATGCCCCATCCTTCTAAAGGCCTTCTGGAAAAGTCAGAACAAATGCTGTGAAGTCATCCTTGTGGTGACATTGTAAATACATCTTCCACTGCTCTGCTTGAGGCAAACATTCTGTGAGACAAAACACATAGAACTGACAGATGAGGTCATTTCTTTCCTTTTGGACAGCAAGTTGCCTAAAATTGAAAAGGTCTTTCACATAATGTGCATTAAAGAATGAGAAACATGTTTTTCCAGATCCATGATTCAAAGACACCTGCCAAGAAAACAAACTCTTACAGTTAATTCTGACAGCCACAAGTCAAGAATGATTAATTAAAACAAGCATAATTTTGGCCACAGATATTAGGAGACAAATGTAGGAGAATGTAAGGAATGAGCTAGTATTTTGTTAAGATTTGAATCAAGAGTTGCTGCTGCTCTTCAGCAAAGTTATCATAATCACACTTTCTTGTAATTTGTCAGAGAATATGATGGTGTACCACAGAATCTGTACATATTTATGTGTCTAAAAGAATGTCACTCAATCTGCTTGGACAGGGTTCTGACAGGAAAGTTAGGTCTGCCTTCTCTTCAATATGATGAACATATACATCAAAAGGATATTTCACAGAAACCTATGTGTTGCTACAAACAGAGGCAAAGGAGGAGTTACAGTGGAACTGCATATTCTTCTTGCAGTCTCCTCTACTTACCATGCCTTCCTTCTAAAAATCTTAAGTGCAAGTGGAGCCTTGCCACAACAAACCCTTCATTACATATGAAGCATGGTTCATGTGTTGTAAGTAGATAGTGAACCCTCATGAGCTTGTTTTAACCTCTTTGTAAAACAGAAAATGAAATTTTAAGAAGAGCTATTATGAAAGAAAGTGAAATTTTTCCCACTGTATCATAGATCTGCTCAAGTACTATGAAGCCAGTATTTACCTGCATATATTTATAGATTACTAGAAGAGGACTTGATATTTGCATGTCTTCTGATACTGCCTGAAGAAGACAAATGAGTTACCTCTCAGGTTAATATTCTTGTAAAGGTCCTTCCTTTCCGACTTCTCTTTATCAGCCTCTCTGCCTTTTCACAGGATAAGTTTTTTGACCTCCTAAATACCTTCTCTGCCTTTGGTTGCTTTGAAAAGTAGGACAGGCTAAGAAGGCACTGTGAACTTGGGGGAAAGATTATTAAAGTTCAGACTGAATTATACAGGTATCTGTGTTCTATTTTGCCAGAGATTTTTATTCTTTCCAGCTTGTAGAATGACCAATAATATCTAGTTGTACCTCAAATGCTACTGCTTTTGCTCACTGGTAAATATTCAAGAACAAACAATATAGGAAAAATTTATGCAGACTCCAAGCACAAATGCCATGTTGAAAGTCACTTAAATAAAAGTGCTTTATATGTTAAATAAGTTTCTACATTTCTATACAGCAAAGGTGGTAAAGTATATCACTCACTATTTGCATACTCACTCAGGCAAACTGATCTCTCAGCTTCTGTATGTGGGCACACATGGGATGTTAGATGGAGATGAAATTTCTTCTGTAAACAGAGTTAAAATTGTGATAGAAGGATTCTTTACCTGCCCTATATTAATAGTTGTCTCTAGGGCTCATTTCTGTAAACAAGAGAAGGCATGAAGGTTGTAAATGTTGCTTTGTACATTTTTAAGGGTACAGAGACTAAACTGACTTAGATATACAGTTTAGTGGTTTTTTCCTCAGCTGTCACAATGAATATGAATGTCACTATCAAGTAGACACAGACTTAAGTTTCTGAATGAAAAAGCCAAGATAAGCGACACCCAGAGATTGATGGGAGACTAGAAAATTTGAAAATATCTCTTTCTGGGGAAAGAACACAATAACAAACCAATCATTTTCATATTGAAAGCAGAACAGCATTCTCCTTAATGCAAGTACTGGAGGGAATTAAGCAGTACTCCCCCATGCCTAAGCTAGCTATAAATATTTACCATCTTATTTTAAAGCATGTTGAATCATAGTACCTAAGGGGTTTTGCTGCAGAGTTTTGGGTTTGGCATTTTTATTTGTTTTGGTTTGGAGTATTTTTTGGTTCTCTTTTTTTAAAAATAGAAAATGTAAGTGAAGAAATTATGCAGCTGCAATAAAGCAAAGTACTGACAGTGCCAGGTGGGGGAGGTGGGATAGAATGAAAAATTCAAAGCTTAAAAATAAGTATGCCAGGATAAATAGCTCTTATTTAACCTTGGCATTACTTTCTCTTTATATTTCCAAGTTATATAAATTCTGGAAAACCAGACTCTGAAATGGAAGCCAACTCATTCTTAAAAGCTAGCAGCATCATTGCTACGGGGCTGAGCATAAAGACAAGACTCCAATTATTTTATTGGTGCATTTCCATATGGAATATTCAGGTATAAAAGATTGGCTCAGCTCCTGAAAGAAGTAACTGAATAATTTCAGGCAACATTCACATGTACTTAGTTCTGTCTGTGATAAAAACATGAGTAACAACAATGGATTTCTTTCTCCAGCATTATCTGTTTCTTCCATTGATTGCTCCCAGTATGTAACTTTGCCTCTGCCATGGCAGAACTACAGCCAGTTTCTGATCCACTTCTAGCTCTACATGCTTCCCCATAATGCTAAAGGCTAGCCATTTAGTCTCCATTTTGTATTTGCTAACATTCTTTCCCTTCTTTAAATGTAGAGCTTTTCTTTTGCCTCTCTCTCCCTGCTTCTCCCTCCTTCTCTCTCCTCCTCCCTGTCTAACCTCCTCCCATTCCAGTGCACCAAGATAATTTTGAATTCTGATCCCATCCCACATACCACCTGCCATCCGCCCTGCCTTGGAGCTGTCAGCAAATTTCATAAGCATACGTTCCCTTCCATCATCCAGGTGGCTAATGGAAATATCAAATAGAACCAGCTCTGAGACATTCTCCTGGGAGTCCACTCGAGACACCTCTTTGACAGCAAACCTCTGAGAGCAGCTTTCCAACTGACTGTGTGTCCCAGCTGGCTGTGCTTCTGCCCGGATAGCAGGTCCCTGCCTCAGGGAAGGATTGCCAAGCAGGATGGTGTAGAATGTTTTGTTTAAGTTGAATTCTGCTCCCCCATTGTCCCTCAGAGCAGTCCTTGGCACATAAAGAAATATTTTGATTTAAACATTACTTTTCTGGATCACTTTTAAGACTTTTTAAATAGATTTTGTAATATTTTCTTGTATAAATAAGAGATACCTCTTGTGTCTAGTAGATGACCAGTTTGTCCTGATTTTTAGCATTTGCCCATTTTCTCATTTATCATGGACAACACCCAGCAGATTACATAAATGTTCCCTCCAATGTCCTTTACCCTATAAAATCTGCTAAAATCTTGTCACAGTACCTATCAGTTTTGCATGCCAGTGAGATCAGTTTCAGCACAGCTGACCTTTACTGTGAATCAGTACTTTTCTTTTTTACATGCAAATCTATACATGCTGACATGGTTCATGAGTGAAATACAGAGAAAGTATATAAGTAAAATCAAATCAGAATCAAATATTGTCAATATTTTTAGAGCTTGAATATGACACCTCAAAAATTGGACTTTCTCTGAAATTCAGTCTTTTCGATTAAACTTTTATCAAGAAAAAATTCTCAGCTACAGGATGAAATATATACTCAGAACAAAAATGAAAATGAAAGAAAATTCTGTTTCGCTGCTGAGATTTAAAAAGCAGTTTGATTTTCAGTAGAGAACATTGCTCTTTTTTTTCCACACAGAAAAAGTATTTATAATTTTTTTTCCCTTAGCTGGAAATTTAGACTGCTGGGCCACAGATAAAATACCATCCTGGTCCTGACGAAGTATAAAAGCTGCAACAAATTGGAAATAAAAAGACCTATGAGAAATAATTATGTTCCAAGTTATCTGCACTTTTTGTTTAGCTCAGGATAAAATCTCATTAACTAAAAACCCCTATCCATATCTATCTATTTAAAGGAGAACCAAGCAGCATCAAAATCTGGTGCATTCCATATGCAGAAAATTAATAAATCTCTGTACTACCTGCTAGTTTTGTAGTAAATGATAAAATGCCCTAAAGAGAGCACATAAGACAAACACTGTCAAGCACGTTTCTTTCTTGTGGAAGAGAGCAGAAAGCTGCAACCACTTCTCTGGAGTTTGCATTTTGATAGAGTTTGTGCTTTAATTAGTACCATGATGGGGCATTCAGTGCAGATCTGGCTGCAGGTGTTTGCTGGTTTCATGCTTCTCTGTGCTGTCTCACCCTTCTGCTGGTAAAACATGAAATGCCTTCCACCTCTGTGTCCATGTCCAGTTAGGCAGCATCTCTTAACACACAATAAGGACACATCACAGAGGGATTCTGGATTTGTGTTTGGGAACAGTTGGACTTCAAAAAAGCCAATAAAACTATTTCCTGTCTTTTAAAATACAGATGCTCATGTGTCTACCATGGTGCCTGCTGGTGAGTTGGGAAGTCTCAAAGCTGCTGCATTTCACCTGTTGATGACCACATTTAGAGGCTTATAAATGTTTCCAAAAGTTATTTCCTCTTCCAAGTACTGCATTAGCAGACCCAGCTGCAGAACTGCAGACCCTCTTCAGAGGCTTCATCTTGCAGAGAGGAAACAAATGATGCCATTCCTCCCTTAGCTTTCTCTCTGCAAGGAGGAACATCCAGCAGGCACCATTGCTCATAAGGGGAGCTGAGCCTTCTGGATCACTGAGCACTGAATAGGAGCAAGAGCTCTTTCCATTTCCTGACTCTTCCTGCCCCTTGGAGACACACTTGCTCTATCCAGAGGTGAGCTGCTTGGAAAAAGAAAGAAACCAAAATTCATAGTAGGAATATCGTTTGAAGAATTGGGGAAAATAGCCTTCACGGTAGTCTCTTTTGTGATTTAGTGGGAAGGCCACAGGCTCTGTTTTAATCCATTTCCAATACAGTAGAGTTTATATGATACTTCACTTTTTCATTCAAGTAGTGCAGCTTGCTGTCTGCTTACTGCTGAGCTCTTATGAGAGGATGCTGCTTACTGTAGACTGATAAATCTTTTAGCTTGGGGGCCTTAAATAAAGTAATAAAATTTTAGAACTACTTTAAGCTGCAGTAAAAATACTGGTTGCACCTACTTTTATCTGTCAGTCTCCTTGTAAAAGTTTTTATAAGGACTTTGGATATCCAACAACCCTGTAATTGGAAAATGTTTTGCAAAAAATCATATCTCAGTATTACAGATTTTGAAAGCAGATTTGTGGGCACAATGGTTTTCTGGTCAGAGCCAGGACCCAACACCAGCTTCCTGAAAGGAACAAAGAGCTCAATCAGATTATGCTATTCAAGACATTTCTTCAATGTACACTGATGTGTAAATCCAGGTTGGAGGGTGAAAATTAATTTGTCCAGAAGAAGCCAATCCATAGAGCCTTACACCTGCTCTCTGTCAAAGCACAGCTTTGGGGTAAAAAAAACATGGTACTGCAACATGTGGATGCTCCTCATCACAAACAGGAAGGAAGATAGTGGCACAATAGTATGACAGACAGTGAGAAGAGACATCCAGTATTTGTTACAGCTCTTCAGATTACCAGCTATGAAAAAACCCCTTCAGTTCTTCCCTTGCTAGCATAGGTAGGCTTGAGGCTATTTAGTTTAATGGGTTACAGAGGAATGGAGATTCTCTATCAGACCACATGCAATCCAATATCCTTCCTCTGGCAATAAAGAGATAGGGAATAAACTGTAAGGCATGAGGACTTCTCAACCTCCATATTAAGGATGTCACCCTGATGAACAATGACCTGCTTTCTTCCATGTTTTATTAGCCTTTATTGCAGACAGTAAAGTGTGATAAATCAGGTCATAAACCAACCCTTTTTCAACCTTCATGATCAGCATTTCACTGCCTGTCCCTATGGTAAAGCTGGGAACATTTGGAACCACATACATGCAAGACAGATGAGAAGAACTTGTAAGGTGAAAGGTGCCCTGCCCAATCCAGAAACAGGTGAGCATAAATTGCACATTAATTATTCTCATCTCAGAACAAAGCACACAAGTATGCAGTGAGCATCTCTCAGTTCATCTCAGTTGTAGGACTGGTCCAGAGCTTTCCCACATGCAAAACTTCTTCCCATATGCAAGATACAGGTCCAGATTAAATCACAGAATTAACTGACTAGTTTACAGAGCAGAAAACTGAGTTTCCTAGAACCACCCCACACGGTGAATTCCCCCCAGGGCATTGCTCTGGCTCTGGTGGGATTGGCATTTGGAAACATTGCTTTGCTTAGAAGATTACTAGAGGGAAACCTGGATCACATTGACTCTAGAGATTATTTTAACTAAAATTTACAGGCAAATTGTATCATTCTGTGATGACATGGATCATAAGGCACACAACAAAGTTAATGTGGATGTGCATTATTGGTTAAATCTAGAACAGCAGGTTGACAGAGAGAATATAAAATGTAGTGTTACTCTCTATCAGAAAAATACTAATGTCCAGGATGCAAGAGGAAATTAGGAAGGCCATAAGGACCACTGAACTGCCAAAAAATCTGCAACACAGACTGTGAAGAAAGGTTGTGAGTAAAGCTAGCTGAAAGAAATTATCAACACATAGAGGAATTAAGAGATTTACCAAAACCTCAGAGTTTCTCAGATCAGTGCAGATTTTCCCTTCCACTGAGCTCATCCTTTCCAGGCTATTTTTTTCAGGTTGTATTGGTTTACATCTCCTCCTCCCAAATAAGATTTCACATTAAACATCAACTAGCATGAGCTTCAATCATGGTTTTGAGAACTGCTATGCCTAGAGGCCACTCTAAGCTGATTGTCTCTGTCAGCCTGCCTCCAAGCTTCTGTCTTCAAAGACAACCAGGCCAAGGACTATATGCAGAGGTAAACTTTCTTCTGTTTTGAAATGATGCCTTTTCAAAGCCAATTCAAGATTATTTTTTTGGGTTTTGCACTGTATGATATTTACATTACTCAGTCCTGTCAGGAATAGTTTTGAGTAGCTGCCTTTCAGGTTCTTCTTTTACAGGAAAGTATGCATCATTGTGTACTTTGTGATTCCTAGTCAACTCCACTCTTTTAGATTAATAAACTTGATTGTAATTTATGATAAATCAGTGTAAACTCCATATATTTCTATAAATATATTTCCTTTATGGCATTTCCCTGTCAGTTCATTTGTGAACTTGATAAATACATAATCCTGCATTTTATGGGTTCAGTTTTTCCCCCTGTCAAGAGGAAGGTGAAATATGGGACTTACACTGGAAGTTACATAAAGTGAGACCACTTTATGCACTACCCCTGCCTCATAACTACAGTTCTTAATTTAGGACCAGTGTATCAGGAAGAAAAAAACCACCACCACCAAAAAACCTCAACAACAAAACCTATCTAATGAGCATGCTAATAAATGTAACAGGAAACACACAGATAAACAGAACAACTTTTAATTAGGACAAACTGCATTGCAATTACTGTCAAAGGTGTTTTAATATCGTAGTTTAAAAAGCTTGGGAACTATTATCTAATCTAGTGAGATGGATTTTCCTGTAACTTCATGCAATACAGAATTATCATTTTCTCTTTCATCCTTTAATACTATATCACCTCACATACAGCTAACAATGAATTTTTCATTTCTCCTTTTCTCATAATAATGAAAAATGTATTGTGATTTTGCCAGTTGAATATTACAAAGTGCTATCCAGTTACTGAATTTTATAACAAGGCCCTTTCAGTGTTTTACTTCTGAAGTATTAAATCTTTCCAGAAAATGAAGACCATCATCAATATTTCTGTTTTGTGAAACCTGGCATTAGAAGCCAAAACCTTCATATTTATAGGGTGGTAGTTGTACTTCTCACAGGAACTATCTGCTTTGATACAGTTATCAGAATGCACTCCTTAGCAGGAAGAGGTTCCTTGGGCCAGATCAACTGAGTGAAAATTTGCTGATCCTTATCAATAAAATACTGTATTTTTTGTAGAAGTGGATGTAAATAAAAAACCATTTGTGGCTTGTTTCAATCTGTAACAACTGTGCCAAACTGGGAAATTTAAAGGAATTTAAATATCTTGAGGACAATTTAAATGGACTTCAGGGGACATCAGCTGCACCACAGGTGCACCATATCCCTGTTGGAACTCCTCAAAGATTCTGCTCTGTACCTGCCCATTTGGAATAACCTCTGGCCATTTCTGTACATACCTGGCACATTTCATTTCTCTAGCACTGTTACAGCACCTGCATGAAAGCAGTTTTCAACTAATATAGATTTAACTTAGTTAACTTATTTTTAAAGTTTTTGTGCTTGAAATTGCTTACTTAAATTTTGTGCCCTGATGAACACGGCGTAAGATTTACTGATAATTAATCTCAGTTGCTCCAGAAATATGGCTTCTTAGCACCATATGATCTTTTCTGAATCTTGCCTTCTTCTCAGATTTTCATCCATTTTTCTAAAATATTGCTCATTTCACAAATCTGACTGCAAAGGGTCAAGAATTACAGGGAAATGAAAGATGAAAACCAAGTACTAAAATATTCTGGAGATATGATATCATTTGTCATTTGAGTCTAAAATTTTATTCATTCTATTTAGGTTTATGGTACCTTAGGCACAAAATATATCTTGGACTTGGAAACTTATCCAATTTCCTTGCCATCCTAAGAATCACAAAATTTATAGTGGAAAAACCTATTGCACTATAAGGCTCTAGATGGTTGAAGGCACATTCTGACAATACAGAAAACATTAAATGTAATACTGATACTTACCTGCATTTAGCCAAATAAATACATTAAATTTATGAGTCAAAATAATACAAGATTGAAAAAAGTTTTAACTCTACTTCTTGACTGCCTGTGACTAATTATATACACAAAAAGACAAATCTCCAATTTCTAAAAGATAATGAAATTGTTGAACATAAAAATTCTGGGGTTTTTTTTTCAGTACTTTAGTTTAATTTATCTTCTGTTTTGTTCTTTTTGTTGGTCTCTACATAGTGTAGGAGATGATTCAGAGAAGATAAAGGATAACTGAGGCTCTAGGTAAAAAGTAACCATCTGGATTGATCTTGTCTCCTCTAAGATGCAGTGACCCAGCTATAGCTCTATTGGTGTGCTGCCCAGCACTTCCTTTGCTTGTTGAATACAAGAGATTGTGTGTAGGTTCCTTGTGGGTTCATTTGTAATCCATCCTGCTGCTGACAGTGACCCAGGACTGGACATCCAGCAGTTCAAGATGTGGAAGGGTGAGAGTGATTCAAATGTAACCGGTGAGCCCTGGTTTCACAGGCTCAAATTCCTGGGCACCTAAAAAGGGACTGAAATCACAATTTTCTTTCACACAGCCTGATGAACACAAATTAGGTGGTAAGAGGATTTAATTTGCTCCAGCACCTGCACTACTGCATCTGACAGCAGCCTGAGCTGTGACCACCACCACGGCCAGCGTCGGCATCTTGGCAGCACGAGCCATTCAGTTGAACTAATTTTCCAGGTTTTGGGTTGTGCCTGTTTTCCATTGTTTCCAGGCTGAGAGGGAGGAACTTGAGCTGTGGGAGATTCTCCAGCATGCTGCCTGTGTGTTCCTGGGTAGTACCTACAGTGATGAATTATTATTGAGAAAGTAATATTTAAAATTTCACTTTTAATAACTTTGGAAAAAATTTTAAAAACCCTTCAGTGTTAGGTCTTGCTACTATTGGAATTATACTACTACTACTGCAACAGAATAAATAACAGTAAAAGCTGCTCTAATACTGAGAATTTTTATGATTCTCAATCTTCATGTAATACAAATAGTACTACTGACTTTATCCTGAACCATGTCCTTGGGTCCTTGTAGCCCACCAAGTCCATCCAGCAAACAGTGCTGGAGGGCAGGGCAGCTGCTCAGCTCTCCTCTACAGCTGAGATTAGAACACAACTACATCTCTCTGCAAAGGGCCCGAGGGTGGCATTCTTTCCACTGGAAAGCAGCAGTGTAACAAATCCTACAGCCATCAGTGAGCCTTGAAATCTCTGAGAGGAATAGTGTCAGCTTTGTACAAGTTGTAGGCTGAGAAGTGATCCAGGAGCACAGTGACCTCTCTGAGAATCCCCTAAGCACCACAGATGTACTGTCCAAAGACCCTTATCTAAGCTCATCTCATAATCTGAATTTGTGGGATCTGTTCTGCCTTCAGAGAACTTTGTAAAAATATTCATAGCAAAAGGTTGCAGTGCACTGCAAAACAGGAAGGAGTTTGCAAGGTGCTCTATGTATACAACTGCTTCTTGGTGTCCTAAAATATGGAATATTTAAGAATAGTCTGAAAATCGTATCAGTTTTGTGGCTATGGTGAATGAATTATTTACAGAATAAGACACCCTGCCCTCACAGTCTTATTCTTTACCAGATCCAGGTCCAGCAGCATCAGATGAGTGGTGTCTTTATAGAACAGTCTCTGGGATATCTTCCTGTAAGTATATTTCATGTTGGCATATATGTCATCAGTCTGCTATTAAGGTTTTAGTTCTGACCAAAACAATCTATACAGGAAAGAGCTGAGCTATGATACAGCCTGATGAAGTGTATTTCATAAGCCAGTATTGTTGCAGACTCCTATGGCCATTAATCTCTTCAAATGGGTCTCGTTGTAGGCTGACATTTGCAGACAAATAAGCTGTGTCAGAAACAGGTTGGTGATGTCAGGTTTCTTTGCCAGTAATATATAATTTTAAAGCATGATGTGTTCTTTAATAGCTCTGCAAAGTGTCCCAGCAAGAAAATCGCTGAATGCAGAAGATGTCCCCATTACTTTCATTGATACAGATTCACAAATTGAGCATAGCCACATGAAGCAGCAGAGTGCTATGCCAACATATTAATGGTAGTGTTGAATATGCTATCAGAAGTTAGTGTGACTAAAAGGAATGTCATCCAAACACAGATAATTAGTGTTGCTTACAAAAAAGTTTATCAACTTTGGTAATGTGCTGTGATAATAAGGCTACCCCACCACAATTTGGAAGGATCTGCTGCTGCATTGCCTTTTGCAGAGTACCCCAGAGGGTTGTATTCTCTAGATAAGTGTAACTTCATGAATAAAGCAAAACAAAAAAGATTTGCTTCAGTAACAACTAGATCAAATTCAAAATGCATCCTAAACCAAAGATAAATGTAAGTTTTCTTTAAGTTCATTGAACATACACAAGTAGATATAGACTTTACAAAGTTTCAAATGCCAAAACATCTCTGAAAATCTGCAATCTATTGAAAACTGTTTGCAAGAACAGCTCTATGTGACCTTTTGCAGTCTGGCTCTGTCTGAATGTGCAATATCAGAGTGTAATCAATTTAAGAGAGAACTGCCTTCTGTAAAACAAAATTGGCACATTGAGCTGAACACTATCTAAAATAAATTCTCTTCCTAAACCCTGGAAATTGTTGCCCTAAGGTATTGATTGAAGGTTTCCTGAGGCCAGTAGATTGGGGGTGCCCAAGATGTTGGGAGGGGACATACATTTGGCAGGTATTTGCCACATAAGCTCTGGAATGATAACGTCAAGATACTGAAAACAGGTGATCATATGATGGCAGAAGTGCAGTCTGGACTATTGTCAGGGATGTCATCAATATATCACTAATGCACACCCCTAAAGGGTTACAAAAGCTTGAAAACATGTGCACTTTCAGGGCTAGGAATAAATCCCTGAGGAAGGTGAGTAAACATTTATTGAATGGATTTGCAGTGAACACAAACTACTCGCAGCCCTTGGGCTGCAGAGAAATCATGAAAGATATGTTTTTAACATCAGTGGCTCCCAGCCACACTCAGTGGGAAAATTCGGGTTCAAGAGAGATGGGACTGCCACATGAAGGGATTGTTGATGCTTTGTTGACAGCACAGTAATCTACTGTCAGCTGCCAGTCACTATTTGATTTTTGAATGGGCCAAAAGAGTGCCTTCAGAGAGGAGCTGGCAGTGACAATAATCCCTAAAGGCCCTTGAAGAGGGGAGTTGCTGCCTTGGTGGACATGAGATCTGTGTGGTATTGTTCTCTATGTGGTATTGTTCTCTATGTGGTATTGTTCTCTATGTGGTATTGTTCTCTATGCTCTGATGAACTGGGTGGCAAAGGTGGTGCAGTTTGAAGGAGTTACACCAAAGCATTTAGAGTGATTGGGATCCACTGGTCCCACTGGCCTCCTACAGCATGGGTTTGGAGAAGGTTCACATCCAAAAAATTGATAGATCCCAGTGCCATGGCTATAGAGACATCAAGGCCAGAGGGACAGGTTAGCCCTTACTAATGAAACATTGCATGGGATCTTGGGAGGTTTTCACCATGTTAATTGAAGGGATGAACAATAAATTCAACACCAAGATTTGGGCCTTGATGTCCATAACAAAGCTGAGTAGGTGCCAGTCATTAGTGAAAGCTAATAACCAGGACAAGGACACATGGTAAGCAAAAATGTCTTCTGGAAACAGAAGTTGGAGGCAGATCTCCACTGGCAGTGGACTCCCACCCACAAGTTCTGCAGTATGGGCTTTGTGGGGGCTGCCTGCCTATGGCCATCCAAAAGGAAAAACAAAACATTATACTTCTGTCTCCCAATTTGATAACACCTCTTTCCAGCGGATGTCTTTCCAGCAGATAAACCACATAAAGCTGGTTTATCTCTCTGGCCAGTGGAGGTGCCAACCCTCTGTTCCTCTGTCGCTGTTGTTTTAGGGATGGCTATGTGACACAGCTCCTATGTTGTCAAAAGGCAAATGAGAAGTTTATTAGACATCCCATTCTCTTTATAGACAGTTCTGAGAAAGCTGGACCTGATTGGTCCTCAGTCAACACCCCTCAATCATTGGCTAATTAGGAACACCCTTCTTGCAAACATCTTACAAGTAAACAACAAATTCCAAACACCAGCTGCAAAGATTAAAGACTATTTTAATTCTTTCTCTGAGCTTTCTCAAGGTCCCCCAGAACAGTTCCTGGGAAAGTTTATCTGACTTTCTCTCTGACCAGACTGTCAGCAACCACATTCCTCCACATCTCGCTTTCAGGCACAGAAGCCATTGCCAAGGATGGCACCAGGAAATGTGAATCTTGTCAAAAACTGACCAACCCTGTCTGACAGTTTCTGACTGTGTGTGGGATCTGCATTATTGGGCTGAAGCTGCGAGAGTGCTACACCCATGGGTGTCAGCTGAAGGCTTGTCCTCCATGAGAAGCCTAGACACAGGACATTTCTTCCAACATCAGCTTGATTGAGTAAACTGAACATGTTTAAGTGCTCCATTGTAGTTTCACACTGCTCAACATTGTGCTTGTTTGGGCCAGGATAAAGTTTTCTTCATAGTAACTAGTATTGGGCTAGGCTTTGGATTTGTGCTGATAAATGAGGGATATTTTACTAAAGCAGTTAGGAACTTTAAGTGCTCAAGGTAGGTAAAGAAGGGACTTCTGCTTCTGGGCTATGGCTATGCCAAGGTGAGGAAGTGTGGTCAGCAATCTCCTCCTTAATCATAGGATACAATGAGAGTGGATGTCAGTATGGAGAATCTGTTGGGCAACATATACTCCAACATTGATGCCTGGGCTTAAGAGGCCAGGCAGTTGGGTTGCTATGCTCCTTTTGGCCCCTTGCTTATGTTCTCCCACCCATCCAAGTGTGGGGCTGCCCAGAAGTTTTGACTCAGGTTGTGTCTAGAGCAGTTCAGGAGGCTGAGCAAGGCACCTTGGCTCTTAGCCTGCTTGCAATGGCTGGTCTTATGCTGCTTTTCATATCAATCTCTGATGGCTTGCAGGTTGATCTGGTTATCTTGGACACAATCTGCTGCCCACTGCAGCCAACTCTAACTTTGCTCCTTTCCTAAGGCTTCCAGCAAGTGTTGGAAAGACTCCTCCCATCCTTGATGCCAGTTAATGCTGTCTGAACAATGGATCTGTCAATGTTATAAATCAAACTTTGCAAAGGCCTAAGAAACATGATCAGCAATATGCCCACATGGCTACTTATCCTGCCACATAGAGCAAACCAGGGCTCATATAGGATGCCGTGGCTCTCGTAGACAGGTAGGGACACCTACCTGGCTCATCTGACAGCAAGAGCACAAATGCCTTTTGAATGTGCCTAAGATTTAAGCTACCTCTTGGCTCCACCAAGAGCAGTGTGATCTGGGACAACCACATTTTAAATGGAAGCAGTGAGCCATCTCTAATGCTGTGGGCAGCATCCAGCCAAGGCACCCATATTGGTCAAGGGGCACAACCACCTCAGCTGAATTTTAATGAACAACCAGGCAGTGTATGGCCCATACCCCACTGGTATATTTAATACTCTCCTTTATCTACATGTGCTGAAAGAAATAACAGCTCTTTCAACTTACCATGAGCATTTCATGAAAAGTTGAGAGGCAGATATGAGAAGCAAGTGCTCCTATCCATTTCTTTATTAAAAACTATCCTGGCCTGCTTTTTATACAGCGACTGACATGGAATTTAGATGCACTTCACAGCATGGTGACCCCAGCACAGCAGTTATGAATTCAGTCTCTCCACTGAACAGAGGAAATGTGACCTGTTATTTGGGCTGTTAAAGTTTATGTCACTCTTGGATTTTGGTTCCCTCAAACACTTAAATAGAAAAGACAATTCTCACCATAAGAATGAAAGAAGTATCCCAAATATGTTCCTTTGTATTTGAAGTTCTCATTCTTCTCTGTATTGTAATCTAACATGCTGCCAGAACTCCTCTGCCGTGATGAGTCTGGGATGGGCAGAACGATGATGGTTCCCTGCTTAAGGCACAAGCTCATTTCTCCACAAGACATTCCTACCTGCCCTGCTCCTTAGGACAGTGGCACAACTGCTGTCCTGTGCCACCTGCCAGTGTGAAGTGGCTCTGGGCAAGACACTGAAACCAGAGTGCAGGAATTGGCCAGCTTCAGCATCTCCCTGGGTGTTAAAGATCAATCACAACATTTGTCACATATTGTCTGGCTAGGTTAATCTCTTTCTATTTAATACAAATATTTTCATTTGGAATAAATTCATACTTGGGATTTTTTTTCTTTTGCTGCATTATAGGAGTAGTGCAGTGGTCTCAAAACTACACATGTGGAACTAGAAAAAGCAGTGGTTTTTTAGCTTTCTGAAGACCAATTGGTTATTCTATAAAAATGACAGGAGCAAGTGGCTCCATTATCCGTTCTGATCCTTAACAAAAAAGCAACTAAAAAAGCTATATCCTTTCCTCATAGCAGTAGTATTGCTTTATTGTAGGGTCCACAATGAAGAGCTTTGATCTAGATGAGATTTGTCTAGAAAGGAATCTTTTGTTATAAACTGAAAGGTTGAATTTTATAATTACAAATTGCTTTAGGCTTCCCCTTGTTGATGTGTTAGATACTGACAGTGGTCTATTGTACTCTACTGTCCTCCACTAAGATATTTTTATGAAGGCTTTGTTCTCTGCAATTAAGGTCTATCTATACTTGTCAAAAATATGATAACTTTGTAATGTGATATATGCAACATCTCTGACATTCCTGGCTCCATCTCTCTGCTACTTTCTCTTTGCCATCTTTCCAGTCTCAGTGCAGGGTTCAACCAAAGGATAGCAGCACCATCTTGTGGGTGTCTGAAAAAGTTACAGCAACAAAATTATCAGCTAAACTTCTAGCTGGTAGGTTCCTCATTCTGAGCAGTGGCTGGTACTGCCTGCTCAGGGCAGGGATCCCATAGCACAGCTCAGCAGGGTACAGCTGCCTGCTGAAGTGAGCTTTGTGAGATGGACCCCACAAAGTATCCAAAGCTGAATTTAGCAAATAAAATATCCAGAGATTAGACTTGGTCTAACATCAGCCATAAAAATAATGTTCAGGCTTAGGGATGAACATCTGGATGACACAGTCAGGAATGAAAAAGATTCTGGGGGATTAAAAACGCAAAGTTAAAATTACTGAGTTTACTTCAGGGCACATGAACACACATACAAAAAAAAATTCCTATGATGTTCATGAAATAATTTTTCTCCTTGCTATTGCCATCTGACTATGTTTGTACTGCAAGTGCAGCAATCAAACCAAGTGGCTTGGTGCATTCAGGTGTGAGCTTTGGGTGGTTTTCCCAAGAACCTGGGGGGGAAACAAAGCCTGAATCCCTATAATTCTTTAGCACTGGTTTACTGCATGCAGTCAGCACCTTGCATGGCACAGACACAGCCGTGTCAAAATGTATTTGGTCCATAACTCACGCTCACCATGATCCCTGGAATTATAGATGGAAATATCTATCTTGTGTGTGTCTTTTCCTAGGCAGCCTGAGCTCGTTTGCACCAAGGCAATGGGAACTAGGGTGGGTTTCTGTGCTGAAGGAGCAGGGAGAGGATGAGGGCATCCTTGTCTGAACCAGGCCAGGAAGTGCAGCATGCCCTTCCCTCTGCTTCTGCCAGTGAGGCAAACACAGCCATTGCCCAATGGATGCTGAACTAGTTTCTGTCTTGAGCTTTGCAATAGGGCTGCATTTCCAACACTTACTTTGTGGAAGCTTTTCTTCCCCTCCATCCTCATAAAAAGCTCATTTTCACATGGTTGGGTTGTTTTATTTCTGTAAAATTAAGTTAATTTAATTACTATTAAACTATAATGAAGTCATGTATCTTTAATTTTGTTGCTGAAGACATTATTTTCATCACTTTATTGTTTTAATAAATTACTACTTATTTAAATAGTATTAATACAATATACAGTAAGAAAACCACATCTCCTTCACCAAACAACACAGAAATAATTGCAATAAATTTATGGCAGAGTTAAAAGTACCCTGATAAAGCAACTCCCCAGTATTGCACATCTGTCTGCTGCACATTTTTACCAAGAAAGGGAAGAAATAAATTTTGTGAGATTACTATAAGTCTATACATAACTTGAGAGAAACATTAAAAAACCCCTTTTATCTTTAACTTGTCTAAAAATTATTTTATTCTACACTTGGAGACCCTCATCATGGTAACTTACACAGGAGAGGAAGGAATAAGGTCAGTTGTTGTGGCTGGTATTTGTTCAATAAAACTCTTTCTTTTTCCTGTTCTTTTCATCACATTTTATAGCAGAGGCTGAAGTTTCAGCATGCTGTGTTGAACGGCTGCCCTCCTGTGGCTGCAGTTTCTCTTTATCTGAAGCTGAGACTTGCCAGGAACTCGTGGCTTGTTACAGAACCAACAGGGAGGTCACCCAGGTACAGGCACTTTACAGACTTAAAAAGAATGTGTTAATTAAGCACAAAGCAGCATCCACAGCCCCTTTAGAGGACCTGCAGAAAAGAAGACTCCAGGGACATCTTACAGCAGCATTCCAGTGCCTAAAGGAGGCCTACAAGAAAGCTGGAGAGAGACAATTTACAAGGGTTGGTATTGGTAAGACAAGGGGTAAAGAGCTGAAACTGAAAGTGTCGGCTTAGATCAGATATTAGGAATAAATTCTTTGCTGTGAGGCTGCTGAGGCACTGGCACAGGATGTCAGAGATGTTGTAGGTGCCACATCCTTGCGAGTGTTCAAGGCCAGGTTGAATGGGCTCTGAGCAACCTGGCTTGGTGGAAGGTGTTCTTGCCAACAGCATGGGGATTGTAATGAGATGATCTTTAATGTCCCTTTGGCTGTCACACCTTCTCACCCAAAGCATTCTATAATTCCATGGTTCTGTGATTCTATGCTATGGTGTTTCCTTGACCAGATGATTTGACATTCATCACCTGAGAGTAGGAGACATGTTGGAAGACCTTTCATTAAAAACTGGAAATGTGCTTTAACAAAGTATAGATTGTCAGTCATATGACTCTAGGCCAGCTGTGTCATCTCAGAATCATTAAATAATTTATTATAGTATCACTTTGTTGGTTTCTTCATCAGGTGCTTTCTCAGGTCTGTAACATCTCCATCCCTCTGTAAAGATGTCACACTGGTTTCAGCATTCTTCAACACCAAAAGCATTATGACATCCCTCTCTCTATTCACCACTGAAAGCTTTGCAAATGGGGTATTTGGGTTGTTGTACTCCGACTCCAGGCAGAGCATCCTGCTACAGTGGTGTTCAGAAACTCCCAGTAGCCAGCAACCAGGTCTGGGATCTTTAAATAATGAACGACAATGATGGGGACCCTGCTGCATAAATCAATCACCAAAGGTGTGACAATATGGATTATTTCATACTGCAGCACACACCAGAAATTCAAATACAAACAGCTCTACCTTGGCTTCAAGCCCCTTTGGGCATATATTTATTCTGTAACTCCTTCTTGGTTGAGTTCTCCCAACTTTTAATAACTGGGGCATTTACTTACTTTCCTCTATGAGCCAAATCTGAACTTAGCTTGGCAGACCTTCACCAGCAATGAATGGATTTTGAGCTGGCAGGACTTTGAACCCCCAGCCCTGCTCCCAAAGCCATCCATTTTCAGAGCCATCCATATTCATGGGAGAACATTCAACAAGGGAGGTTGCTGAGCTCCTGCCCAGCCTAGCAAGAGTTATGGGTGCCCTGCATTGGCAGTAACCTCACTGCTTTCTATTTTCTACAGGACCATAAGCAAGAAACTGCATTTCAGTGAAATGTGTTTTAAAAAATCGGGGCTTTTTTTTTCATTTTCAAGATGGAAAAATTAAAATAAAAATTTAGAATTGTCCACCCACCTTATCAACATAATTAATTTTATTCCATAAAAATAAGTACAATGTTTAAGAGAGGGAATAGGATAATGAAAATGTCCTTAATTTTTTAAACATGATAATTTTTTCACATTTTCTTTAAAAGTAATTAATTATCATAACTGTACCAGATTGGTAAAATAAGGGTTTTTTTACAAGAAAAGGTAAAGGTACTTTCAAGTGTACATGGACATATTCTAGCCTTAATTTTTGTCATTAAAAAAATCTGAAAAATCTTTGCAGAAATTTTATTTCTTTCATCAACCTTTCCATCTCAAATAAAAACATAACTGTTGGATAGTACTTTGTCTGGTTCTTGTAACAGTAGTCTCAAATTCAGGAAGAAGGAACATACATGAAAGACAAACTGAATATTTCTATTCGTGGTCTGCTTTTCAAATGCAAATGGAAGGAAATTTTTTTATTATAGTTTTCATCAGAAAAGTGATAGAAACAGGTCTAGCAAGAGTCTTGCTGCAAACCCAGCTCAGAATACTGGTTATGCACAATGCAAGATGCAAAATTCCTTCAAAAACTTTTTCTCTACTTACTGCATCTCTTCAGCTCTTGCTAATGCAACCCTGGAGAACCAACCTTAGGAATAAGCAAATGGTGCCAGAGCTAGGCACAGCTGTTCACCTGCACAAACACAAGGAGGAAATCTCTGGTTTGACAGTAGTTACTAAAAAAGTTAGGCTGCACAGTGCATCAAAATGCAGCTCAATAGAGCCTTGCTGTTACAGAAAAGGCAACCTGTAAGCTTCGCACATACAAACAGGAGGGTGGACTACAAGGTGAATGGGGTCAACCTTTTTGACCTTCCCAATACTGATAAAAACTTCAGACACTTTACTCTGGATAGTTTAATGCAGGCCTTTAAAAAAGGTTAGAGGAAATGAGGAGAATCCAAGTGGAAGGAAAAGGGACTATCAAAAATGTTAAAATGTTTGTTTCATCAAACATTGAATCGTGGGGTTTACTTAGCTTTAAAAGAGAAAAATGATGGGAACAGGTTAACAAGGACACAGAAGTTATTTCAGTATGGAAGGCAGTAAACTTTTCCTACATCTCCATGGCAAATAGGATGGAAAGAAAATGGCATGAATTGCATCAAGAATTGATAAATATTAAGAAAACCCTTCTAATGTTGAAGACACTGGACTAGATTGGCAATAGATGTCACAGTGTTTTGAGCACTGATAACCTGAAAGATCCTTTAGACAAGTTTCTCTTAGGTAAAGGATCTATTCTGGGACAGCAAGGATGGATGAGACAAGCTCCAGTGAGGCCACCTGTCCCCACAATTCTGCACTTGGATGGAAAGCTTGCTGCTGGGGCAGGAGTCCTCTCCCATTCTATCTGAGGCTGCACCCCCCACATACACCACAGATCATCCCTCTCCAGGTAGCCTGCTGGGAACCTCACAACATGCTGAATCTAGAGGTAAAAAAAAGGAACAGTTCTGTTGAAAATCAGTGCTTCAAATCAAAAATAACCCACGGAATTCTCTGTCATCTTTCTCCTGGAATAACCAAAGCCAAATTTATGAAGTCAGGTTGGAAAGCAGCATCAAAGGGCATTGGTAACTTTGACGAAACCTGCCAAAGAACAGACTTGTGCAATTTCCATACCACGCCTTTGAAACGTGAAGGGAGAGAATTGGGAAATCAATAAATCCAAACTAGAAAAGACCTATATTGGCACAGCCTCTTTTAACACAAATGTGAGGCTTGAAGCAGAGAATTAAAATCAGGCAATAGGTTTTTTCTGTTCAGAAAACTACTCACAACATCTCTCACAGACGTTATCTGCAAAGCTCCTGTAAGATATATTAGTGCAATGATATAGTGTTTGAATTTTGGCAGGATTTGTCAGATATTTAGTCAACCCACAAGTTCATACAGTGCTGTGAAGACAGCCTATGTAGGGCTCATGGCACTAGTCACACAGCTCTCCTGCCTGCACCTCCACCATGTCCAGTTCCCAACTCCAAATGCATTTATAACATTTGCATAAGCAGAAAATATTTCTTCCTTGAAGAGTAAAAGATAAATCACATAAAATCACATAAAATGTTCTACCTAACACTTTTCCACTTACAAAATACTTCCAACTTTGCTATACATAACTGGAAAAAAATCCAACTCTCATTTTTCTAAGGATCTAAAAATCCAGACCTGAATTTGCTGCTGTCAAGATGAAAACAAGAAAAAAATAAATAAGAAGAGAAAAAAAATTGTGGTACTAACACAGATCATTCTCTAACAGTCTTCCTCCAGGTCAACACATTTTTCCCAGTACCAAGTAACTCTTTCATATTCTTGTATTTGTCAAGTCAGTCAGGCACACTAAGTGATTACAAAACACATCTAATGAGATAATAGAAATTCTAAGAGGGAAAAAAGGGTGCTTGTGAATGCTTTTTATAAAAGTGTGGTGTGGTCTGTTCAACACAATTGTTTCAAAATCCACACCACGCTACAAACACGTGTCAGACTCTCCTCTATCTGGTGTCTAATTTGTCATTCCAAATTTTTTTTGCATTTTCTAGCTTTGTTATCTGTATCAACTCCATAATTTTATTTCTATGTTTATTAAAACAATCCAAGGAAGTTATTAACTTCAGTTTTATTATGCATTTTTGCTGTTCTTTTACTTTCCCAGGGTATATGCAGAAGCAAAGGAAGATGTCTAGATGGGTGGCTAAAGTGTTTTAAAAGGATGGCAATCAGAATGTGATTGAGAAGGATAAGGCCTTGTTTTATATAAGGCAACAATATCAACATGCACTTTTCCTGGCATGTTTTTATTCTATTCACAGTGTGGCATCTGTTCAAAATCCCTTTCTCATGGGCTTACAACTTGGATTGAAAACAGACATCTTCTCCCCAAATGCTGAGAAAAAGTTTCCCAGCATCACAGCAAGTAAATTCAAAAGGGGCCTATTGATAATATCCTCTCAATAGAAGCAGGCAGGTGAATATGGTGCACTGTAATCCAAACAGTTGCATCAATTCAGTTTTTCCAAGTCTTAGTCCTTTTGCTGAAGCCATATTACAGTAAAGCTCTGAGGCATGTGCTTAGCTTAAGCATTTGGCCAGTGATTATTTCTCTGGACTCACTTAAGTACTGGCCAACTATATTTTATTTCTGAGGGGTGGAAGATGCTTGAAATTTGCACTGATTAGACAAAGCTGTTGTAAAAATATGCAGCTCCCACAGTGCCCATCCTGGCAGTCCAAGAGGATGGGGAGTTTTGTGCTGACCCTCAGTCTTTTCCACACAGGGAAAAACATTGCTTTTCCCTGGTTACAGTGCTGGGGATTTCATGGCAAGAAGAGCCCTGCAGGCTGTGTGTGTGTTAGCAGACTTGAGAGAGTTTCCCAATTCCCAGGACTGTTCTCACAGCCTGTGTGTATTTTGCTGGAGGTATTCACATACCCACTGTATCTCCCAGGTGAGAGCTAAGGCTTATCCCAAGCAGAAATCAGGGTGTACTAGACAGGCTGGAAGACGTGGGACCTGAAAAGGCAAATTTATGTGCAGCAGATCTCCTCTCCATTGGCATTTTACAGTTTTTTCCTCAATAACTGATGACTGTGTACACTTGTTCTGTAGAGAGATATTAAACCTACATGGGTTGCATTTAAAGGAAATCTCCCAAACCTTACAAACTCCGTATCCAATTTCTGTAGTTCCCAATAGAAAAAGCTGTTCTTGAAGATAGGTATTTTTTTCTACCTTTATATATATTCCCTGTAAAATAATAATGTAATCGTTAGTGAGGAGGAATGAGAAAAAAAATAGAAAAAATGGCAACAGCAGCCTAGACTGGATCATCAGATTTTCATGCATGTACCTTTTTTGTCCAATGAGATCCATATTTTGCCATCCTGTCACTGCTCTCTGCACCTCCCTGCACTTTCAGACAGTGGGTCAGGTCAGCCCATCAGCCTACAGTGGGGTGAGAGCCCATCACCTGGGCATTCCCAGGGCATCTGCAGCAGCCAGGCAGGACCCCTGAGCTCATTCCTGAGCTCTGGTCTCCCACAGAAGCACAGGGTTTGCTGCCAGCAGGCTGCAAGGCCAGCAATAGTCAGATTTTTCATTTAAATTTTGGCACCATCTGAAGTCATTTCTGTTACTTCCAAGGACTGTTGCCATTGTATTAAAAAGAGTAAATTTGCTGCTGAGTTACTTACTGCCCAGAAAATCCAGCTGAAACCTGCTACTGCCAAATCTGAGGATTCGATATTGGGCCAGGGACTTTAAATAGCTTCTGCTACTGAGGATTTTCTGCTGTCTAAAAAAAAAAAAAAAAAATCCTTTAAAAAAAAAAAAAAGGATTGATAAAACCTCAGTTTGAGGGATTGGACATGGACTGTTAGAAACTGAAAATTGCCACTTCTGTTGTGGTTACTACCTATCCAGGATTTTTGACTGAATCATCTAGTTTTTTTCAAGTCTAGGTTTGGTTGCCCAGGGTCCAGGAAAAAGAGCACAACACCAAACAAAACCCCTAATAATAATTTCTTAAATGAAGTGGAGGAAAAGCCCTGTTTAGACAGGTTGGCTGCCTTTGTACACACCACAGCTACTGAGCTTGCTCATCATTGCTGTTCTTACTCTGCTCCTGCATCTGCCACATTTAATTGCAGTATGAAGTCTTTTAACTTCAGGATCCAATTCTGTCCTGCTACAATTCCTCTAGGGCAGCTCAAGTTGCCAAAAGAAAACCTGTCACTATCCCTCTCTGTCTTATCTTCCTCCCACGTTTGTCCCATACATCTGTGTAAAGAGACAGTGCAGGAGGTACCCAAGGTAAAAGGTAGCCTTTATTTTTCCAGGGTTTTTTCCTTTTTTCTGCTTTTAATCTCATCTGCCATGTAGATAGGCGCAGTGACTGCAACAGTGCACAGGAATCTGTGAGCCAGCCAGGAAATCACTGGCTGTGATCAGGCTCAAACACTGAGGAGGCTCTGGCAGATACTCAATGTGAATTCTCCTGCATGCTACAGTCTGTGAATTTATGATGCACTCTGCTGTGTAGCCATAACCTTAGCAACAGCAACCACTGTACAATGAGCAGGAGTTAGTTGCTGCTGACAGTTTGAAGGAGCCCTCCCTTATGGGCAATTTGTGCAGAAAATGACAGGAATTGTAATGATTTCATCTGAAACCATAGCAAAGGCTGCAGTATTTTCTCATCAAACTCAGTAATTCTAGCAATGCAATGAACTGGCAAATCAAGTGCTACCCAGCTTTATAATCACATGCTGCTTGGAAACCTCTGCTTTCTATCTCTGCGATTGCGTCTCGGAGCGTCGTATTCTCTTCTCTATTCTCGTAGAGTCTACGTGATCTGCTACTATCTCTTCTCTTCTCGTTCTCTTATCTTCTCTTTCTGCTGTCTCTGATTCTCTATGTGTCTGCTCTTCTCTTCTCGTCTCGTTCTCTTCTATTCTCTTCTCATTCTCTTCTCTTCTCTTTCTCTTCTCTTCTCTTCTCTTCTCTTCTCTTCTCTTCTCTTCTCTTCTCTTCTCTTCTCTTCTCTTCTCTTCTCTTCTCTTCTCTTCTCTTCTCTTCTCCCCCTCATGCTGTTTACTTTTTCTCCCAGAAGAACTTCCTTTGATTACACCTTTCTGGATCTCTGTAATCTCTTTCACATGACAATTTATTTCCCTGTATTCTTGGGGTAACTGTTAGGAATATATTGGAGGTTGTTTCTGAAAAGGAGTAAATTAATGAACAGATTGAAATAGGTTTTGTGAGCTTTCTTCTTTCATGATGTTGAACACCTTTTTTTATATATCCAACACTAACATTCGTGTTAGAAAACATTTGATTTGCAAAGAAGTTCAAGGCAAGTGTTGTGCATATTCATGCAAACACATAATTGCATATGCAGTCATGTTGGGAATTCCCTCAAATTCAGCACTGAGAGACTTGCTATAGTATTTGACATTCAAAAAACATTCAACCTGTGAGGGGGTCAGTAGACTTTTATTCTTAAATAGTTTGTGAGCTGAAACAGTAAATTCTAAAAATAATAAAATTTAAAAGGAATGTTTATATACTTGATGGGGAGGTTAACAAATAATAAATAGACTTCATGACTTGCTGTGTAGAAAGATATTGCTGTCAGTGTAGAAGCAAAGGAAGTTATCAGGGCCCTACTGTCTCTCCAAGTTAAATTATATCATGCAAATGACAGAAAACACATTGAGGATATGTGTAGCAATTAATCTTAGATTTGATTGGCTCTGATCTGATCAATTTTACTTTAATAAACAGCTACCATAGAAATAAAAAAAAAATGTTAAATAATTAAAAATTTTATCTTTTTTTTCCAAAAGGTTTTTCTTGCTATCTGCAATGGCCAAAAAATCCTTTTATCTGCTGTTTCTAGATGTTATTGAGTTGTCTCTTACCCTGTATTCACGAACAGCATTCCGTGTCCCAACGGCATTACTTAAAAACAATGCAAACTTTGCATTTTAATTACTATGTGCATCCTATTGACCTCCTATCTACTTTATGCCAGCTTCATTAATAACTGATGCCCAAGTTGTTCATCAAATTCAGCAGTGAGCTGTTTTAGTCTATGAAATGAAATTAGGGGTTTTTCCTATGTTTTTGGTGCAAAAGCTAGTTCAAATGCATGAAAGAAAGCAAATTGGAAGAATGTGTCTTCATGAAGAAGAAATGTACTTGTCAGAGTGTGACTATGTGTAACTTGAGCCACTGTAGTCTATGTTTGTCATCTAAATTTTGATCTACCCACACTGACTTTTACATTTTGTATGATGTGTCACCAGAAGCTGTCAAACTGGTCTCAGTTTCTCCTCTGGAGAGCTGTCATGAAGTTGAAGAACTCATTTCTAAGACCCCATGTGCTGGATTTCAGATGTTCATCTATCAGATTGCTCCTGGAGTCACCTGAAACTGGTTCTGCTCCAGAGGCTGGACACACTTTGTAGCCATCCTGTGTTTGGTGTCAGCCCAGGCTGCTGGCACAGCTCACTTGTGCCCCGTGGCACAAAATCCAAGTGCTCCAGGGAGGTGACTTCCTTTGCTTTGTCTTTTTGCTGTTACCTTTGAAAGGGATCATGGGAAACCTGAGTGCCAAGATGATCCTGAGACCAGGCGGAGAGCCCGGAGCAAAGTAAATTTACCTTTGGTGAACAAAGATCAGGCCAGGGAACATTGAAACAAACTGGAAATACCTAAGTCCATGTGACCTAATGGGATGCACCCATGGCTGCTGAGGGAGATGGCTGGTGCACTGGGAGTCCACTCTTGAAGTTCTGTGAAAGTTTATGGGGACTCGAGGAAGTTCCCGAGGGCAAGAGAAAGCAAATGTTACTGCCATCTTAAAGAGCAAGAGGATCCAGTAAACTATAGGCTGGTCAGATTCACCTTGTTTCCCTGGAAGGTGATGTAGCAAGTAATCCTAAGAACTATTTTCAAACATATGAAGGAGAAGAAGGGGAATGTGAAAACTGAATGTGAACTTACGAAGGGGAAATCATGCCTGAACAATCTAAAAGCCTTTTGTAATGAGACAACTGCCTCAGTGGATAAGAGAGAGGAAAATACACTTTTTATCTTGACCTTAGCAAGGCTTTCATCACTGTCTTCCTTAATATCCTCACAGGTGTATTGATGGAGCAGGAGCTAGATAAATGGACAGGGAGATGGGTTGAACACTGGCCAAACTGCTGGGCTGTAAGGATCCAGCTCCAGGCCAGTCACTAGCATTGTCCTCAGTACTGGAACAAATGCTGTTTATTACCTTCATCAGTGACCTGGATGCTGGCACATCATGCGCCTTCCACAAGTTTGCAGATGACACAAAACTGGGAGGAGTGGTTGATCAGCAGATGACTGTGCTGCCATTCAGAGGGATCTGGACAGGCTGGAGGAATGGACAAAGATGAACCTCATGAAGTCCAAGAAAGAGAAATGTGAAGTCGTTTTCATGGGAAGAAAAAACCCCAGTGCATGCAGCAGTCCATGCTGTAGTCTGACCATCTGGAAACCAGCTTGGCAGAGAAGAACCTGAATGTCCTGATGGACTAGTTGACAGGAGTGAACCTTGCAGCCAAGAAGAGTGATCCTTCCCAACTGTTCTGACCTGGGGAGACACAACATCTAGAATCCAGAATTCTGGATTCTAGATGTTGTGTTGGGCTCCCCAGTACAAGAGAGCACATGGATTTCCTGGAGTGACTTCACCAAAGGGCCACAAGGATGATGTAGGGACTGGACTATACAAAGAAAGGCTAAGAGCTTGGGCTGTTCAAAGAAGGCTCAGGCACAGATTTATCAATATTTAAACCCAGCTGAGGAGGAGAGTAAAGGAGTCAAAGCCTCACTCAGGGGCACCCAGTGAAATGACAACGAGTAACGGGCACAAAGTGAAGCACAGGAAATTCCATCCAAACACACAAAACCACTGTTACACTGTGAGGGTGATGGGGCACTGCAACACTTTGCCCAGAGAGACAGTGGAGTCTCCATCCGTAGAGACAATAAAAAATCAACTGGACGTGGCCCTGGGCAGCCTGCTCTGCCTTGTTTGAGCAGAGGCTGGACTGGACAAACTCCAGAGGTGCTCCCCAGCCTCAGCCATGCTGGGATTCCATGAAGCTGCAAGGCAAGTACAGTCCTGCAGGTGCGCATGAAGAGAGCACCCAGATTTCCCCTTTAAGATAATACTGAATTACTCCAAAGTCCGTGATGCAAATGAGGCCTAAGGGCTTCAGCAAGTCGGCTTGCCTGAGATGTTAATGTTTTGACAAGAATGTGAGGAGAAGGGTAGAAACATGGTATAAAATAAAGTCTGAACACTTAAAGAAATTATTTACATATTTTATGAACTTTTAAACACTCAGTATATATATACATTTACATATGTATATATATATATATATATATATGTGCTAGAGCATTACTTTTAATTGTGTTAATAATTACGTAATATTTCCTCTTTAATTTCTAATTTAATGTAGACATATAATTTTACATAAGTCTGGCCAGCTAGTGAAAAAAAAAAACCCAGCCCTGTTTATAAACCATTGAACTACTAAAACCAGAGGTACTGACATTATTAAGAAGGTAGGAGAAAAATATATAAGCTGATGGTACCTGGAGTGAAGAAATAATCCCCCACATACTTACAAGGTTATACTCTTTAGAAAAGAACCACAGATGCACAGAGTTTGATGTTATTAAATATATATGCATTAAAAATACTATAGAAATAGCTCTTAACAGTCTTTTAAATGACAGTCATTAGAAAAAAAATGCATCTGGAACAATTCAAAATATCAATAATTTATGAAAAGTATTTTTTTAGATATTTAAAGCACATTTAATCTTTTCAGTTTATAACCTCAACTATCCAAGTTTCTGCTTTGGTGATGTGTTAATGCTTATTTGCACTGTAAATGTTCAAGCTTTTCAATTCAGCTCTGAACTCAGCCTTGACAGAGCAATTTATCAGTACAATAAATATGGATATTATGGATATAATGGACATGTTTTTTTAATACTTTTTAAGATGTTCTATGAACTTAAACCTTTATTTGCCTTTTTGCAACAGTTATTGAGTTATTTTCCAATCTACACAATTCTCTAATAACTTAGTTGCCTTTAAATTAAAAGTTAGAAATGACTCATGGGAAGAAGAGTTTTATCCTCCTATGTAATTCTGCCACAAATAAGAGTCAAAGTGCTAGAAAGTTGATTTTCCTTTAGCTTAAATCCATGTAACTCTCAGAGCTGATCAAAATACATAAAAAAAACAATAGTATCATTTTATTGTGATTGTTCTGGTGATGTCAGGTCTTTTCATCTTCTCCTTATTAAGCCAAATAATTTAAATGTATCAAAATCTTTCATCAGGAAATCTATAGGTGTAATACTTAGAGGTGAAATGGATAAAAAATATCAGCAAACAGGTTTTAGTTTTTATTGTATTTTTGAGGCATTTAGATTCCCTTGAAGATAATAATTCCTGGGAAGATAAAAATGTTTTCCATTGGCAAAAGAGAAAGTCACTATTGACTACAGTCTCTAGTTTGCTTTCCAGATCCTATCAGATGTACTGTACTTACAGTAATCATGGGGAAGATATTATGGCAGTTGTAATAGGTTAAGTGTGATTCCAGTTACAATGCCTGCACAGGATAAAAATTTTTAAAGCTTCAATTTGAGACAGCAAGAGACTGACATGAAAACTGAAGACATGAAGATGATGATCGATAGAGATGATACCACTTAAAATGACAAGAGCAGAAAAACTCATAAAGCAACAAGAAAGGATTGGATGACCTTGTAAAAAGGCACAGATAATAATCTATAACCTGTAATGCCAGCTGCAACTGGGAGTGTGGGTCTGCAATGTGTAAGAATAAGTATCATATATTTTCTGTGTAGGGGTGTAAGAAAGTGATTTGAACTGTAATTTCAAATTTCACACACAGGGAGTGAGTTATTGTAAATAATTTCAGGGCCCAGTTCTTCAATGAACTTGAGAAAGAGGTTAAAAAATTTTGAGAGGTGACAAATAAAACAGTCCTAAATGTAACCGAGGATATTTACACTGAGAGCTTTTGTCAGCATTCTGCTAGCTTGAAAAACATAAAAGAGATGTGCAAATGACTTGACAATCCAGAGGAAAAAAAAAAATCTGATCTAGTTTATATTTTTGATCTCTTTAATCAGTGTAGGAAGAGAATGACCAGAATACTGTGGTTCAACTGCTTCTGAGCTTTGACCAGAATATAATGTTATCAAAAATCCATGAGAAGATGATACTTACATTTCTCCTTTGAACTTCCTTTGTGCACTTCTCTATAAGGCAGTTAAGGAACTTCCTCTTTCACTTAAATGTTCATTGCCCTTTCCCATGTGTTCCAAAATATCTGAGTCTCTTTCACTGTCAAAAGTATTGTTCAAATTTCTGGAGCTAAAGTAATTCTGTGTATTAATAACCAAGTTAAGTGGAGACAGTTAACATCTACTTTAGAAGCCGGCCAACATTTGTGAACACTTCCAAGAATGGCTTGATTTTTTAATGACAGAACTAGTTGGGAAAGATTAGTTGCTTGTAATAATGTTATGAATTCCAATGCTTGACTGTGTTATCATATCACTCACTATTCTCTTCAGCTAGGTCAATAGCAGCACTGTCAGGAAATGCATCCCAAAGAGGAAGAAGTTTTTGCAATCTTTTCTTTGCTGCTTTCTAGCCTGGCATGCCAGATTTTTTCCAAGAGTACCTGAATGAGACAAGGAGGCAAGGAGGATTTTGGATGACAAGAGAACAGTCTGAGGTAATCCACGGGTTGGGCATGACTGGGGTTAGGAAGATCCAAAGGGAAAACACAGTTGCATAAGGTCTAGTTTTAAATTTTTCAATTATTAAGCTGACCTCTTCAGGTTAGAGGTGTGCATTGGGCACACATCTCCCTCGATGGACAAAATTTTTTGCTAAAATAAACAGAGAAATTTCCAACTAAATCTTGGCTTTTAGCCTCTAAAGGGCATTGCATGATGGAAATAGAACTCAGTCCATAAACTGAGGAGGAGGAGGTATCAGGGTGACAGGGAAGTATCAGGGACCTCAGCAGGGAAGAAAAAGGCACATTTAATGCTGAATCAGACCTGAAGTCTATTGGCTTTTAAACAGATTGTGTTTGAGATATCAAAATGCTTCTTTTCAGCATGTTTGAAATTCAAATGAATATTTGAATTGGAGAGGTTCATGGCAGACTTGGCTGGCTAGCACAGTAAGAGGAACAGATCTGTTATAAAAATATGCCATAATTCTGGAGTTCTATACAAATAATAAATAGTATATAATAAAGACTGTTAACTGCAAGGGTTCTCTCCAATGGCAAAATACACATATTTTCACTTGAACTGCATGAATGTTTTACAGAATGCTTTATTTTCCACAAGTGACCTTGCAACACATTGCCACACCAGCCCTTTAATAATTTAGCTCAACTGCTGAACCATAGCAGCAAAGGTTTCAAAGTGTATCGGTGCATTGTTTATGTTTGGTTACAAAAAACAAACAGGATCCAGCTGCAGTCTGCCAACACATGGCTTGGCCACCTGAATATTGGCTATGCCTGATTAACAGGCACACGTGGACGCTGGGAGTCATAAAAGAGAGCAGCAAATACAAGGGGAGAACATTTGCTGCACAAACCCCATCAAAATCTGCCTTTGTAAAAGGCCAAATGCAAACTGCTGTTATCCTGTTGAAATCTCCCCACAACTCAACAGTTAAAGTACCTACAAACTGAAGATGTTTCAGCTCTGCTCTTAGCTAGTTGCAAAAAACAGGGATTTTTGCTTCCATCTGTCAGGAAGTTCATATTGGTCAGATTGAAGCACTTAGGACACATAAAGTCCTTGTGGGACATCCCAGTGCAGCCTTTTGCAAGCACTTCCACAGCAGATTGCAAATCACACAATGGGTAAATTCTCACAAAGTACTGGTTGTCCAATTTGGATCTAATCCTAAAGAAATTTGCCCAAATTCACAGAAATACTGTGCACCTGTTTATCCACCCTGAGCATTCCTGCTACTGCTTGCAGATCCCACAGCCCCTGCCTTGCTTTATTGTATTGCATCAGTAAATTAGTGACAGGGTTGTCCACAGATAGCAAAACACTGGCTGAACCCTGCCAGGCTCCTGATGGAATGACACTCAGTTCCATTTTGGCCATAAATATAAATCACAGAGAATGATTCATTAAAAAAAAAAAAGAAAAGTAAAGGCCAAACAACTTTGGAAGGTACTCAATGGCCCTTGCTTTTGCAGCAAACATGACCCCAAATATCATTTATAAATAACTCTCAAACTGTGTCATAATTTAGCATTCATCTCACTTTTGGGGACAATAAATAGCATTTAATTTCAAACCATTTGAGTATAATTGAGAGAGCTTTGCAATGTCTGAATAGTAAGAACTTTTTTGCAGCCCTCTTTGGAGATACTGCAGTTGATGCATGAGCAAGCTCGCTTGCACATCTGGTTTTATCATGATCAGGGTTGATTCCTGCAACCAGAGCCTGCAAAGCCAGCAGCACTCCTACTGCAGCCAAAAACAGAGGAGCAGCTGTTTTCATGTGTTCATGCTGCAAATTACTCTTACTTTCCATCACAGAATCTGCAGCTTTTCATAGTTTTCCTCCAAAGAGGTCCACTTATCTAAGTTACCTAAAATATTGTCAGTACTATACAAAGGGAAAAGAAAAGGATTTTTTTCTATATAACCGATACAAAAATAGCAGAAAACTTCTATCTACTCCATAAATATAAATTGATATGTCTAAGCTTATTTAAAACTTTTCAGATTTTCATTTATACTTATGCTTAAGAATATGAGCCCAGTCCTTGCTTTCCCATGGCAACAAAAATGGAATAATGAAATCCAGGCCTAATGGCACTATAGATTTTCACTCCAGTAAACCTGAAGCTGCATGATTTGTCACTCATGCATTTATCTATTTATGGTAAAGTGAGTAAACACCGCATAAAATATATTTTGTGCTTCCTCGGTCTTGGAAAGATTAGCACAAATTAAATTTCACACTAATCTGCCCATGGTCAGGAGTGCTATATTAGGAGTGAGGGGGATTCAACTAATTGTGAAGAATATTTTTCTCTAATAAAATGATCTATGAATATAGCAAATAGGTTCTGGAGGGCTCCCTTTACCAATATGGTCTATCAATACCCGATCAATAAAGGATGAAGAAGAAAATCTATATGCAGAAATATGTCATGTTTGTCAGTATTACTTTAATTTGTTCACCAAATTTGAAACAAGTTTTCTTCTCACTTAACATTTTCAGACAGAGTGTTCAATATTCATTATTTAGGTTACACTGCTCAGTTATGTTTGACCACCCAAGTCACGTGGCATTTGAGTCACGTAAGTCTGAAGAATACACTGAACTGCCAGAAGAGGGAAGTCCAGGATCAGAAGTTTGTTTCTCTGATCAAATGTGTAACCTGACATCAGAATATGAAAACCCTACATAATACTACTCTTTTTTTAAGCAAAATTGCTGAAACAGGATCATGACAGGCATTGAGGAGAAAGTAGGATGAATATGAGATAACTTCTGCAACTCCAATGTTACACTGATCAGTTAAAAAATCTGAGTAATTGTCTAAAGAAAGATGTTACCTTTCTTAGAACTAACCAACCAGTTCTGGTCAGCCCTGGTTTTGGCTGAAGGACAAATAAAAATCCATTATCACTGCATTGGCATCTACCATGCAGGAGGCAGTGCTCTTTCTTTTGAGTGGGTAAAGGTCCATGGGAGGCAATGCTGTAAATGCCCAGGTGAATGTTAATGCCCAGTTACCAGATTCTGATAAAGGTCTGTGGATACCTCAAGGGCAAGCAGCTAGACTTCTTGCCACTGTAAACAATAGAGGAAGATATCCCGAATTTCACCACAGGGATGAAGGTCTGACTGATGTGAAAATCAGTATGTAAAACATGCCAAATACGCTTGAGACGAAATACTTGGAAATATTTGTTCTACACAGTAGGGAAACTGAGATAATATTATACTTCTCTTTGCAGACCTAACTTTCCCACAACAAAACTTCATGTTAATTTTTTAAGTCAGGTTTCTTTTCTGACTTTTGAGAAAGCATTACATAGTTAAAAGTCAGGAATGATGGTATGTAAAACACTGATAAATAAATGTTAACAACTCCCCACTCTCTTCAAACAGAGAATTCTGTACAGTTTCTGAGTAAGCAAACACTACATATCCACAGAAAACACTGTAAACAATATAAAACATCGTGAAATGTATTTACAATACTCTGAATAGCTTTAAACAAAAGCTGTTAAGACTTTAAATATCCAGTCTTTCCTCCTACTGCAATGTAGCTGTTGAAGATTTAAATGCAACGCTTCAGTGTAACATTTACACTTCTCCTTTAGCACATTGATTGGAACACATTCTCCCCTCCCTTTGGCTGCGAGATGCCTTTTCCCGGGGCCGGGCCGAACGCAGCCGGAGCGCTCCCGCCGGGAGAGGGGTGAGCCCGGGACAGCCGCGCTGGGAGCGCCCGCGGGAGCGCCCCGGCCAAAGGCCGCGGGAAGCTTCACACAAATTTTACTAGAGAAGACCTTCACTAGGTACAGAAAGGTGCCCCCGTCCCGCTTTCCAAACTCCTCCGAGAGGTGTCCGGGCGTGGCTGCCTCCAGCCGTAGCCCCAGATTTTGTCAACGTTTTATATGTAAAGGTTTGTAGGGGTTTAACTGGACCTTTATACGACCTTGTTTCACAAAATAAAGGACAAACTAAACACATACATATTTATATAAAATATAAATATTTGTACATATTAATACAAAATATATATTTTTATATTTATATGTTTTTTATATTTATAGAAAAAATGGTTCTATAAAAATAATGGATTTACTATGAAAATGAAAATAACTTAGAAGATTTATTACACTGTATATGTAGGTATATGAATATGTAGGTATAACTACTAGTAGTATAGCACACAATTTTAAGCAATATTGAAGGAATTCTATTAAAACTAGCAAAAAACAAGTAGAGGATGCTGTTACTGATCCCATACCTGTATATGGGCAAATCGTTTTTTTCTCTGTCTCAAGAAGTAACCTTCAAGGGCATCCCCACTGGAGAGAGATGTCTCCAAACACATTCCAAGAAGGGGTATGTTTGAAGTTAGAACCTGGGACTGAGCTTTTATAGACACTGTCATTCATATGTCTCCAAGCCAGCTGTGTCAGATCAGCATATTTAAATAATTTACCATCAGTATCACTTATTGGTTCCTTTACCAGATATTTTTTGATCCTCCTCAGAATGATTAATTTTGCAATTGATGAGTCAGGCAGGTTCCAGCATTCTTCATCACCAAAAGAAAATGAACCCCCTTCTTTATTCACCACTGGTAGCTTGGCAAACAGGATGCTGTTCGAGTTGTTTTACCCCTGCTTCAGACAGAGCATCCTGCTACAGATTCTCAGACAAATCTCAGTTAGAAAGCATTCACAGGTCTTTTTTATGACCTACATTGCTGATTCTTCTGCATTGCACAGTAGCTTGTCCTGCAGAGGATGACTGGAAGTGCGCTGTAAGGGAACATCACACTGGGAAACACTGCTCCTCACCTTCAAGAACAGCTACTGCTTAGGAAAATTGTTAAATCCGCGTCAATTTGGTGCTTAGGTCCTTCTCTATGATTTCCCCAGCTCCATATTTTGTTCAGAAACATGGGGTCTCACCAAGGAAACAGTGAGACACTGTTTTTAATCCTTCCTTTGCATCCAAGAAAGACAGAACAATGATTCAACATAGGGTGTATGCACACTGGTTTTCCTTTTCATGCAGGGGGGCTGTTCCTTCCACCACTTCAGTAAGCATTCCAGCTCTGTTCCAGGAAATAAAACACAGGTTTAAAATAGCAGTCACTCAGCTTAAGTGATTATCAGAACATTTGCAGGAATCTGATTGCCTTCCAGTTGAATGGATCATATCATAAACCTCCCTGGGGAATGTTCCCTTTCAACCAGCAATAAAACTATGCTATTGCTCATCTTTTGGTCCACAGAAGAATGGCCAAGATCCATTCACTGAAGTTTTCTCTCTCCCTCTTCATGATCATTTGCTTGCCAATGTTTAGTATTTATCCTTTAAAGCTTCATCCCTTCCCTTTTAAGGACAACACAGTATTATACTGATGTGTTAGACAAAGAGACTGCATGAGTTGGTCCCATTTTTCAGCAGCAAGTCCTACTGAATTCACTAGATCATGACGAGATGTAGCCTGGAATGCACATTAAGGTATTAATGGAGTGTGTATGCTTGATATCAAGTTTTCATGCTGAGCTGCACTGGTGTTAATCTAGTTTGATTACAAAGCCTAATGTAAATTCTTAGGCAGATATTCTATTTTAGCTGAGAAACGAATGCCGACAGTTTACTGCAAGATGACAAATGAATGCTGACATTTTATTCTTACATGTTTATAAATCAGTTTAAAGGTTAAGAGTCATTAATGCAGGCAATCTGAAGAATCTATATACATAAACAAAATATTCATTTTTTGATAACTATGTATGTCCAATGTCATTCACAAAATATAGAAGTCAGATTAAAGAATGAAGGGAAAATTGCAAATTTATCAGTATTAGTTTATCTTTTAACTGGAAACTAAATTGCCTGATTGATAGGCCTTCTGATCAAACCACGGTGTACAATATGGGTTGGGGTGTTTTTTGTCATTTACTTTAAAAATAAAATATCTACATGACAATTTGTAAAGAATAAAGGATTAACTCCTCCTTTCCCATATGACCCACAGAGATTAGAAGCATGCCAGTAACTGTACCAATCTTCCAGGCACTCTGGAAAACAGATGATTGGGGTGGTTTGTGCTAGGACACAGCATAGGAATAATTTGCATTCTTATTTTTATTGCACATTTTCCTGATGTTACCAGAACTAGAAATAGTCATGGATTCCTGATCTATTCCAAGAAAAGCTCTAAACAGTGCTTTGAGACGAGCACAAAATCCAGTGGTAGTTTTTAATGGTGGATGAGGGCTGCCACTGGATGAGAAAGAATGCATGGCAAGTAAAAATTACTTATGGAATTTGCTAAAACTCTGATGGAGACAGACAGTCTAGATGAGCATGCCCTATGCTCCATGTTAGACATATGCACCATGAAAGATATGAGCACCTTCTTCATCATATTCTGACATTTTTAAAATAATAGAAAGAGGTTTCTCTGCAAAGGGGAATTCAGGTCAATACCAACTATTAAAAATTTGAAGTGGAATTGGCTTTGTGAAATACAAGACTAGAATCCTGGAACAACTTCTGGACATGAAAGCACAACAAACTTCAAAGCATTCATGATTGTTTTTCCTGTGTAAATGACCTACACAGCACGCTCTGTCACATACAGTCCAGATCCCAGTTGTTTTCCAGATATTTATGAGATCTTCCTGATACAAATATGGTATTTTGTATATTTGTTACCCATTAGCTGATGAAACAGACTTTCAGAGCTAGAATATATGCCTAGAATATTTTTACTTAAGATATGCACACACACATATATATATACATATATATGTATTTGTATTGTGTATATGTATATGAAGCTTTATACAACATACTCATGAAATAGCTATGGTCAAAGAAAGCTGAGAGCTGAGAGCAGATCTTTGAGTATTCTTTGACTGATTCTTTCAAATAATTTGCTTATATTTCTCAACATTCTTGAATCACTTGAATCAAAATTGCTCAGAAATGGTTTTCTGAACACTTTCTGCTTGTTTTGTTTTATAAATAACCAACTAAGGAAATGAATACCATTCAAATTCAGAAATCTATTTTATGTTAAATAGGAGACAGGCTGCTTGGTGTTTGTCAGAAAAGTCTTTCCTGAACTTACTAGTGCAGGACCTGCTTCCCTTCCTCAGAGGAAAGTCAGAAAATGGAATCTGCAGCTCAGGTCTAGGAAATGTTCAGACTGAACATCACTGTTACATGAAAACTTCCTCTGTAAAACATTCAGAGGTCTAAAAACAACAACAACAACAAAAAAAAAAAAAAAAATCCAGAACATTGCTAAACTGAAATTCGCTTTCAATTCAAGACACTTCTCACTGCCTTCTTCACAGCTCTTTTATACTTCTTCTCAAGATGCCAGCTGGCATTCAGGCTGTTGTTAGGAAAAGTTTAGGGGATGAGCTATTGACAGACAGTCAATCTTGGTAAGTAAGGCTTTTCATTTTACCCCTACAAAGATGTAGTGTTTTTTCTCAGGAAATTGCATGCAAGTAATTCAAATGTAAGCCTTTTCCTGAACCCCAGCAATAAAATATATATTCTACTCTATGCTGAGCTTCACTTTGTCTGACCACTGCATAAGCACCTGCCAAACATAATAAACATTTGCAGTGCAGCTATATCATTACATTTGTCTGCCACAATGGCTTGATCAAATTGACCTCTTGTTATTCAAGAGGCTGAACAGACATCTGGAACTGCATGGTGGTATGGCAGAATTGTGCTTTTTGTATTGAAAATATTTCAACTTTCTGAAAATTGTGACATAGAAGATAGAACTGTCATCTGGATATGTTTGAAGTTTGTGTCTTGGTTTTTAATGATTATATTTAAAGACTCTCCACTGAAATAAAACCAAAATATCATTCATCAAAGATAAATAACTTTTAAGCTTAATGTTTAAACTAGATTATTTGTTCAGGGAGAAAACATTCACCACCACTAAATTTGGAAAATAACATAATCTGCATTCACATAATACTTTATGTCTGAGGAATAATCTTTTTTTAAACATGTTCACTGCTCAGGATATGAACTGCTCATGGCTGAACCAGTGAGATCTCATTTGTGTGTCAGTGATTATATCCCCTAAAGCCAAGCTTCTCTATTTTCTATGTCCTATATCTACACTGGCACAGCAAATCACATCATGTAGCTAGACTGTCCCACTGAATCTGAACTTGAATGTCCTGAATGAACTGCCATTGAGGGGCACTGAATGGGTCTTAGAAATCTTTGATAGTTTCAGAGTAATACAGGAAGGAAACTTATTTCTTGTGAGTTCCCACAATTTACATGGACATTGTCTAGAAGTTTTCAAATTGTGCATTACTTCTCCAGCCTTCTTCTAAACAGAGACCAGGATAAGTGTCCCATCTCACTTTTGTTTCTTGAGAAGAATAACTGATGCTTCTGAAAATAAGTTTAAAAAATACTTCATATAGCTCTGAGGAAAGAAAATATTTCCGATGAGGAAAGAAAATATTTCCGATGATGCCTCAAGACAACTTAGACCAGCAGATAACTAAAATTGTACATGAGTGTTCATACACCCAGTAAACTAAAAAGCAGTTCCATACTTTCTGAAAGAAGAGTTTTTGCTGAGAAGAACACAGCTATGGATGCATAAAAATTGATTCTTCCACCCTTCAGATTGGGAAGGCAATGGTCTTGGAACTTGAGGAAGCCTTTACTGTCTTAGGAGCTGGATTTTGAAGTTGTTGTCAGAGAAGATGTGAAGGGGCACATCTTACATGGTCTCATGGGGGTTTAAACTGTTGGAATCACAGGCTGTGTTGAAGCCACAATATCTGCTTTCTTCTTATCTGGAAGTCCTTTAGATGGACAGGACTTCACCAGCTGGGGAATCAGGCCCGAGCAGACACTGAGATAAGTTTCTATAGATGCACCCTGCTTCCCTAAGAAGTGAATTCTCAAGCTGCACCTTTAAGAGTGCTATCATGTCTGTGATTACCAGTGTCAAGTCCCACAGTCACACAACCTCTCCTTGCTGTAAATAACCCTACAGTAGTCCAGGGAAAAATTAAATCTTATGTAGTGCAAACACTGGGTGTGCTCTTTTTACACTCAACAAAATCACCCTCTTCTCAGAAGTCATGAACTGTTGTCTAGATGGGATTTCAGCTGTCATACATATTTCAGAGAAGAAAGGAGTCAAAGAATGATGTGACTCCTTTAATGGTAGCAATTCTCTAAGTAACTGGCCTTTCAACATGTTGCAGGTTATTTATTCCAAAACTAGGTGGCTATACAGTGGTAGCTGAGCTTGACCCAAAATGCCTATAAAAGCAAGGCATTTTGTTTTAAACTTTTTTTAATGAATGAGTCCTTATGAAGATGGTAATATGAGGTATGAATTAGACCAGCTAACTGCAGTTTTTGGGATGTATTCTCTCTGTGGCATCAGAAAAATGTGGAGCAACTCCAGCTGCAATTTAGAATAAATTACTTACTTTGTTCTGATGAAACTGAAAGGAGAATCTAGTCTGATTAATGCTAAATGAAAAACAGTGTGACTACTTACTGCATCTATTTTCAGTGAAAAATTACTAGATCTATATTAACTCATTTGTAATATAAATGTGGATGGACAGATCTTCAGTGTATTCCTAGTGATTCATGTGGTGCTCAGCTAGTTTTGTTTTCACTGCATTCCTATTAGGTGAGCACAACTCTGGAACAACTGTTACAGGTTAAATTTATTTATGTTAAAAATCAATTTCCTTTCTGATGAAAAATTGATACAAAAATCAAAGCAAACTAATTAATTGATTAGGGTCTGAATGGAAATAAACAAATCCAACACTTGGAAAAAAATCACTTCATCTTCACTGAGCCAAAACTGCCTTTCTCCCTAGAAAAACTTCTAGCCTGATGGAACTTGGGATATGATAGCAAAGATAGGCTGAGGTCCCAGTCTGAATTTAAATTAAAACTTTTCCAAGTTTAGCAGTGTTAGATCTGAAAGTTTTTCTCACCTCACTGCAAATTATTTTGTATTTTTCTTATGTACACTGGTTTTTTTGGCCAAGCTGAAACTGAAACTTGGGGGAAAGAGGGAAAGGGAAATGTGGAGAAAAAGATGGTGTTACCAAGAATATTGGAGAAGGAAAAGGGAAAATGAACTTGACATCTTAGTTGGAGACAGGGTATTATAGACCTTTCAGGTAACTATAGACTTTGGCTTTGGAACACACTATTTTCAAACAAAATTATTTTGAAGGCTCTGGAACAATTACTATACATGCAGCCTGTAGGCCTGATGCTGCTTTCAGTTATGCTACTGATAGCTCAGAAAGTCATGCTGCTCCCCAAAAATCTTCTTCCAGACTTCCATTATTGCAACTAACAACACACTTGTGGTGGAAAAAATACAGACAGAAGGTCTGAAGATGCCCTAGAGCATGAAGACCTGCCAAATAAAAATGATGTAGGCAAAATTTTGTAAGATTATGGACAATGGCTTGCTGAAGTTCACAGAATCGTAAAATGGTTTGGGTTGGAAGGCACTTAAAAGATCATCTAGTTCTAATCCTCTTGGCATGGGCAGAGGCACCTCCCACCAGACCAGGTGGCTCAAACTACCATCCAACCTGTCCTTGAACACTTCCAGGGACTGAGCATCTGCAGCTTCTATGGGCAACCTGTGCCAGTGTCTCACACACTTCACAGTAAAGAATTTCTTCCTAATATCTAATCTAAACCTACTTTCATTCAGTTTACCCCTTGTCCTGTCACTGAACGTCTTGGTAAAAAGTCTCTCTTTCCTTTAACTCTTTTTAAATATTGAAAGGCCACAGTAAGATCTTCCTGGAGCTTTCTCCTCTCCCATCTGAACAGCCCCAACTCTCTCAGCTTGTCTTTGTAAGAGAGGTGCTCCATCCCTCTGACCATCTTGGTGGCCAGGTAGGGTCTCACCAGAGCAGAGCAGAGCAGAGAGACAAAATCCCCTCCCTTGCCCTGCTGGCCATGCTGATTTTCATGCAGCTCAGAATACAACTGCCTTTCAGGGCTGCAAGTGCACACTGTCAGATCATTGTGTTGAATGTGGTGAGGGCTGTGAAAGGCAACAAGCAGAGCTTCTGCAGGTCTATCAGCAGCAAAGACTGGGAAAAAGGAATGTGCCAGCTGATGAAGAGGCAAGGGCATAATAAACTTGGTGTGAACGGAGCAGAGGTACTCAATTCCTTCTTTGCCCCCTTCTTCTCTAGACAGCCATGAATCATAGGAGTCTGAAGCAAGAAATAATTAGTTCTGGTGGGCAAGGATCAGGACAGGGAACATTGAAATAAACTGGATGTATTTAAGTCCATGGGACCTACAGGGAGGCACTCCCGAGTGCAGAGGGAACTGCAGATATCTGTGAGTCCATTCTTGATTAAGGTCATATGAAAGGCCATAGTGACCAGGGGAGAATTCTGAGCACTGAGAGAAAGCAAATGTCATTACCACATTCAAAAAGGCATGAAGGAAGGTTCAGGGAAACTACAGGTCAGAGCTCCGCCTTGATCTTTGGGAAGGTGATAAGCAAATAATCCTGAGAACCATTTCCAGGCAAATAAAGGACTACAAAGTTACTGGGATTTATGAAGATGAAATCATGCCTACCCAGAGAAGTTTATACAATGGAGTGAATAGTGACAAGCAGTGAATTCTATTTATTTGACGTCAGCAAAGCTTTTGACAGTCTCTCCTAACAACCTTGTAGACATTCCGATGGAATATGGGCTAGCTAAATGGACAGGGAAGTTGACTGAAAACTGTTTGAACTGCTGGGCTGATAAGGCTGTCACCAGCACCATGATGTCCAGCTGCTGATCAGCCACTAGTGGTGCTCTAAAGGAGTAAATACTGCTGATCATCTGTGGTCTTGTTCACAGGGGTCCCAGGATGAGGGAAGAGACAAGAAAGTTGACTCCATGTATCAGAAGCTTGATTTATTATTCTAAGATAGATAATATATTAAAACTATACTAAAAGAATAGAGGAAAGGATCTCAGTACAAGGCTAAGCTAAGAATAGAAAAGGAATGAATAGCAAAGGTCTTCTCCCAGACCGAGACCTGCCGGACAGGTGATCTGTGATTGGCTCTTAATTGGAAACAGCCTGACGAGGCCAATCAAAGATTCCCCTGTTGCATTCCACAGCAGCAGATAAGAATTGTTTACAGTTTGTTCCTGAGGCCTCTCAGTTTCTCAGGAGGGGAAAAATCCTAAGGAAAGGATTTTTCATAAAACATGTCGGTGACAATCATCTTCATCAATGACCTGGATGCTGGCACATCATGCACCTACCACAAGTTGGCAGATGACACAAAACTGGGAAGAAAGAGGGTTTGACAGACTAGGTGGCTGTGCTGCTGATCCTGAGAAGGATCTGGAAAGGCTGGAGAAATGGACCAAGAGCATCTCACTGAGTCGAGCAAAGGATAGTGCAGATTCCTTCTCCTGGAGAGGACCAACCTAGGCACAGAAATAAGTTGCTCAGAAAGGCTTTATGGTCTTTGTCCTGGGAGATATTTAGAAACATAACTGGCCACATCCTTGAACAAGCTGTCATTGCTGACCCTGCCTGGGTAGGGGTGGGTTGGACTGGGCAGTTTCCAGAGAAGCCTGCCAGCCTCAGCCACCCTGTGACACTGGGTTTACTGGGACATAGCTCTACCCCTCCAAAATTTTCAGGAGGTAATGGCTTCTACTCCACAGCTAGTGGTAGTACATACAAAATAAGCTGTTTGTATAATATATAAATGCAGCAGAACCTGTATAAAGGTCACAAAGACATATTCTCTTTTATCTGCTTGTAGGCACTGCAACTGGAGTGAGCGATTCCATAATTCATTTCAATGGGAGTTTTGTAAGCATTAGATGTAGGTTCCAAATGCCTGACCTGCATTTTTATGGGTGATTTGTTAGCAGCAGTGGGTAATCCTGGGGAGAGAAGAGGTTTTGATACTCAGCTGAGTACTAACTTTAACTCATCTCCATTTCTAAGAGACATTCAGATAGCAGAGTAGTTCATGTTTTCAAAATGCTGCTTTTTGATTCACACTATTTACTGAAATGAAACAAGTAATTTGTTTTTATCTGAGCCTGCATCACATGTCTCACTTCACTGCTGGTTCTGAACATCAGTAGAAGGTTCTTGAACTGTGCTTGTCTACACCACTGTGATGCATCCACAGTGTGATCTTCCACAGCTCAGAGTAATGGTTCATAAGTGTCACTGGACAAAGTTGTACAACATGTCATTTTTTCATTTTAATCTTATATGGTGATAAGAAAGTTTTGGAATTTGTTGTTTGAGAAAGAAAAGTGGCATTTTTATCACCTTAGAATAAATCCTACTTTCACCTTTCTGGTTATTGGTATTAATTATGCTTGTCATGAACTCAGAGCAAATGCACAAAGTAATATTTTCACTTAACTTTAATACATGGTTGGCAAGTACACACAGCAGTTTTGTATCAGGAAGGTCCAACAGTTATCTTCAAGCTGAATACTTTATATAAATATTATTTTTGTATTGTGAATGTCATTATAAAATATAACAGGCATAAACTATGATATATTTTGATGTTACAAGGAACACAGTATGTTATTGACAAGGAAAGTTCTTGCAGAGCAGACAGTTTTTCCTTGAAGTGGCTATCACAAAGTGACACTGAATCCCTCTAGCACAGTAAAGTTTAAGTAAGTGAAATCATGTCAACATCTTTTATATAATTATTACTTTTAGCTCCACAAATTGCATGAAAGCTTTCAGTGATACTATAGATTTCAGTATGTTAAAAACTTCTGCAAACTGTGCCAACTTCTGTTTTCTGAATATAAATATTACCTACCCAAAACTACACTTCTCATAAAAGGAAAGTAATTTCTGGTATAATTTAAAAAAAAAAAGCACAATGCATGTCAAATTTTCTAACACTGAAGATAAGCCTTGGCTGCTGATAGGCTATTTTCCCATTGTCTGCCTAATGTAAAAAGACAAGAAACCACCTCAAGGCCAGAAGCCACAAATCCCTTCCCCACATTATGGGCCTTGAAGACCTTAATGTCCCTTTCTCTGTGTTCCAATGGCTTTCTCTCTGTTTTGCAGAATAACTCCCATGGGAGGAGAAAAGCAGTAAATGTTGACTTCCCTCTGTCCCTGTAGCTGCCTATGTGTAAGGCTTGGGATTCTCCTGACATCCCTAAGTAATGACTAGACCTCAACAACTGAGGAGCACAGCCTCCATTTTAGGCATGAATATTAGGTTATTATATCAACAGTGAGTATTAAAATTATCATTCTTCCATGGAGATTTCCTACAGGGAATAAATTCTAAGTCAAAGCAAACAACTGAGTGACTCTCTGGGTAGAGAGGAGTGAGTTTTAAGATGTGGTGAGGGGTATAAAAGTCCTAACAAGGGGTCTCAGCTGGAGATGAGAACAGCTGAGAGCACATAGAGGAGTTCTCAAGTGACTCCACGTCTCCAATGATGGAGATTACCACATTCCCCAAAACACCAGCTTAGGTGAATCCTTCACCCGGCCTCCACCGTGAATCATTCAAGGTGGGGAAAGAGTTAAAAAAACTCCCACAGTAGAAAACAAAACAGGACATTTATAAAACCAACTAAGTTGTCAGGTGGAAAAAAATGAGTGTGAAGGCCATTGGGTTGGTAGGTAGGAACACATTCCTTGGCTTGGGACCTGCACAAAGCAGCTGAGAGGTTGGAGCCTGGGCAAAGCATCTGAGAGCAGAAAGGTGAAAGAGCAATTTTGCCAGGACATTTAAATTTGGATATGAAGGAGCATATCATCACCCTCCATGCACCAAAAGGTGCCAGTTTCCTTATGCAATGAAGACTAAAGCTTCTGACTATTGCTTCTGCAACAAAGGATTTTTCTAATCACCTTATAGAAGTGCTTGATCTAATCTCTTAATCTAGTTTAGGTTGTCTCCCTGTTTTGGACATTCTCATCTCTCTGTGCATGTTTGATACATGTGTGTGTGTTTATAGTAAAAAACTCCGTGTATTTGAAAGCTGAAATTGTCAGAATCACCATTTTCTGTTCACCCCAGCATGAAAGCCTTGTCTCACCCTTGCAGTCACAATTCATCCATCTCATGCCACTGTATTATGCAGAAGCTTTAATTGTGTGACTGCAGATTTCCTGCCCACCTCCCTTCCCCATGCTCTGTCTCACTCCATACGTAAGTGCCACCACTGTTTTGGTTCATTTTGCAGTGGCTCTGCGTGGTCTGGATTTGAAGAACTGTTGGTGACCTCTGTGGAAGGCCTCAGTGGAGGGACCAGGCGGGCTCCCAGGCTAACACATCTGAAGCCTGGGTATTTGACTTGACTCTAGTTTACAATAGGGTCACACACATCTGCTCTGTGGATGTCTGTCCTGCACAGGTCATGGCAGCACAACACACCAACTGTGAAGGTGACCTGGAAGGTCAAAAGACTTGTGACTTGTGGTTCTCTTCCCCATTGTCAGCCTTGAGGTAAAGGTGACTACAGAAGCCAGAACTTTGCATTGGCAATATTTAGAATTTGGGAGCAAACTTCCGAGGATTTTGTCTCATCAGTATTTTAGCATCTCTCAAAAGGCCTCCAGGGACATGAAGCATTTTAAAAGTGCTGGTGCCTTGTAACTGCTGCCTTCTGTAGCCATCAGTGCACCCATACTACACTTTTGGGATTAACAAAGAGCTGCTTCCTTTTTTCCTTATCTTCTTTGCCCCTCAATAAGTTTATCCCACACCACCCTTTACCCATTATACTCACCATGGAATTTTCTTTAAGTCAGGTTTTCCAGGCTGCTCCAGTACCATCTCAGTTCCACTGTTTTAGAGGGGCTTCTGGCTCATAGCTTATGTATGTACATTCAGTGGAGTGAATTAGCCACCCTACATGTCATCTTGATAGTGGTGCTGGAATTGATTTAATTTTTAAATTTCTACATTGGGGTTTTTGTTTTTTATTTTTTTTCCATCTCAATTGGCCAGTGGCACAGTGTTTATTGTACAAGGGACAAATCACCTTATTCATACTCTCTATTATGTGTAGGATATGACTTCTTCATTCCTGCAGACAGTGTGGACAATGAACACAGTCAATAGTTATCTAGTGGAAATGAGAGACTGAGAAATTTAGGAGTGTGGATCACAGTAATATCTATGATGTAGTTTTATGATTATTTGCAATAATGAGAAGATGTTACCAGAATCCTAATGTTATTGCAATTACTTCAAGACAAGCAGACATCAGCTGGTAGCAATATGCTTTACTGTTTCTCTTCTGCAAAGAAAAAAATCACCATTGTTCTGTGAAAACTGATTGTGGTATGAATGTGATATGAATGAGATCTCACAACGACCTTTCAGAGTCTGAATTATGCAATAAAAAAAAATAAATTAAGCAGACAGGGATGTGGCTAAATTAGTTCTGAGTATTGCCTATGGATGGGATGTTTTTTTGAATAAGGAAATCTTCCTCAAAACCCCAAAAGTTGAACATGAAACCTGCCAGGCAATCAGTACACAGGGATTTAGGCAGGAACCAGCTCTTCTAAATAGTAAGTCTTCATGTGGAGCAATTTTATTTTTTTGTAACATAAACCCAGGAAATATTTGAATGCCTTTTGCTGAGCTGTTCACCCCATACCCCAAAGATTTATTTACTGACACCAGCTGACAGGGATTAAGGGATCCCAACCATTTAACTGAGGTGGTCTGTTTCCTGCTGAATTCCAGGTGTCAAAGACTAAGGATGGAGTCCTTTTGCATAGGTGATTTGATAAAAAAATTAATAACCTTACAAAAATCTAAAATAAGAGCATGGGAAGAGAATCTTTTAGCAATAGGCAGTTGATCAACTTGGAAAAAAGTGTAGATATAACCTGAAGAGAGCACAAATAACCCCACAGTCAGAAAACAGACTTAAGGAGTTTATTTTGGTAAACAATAATTATGACTTAAATGTAGATGTGCTTTAAGCCTCAAGCTGGGATTAGGCCAGTATTGTGCAAACTGGTTTAAGAGACAGGAGAGAGATTTCTGGCTGGTCAAAGTGTTTATGTTCTTATTTCACATGAGCAAATTTAAAAAATGAGTGCAATAAAAAAGTGAAACAATTGAAAACAGTCTATAAAGTTATGGGAAAACCCAGTTCCTGAACCCAGCTATGTGAGCAGCTTTTTATAAAGTGCTTTCTGTTTTAAAAAAAAATTTACAAAAAATTTAAAATAGTATCTGCTACCCACCTAGCTTGTGTACAATTTTACTTTTATAGAGTGTGATGGTATAACTTAGGGGCTTAGCACATGTCAGAGTTGCCAGTTGTTCCTGTGAAATGACTAAAATATATAAAAAGTGTTTACAATTGAGTAACTCTGCACCCACAAATGAACAGGTTGTGCTTATTTTGAACTTGTAAAAATGGAAGCAGTCGACCAAATAGGTGATTTATAAAGAGAAAACGCTAGCAGAATTATTCTGTTGTGTGAAAGAAATTGGACTAGCCAGTGGGAAGAATATAATGCAGCATGGCAGGCTTTAATTTACCTCTGGAATATATCAGGAACCCTCAGCATTTCTGGATCAGAAATTGTTTGTGATAAGGCTTTCCTCTTTCAGCACAACTTCTCAACTAGGTGTTTGCTTTAACATTGATATTTTCCTTTACTTTCTCACTGTCTAAACACACCCCTATAGCTCTGCAATTGTAAATTACACAACCCATGGCCTTCTTACCAGCTTCACCTAAAAAGTTTTCATCTATGCATGTGGATCTTTCAGAATCAGGTTATTTTAATCCAGATGTAATCTGGATTACATCTGGATTAAACCTAGTTCTTTAACCCATTATTGCATGATGAATGATCTTCAAAATAATGGTTTGCCACCAAAAAGGCTAAAAGGTACTATCTGTTTCAAATATTGTGAAGTCTTAGATATCCTGGTCAATTTTCTAATGAACGCTTAATTGATAATCAGGAACATTTTGTTCATTTTATTGTCCCTGTGATTGTAATGCTATTTTTCCTTCACAAGTGTTATTATCTGAAGTATTTGCTAGAGGATCAACTTTGGGCCTACTGAAATGAATGTACACATCTGCTATCTTTGTGCAAGTGAGAATTAGTACAATTTTAAGCACTCTTGACCTGTATTTAAAGCCCGGCTAACCAACAGAATTGCTAACTATAGTTTTGAAGTGTTTATTATTTTTGCTACTGGGTTACATGTAGCTACACTTATAAATAACAGGAAAAAAAAAGGACAGTTTCAGTTAAAAACTACACAGAAATGGAGTTGCTGAAAGCCAGTTGCATTGTATGCTCTTATGCTAGACTATAACTGGTTGTTGTGCTGAAATATCATCCCTTTATGTAGCTTGTTCTGAGTTTTTCTTTGGCTGATATAAGAACTAAATTGCAACAGTTTATGTAACTATTAGGATTATGGTTTTTCTTTAAAATTTGTAGGATAAAAGTGCATCAATAGGTCATTTTATAATCCTAATTATTTTTATGAAAATGGTGTAAAGGAGACCAAAAATTTGCAAGTGAATGCAAGTGAATTAAAATCTGAACTAATTGTGCATTAGTTCAGATTTTAATATAACATAAATTATTGATTAATATTTCTATACTGAATTAAGGGAGCAAATCACTGTTCTCTTAAATGAATCATCTTGTTTTTCATCTAAGAACACTGAACACATGAAGAATCATACCAGAGGTACTAGGAAGGAGATTGTTCCACTGAATCTGACATATGGAGATACTGTCAGGGAAGTATATGTTTCTTGGCACCAGTAAAGAAAACAGCCTTCCTGGTTTCAGACCCTCACTTTTAACTTTTAGTTCACTGGGCAGTCTTAGACCCAATTGCACGAGTGACGAGTCAGCAGGGACTCCCTGGAAGTGAAGGCATCCTTTGTACTCATTGTCTCTTTGAATACTTTGCTTCCACTGAAGAGAGGGCAATGTTATCTTGTTCCTAAGAGCCTTTTCACAGCTTGTGAACTCTAAATCAACCTTGAAAAACAAAACTTAAAAAAAATTAAAGAAATTGCAGCCAAACTTCTCCAATTATCTGGAATTTTATTCCATCCATATACATGCATAGTAACAACATTTGTTGAGAAAGTATTTCTATCAGAAGTAGAACATTATCTTTGTGATCACCAGTTGCAGTATTGCTACTCTTATATTTAAATATATCTTATATATGAATTAGATTCATAATTGCAGCATTGAGTTTAGGGTTTTGTTTTAGACTGTGCCTTTCAAAAGATAAAACTGATTGATATGACCTCATTTCTTACAATACTGCTTCCAGTAATTTTGTTCATTCTTTATAAAGTATTGCATTTAACAGCAAAGGTTTAAAAATTGAGACAGAGATGCATCAGCGAAAGAAAATACAAGTACTATACAAGAAAGAAAATGCCATCTTCATTTAACGTACGTTTCAGATTAAGAAAGTGGACAGAAACATACTGCTACATACAAATGCAAAGCCTAATGACTAAGGTACTGTATGTGCTAAAATATAAAGTGCAAACTGAGCCCAATTGTTCAAAAAAATTGAAATTTTAAGGCGAACTTTACAGCATAGTTAAAACTTCTTTGCAAGTTATATTTTAGCATATACATATATCTGCAACAGCATATAAGAAAAAAAATCAGGATACACAAGTGCTTTTGAAGCTATTTCTAAAATGCTTTTCTGTATTGTTTGCGACTATTTTCTTTAAAATCTACTATACAGTGCAAACCATATGTGCTACACAATAACTATACAATAACATTACAAATGACTTTAATATAAAGTTTTTAAATAAAAAATAACATAACTACAGCTATGAATACTGCTGGTAAAATAAATTAATATTTTTGAAAATGGCACCAATATTACACTTTACTAATGGACTGTAATGAAATTACACCTTTAAGTCTTCAACTCCGCAATAGTGAAATCTCCTGATTGTCCAGATGTAATTCAAACAGCTTTTTTTAAACTGCATGGAACAATATGCTAAACACATGTACCAAAGGTGACAGATTGTTTCATTTGACATGTTCTGCTGCATGTGAAGAGCAATAAAACTTCTTGTGAGTTATAAAGTTTGAGAGATTGTTGAACTGGATGTCACACAGTCGGCAATACTTTCCACTGGTTGGAGCCTGGGTAGAGCCATTCACACCTTTCGCTATACTAGACAACTGTTCCTCTGCTGTAGGAATTGCTGGAGAGACGTTTTCATTTGTAGCTAAGGGATTCTCAGAGATCCAAGAAGGAGACTTGTGCCCATCTTCATGTGGAGGATTCTGGGAAATGTTCTCTTGCTGTGGGTTAGCAGCAGGTCTTTCCTCCTGTTTTAGTCCCCCATTAACTATTACCATGCCTCGGTTTTTCGGCAGTAGTGGAAGAGATTCTTTCTTCTGCACAGCACATCCATTTGAAGGCGCCTGGCCTTTAGGAGATTCACTTTCTGTATTTGTGCTTTGATCTAAATCAGTATTATGAATGACGAGAGAACCAGAAATGTAATCACTTGGCTTTATTCCATAATATGGAGAAAGCTGATCTGCTCCTTTAGCTTTCTTTATTGCTCCAGGGTAAAGGCATTGTGGAAGAAACAAATGTTTGTTTTCTTCTTTTGTAGCAATAAGCTGGGCCGCCTCACTAAAGACTTTCAGTCCTTGAAGTGTTGCTAAGTGTGTGGAAAATAAGTTTCCATTAGGAGAGGACTGTTTTGAGTTTCCATTTTTTTCACATTTGATTATGCTTCTCTCATAACTGACATCAGGGCTGTTTCTTTCACTTTCTGGGTTTTGAAACACCTTACTGTCGAGTTGTCCCAGGTCACCACGCTGATGAGCAGTGACAGGACAAAAATTTTGCTTGTGAGCCAGGTAGTTCTCTACCTTGTTAAAACTGATCTTGCATACGGTGCACTCATGGTAGTCCAGCAGCCTTTTGGGAGAAGTGGACGTCCTCTCCGACGGGGGTAAGCATTTTTTACTGAGATCTATTGGCACATCCATCTCCAAGCAAGACACAGTGGAGTGGGCAGTATCACACTTTGAAACTGGAACACACTTGTTAATAGACAGCGATGTTTCCAGATGCTTCGAGACTATTCCTGGAAAGATATCACATCTTGGGTGGTAACATTCCCCAAGACCCTCTGTTGACTCTTGAGTAGATGTACAAGGATTGCCAAGATTAGCAACTTCTAGAAATCGCTGTTGAACTAGTGGTGGCCTTTGCTCTTGCTCTGGTAAGCACATCTCATACATCTTCCTTCGCTTCCGAGTACGCATCGTTCTCTGCATGGCAGGCACTTTGTTGGAAGCAGACCTCTTCAGCGGGGGATCGTGGCGAGTGGCACAGTAGTACTGCTTGTGGACCATGTAGGTCTCATGTCTGCTGAAAGTAATGTTGCAAGCTTCACACGTGGTCTTGTTAGGGTCACTCTCCCCCTCTACTAAGGGAGCACTGGGATTCTTCACATCAGAAGGTTTTCCATTGATCTTCTCATCACCGTTGCTTGCAGTTGACAACTTCTTAGGCTGGGCAGTAAAGTCTTTTTCATGACTTTTATTGTTTGGCCCAATCAAATCTAAAACATTGGAAGAGTTTAAGCAAGATGTCTGCAGAAGTTGATTTTCTGGATCTGATGTGTGAGGAGCTGGATTCAGGATGTTTATAGAGCTCTGACCATTACCGGGACTTACAGCTTCGGGCATTTTTTCTGGAACACTGGAAAAATCTGGTGACTTTGCCATCTGCTGCCATCGGCTGCTGCAGTAATGCTTTTTGTGTACCAAATAGTTGTCCAAATTATTGAATGTTATGTTGCATTCAAAACATGTAGCCCCTTTAGGCATCAAAGGACTGTAAATTACAGGTGGATAATTGCTACTTCCATGCCTCAGCCTCCGATGGACCAGTTCTGACATTTTGGCTAATATCTCTGAAGCCTGAGGAACCACAGTGATGTCTTGGGGAAAAGCAAACTGGGAAAGAAAAGGTCCCATTGGGAAAGAAGGGCCAATATTAGGCTGAACTGGTGATGAAGCAAGTCTCGGACTGGATGGTTCAGATTTTATTTTGGTATATGAAAAACTCTGCTTATTTGTGGCAGGCTGGGCTTCTGGCCTCTGGTTTGGAAGGAAAAGTGGAGCCTTTTTTTCACATTTATCAAGCTCTGTATCAGAACTTGCATCTTTAGTCTGCATGGTCTTTTGGCTCTGGGGAACATCATTTCTGCTCAACAGGTCCGTTGCTGGCTGCAAACCTTCTTCATTTCCACTTGGAGAGTGTTCAATGTCACTTTCTCTCTGTATTTTGTTGCCAGAGACATGTAACTCTTGGTGCTGCAGTAGCTCCCTCTGAGTTTGGAAGCCAAAATGGCAGTGATTGCATCTAAAGGCAGCTTGAGTAAGATGCGAGAACAGGTGCTGATGAAAGTTAATCACTGAATCTGCAGTGTAAGTACAAACTGTGCATTTCAGACTAGCACCGGGTGGGAGAAATTCTTCCATTTTCACTCCTACAGAAAAGACAAGCAAAGAACAAAATAAAGTGACCATTTTGCCCCTCATGAAGAATACTGGGAAATCAGCTGCACAGAAGGTACAAATGCAGTGAGAATGACTAATTTCCTTCTAATGAGATGGTATTAGTCACCCTGAAAATACTTGAATTGGTTTTTCCTCGAACTGCTAGGTTATTCTCAGACATAAGGAATATGTTTTGCTCTGCTTTGGAGAGCCCTAGTATTTGCATACATTCATCAGAGCTACAGGGAGAGAAAGAAGAAGGGAAAGGATAAAAATATACTGGACTTATTCTAAATGAAGGGTCTCAAAAATTACAGTTACAACCAAAGGGACACATTATGTTCCCCCTACACAATCACTGGAAATTCTGAATGCACAGAATGCACACCAAGGTCAAGTGGTTCAAGGTTATGATGTAGCTTGAGGTAAAGCCCTCAGTGTGCCTGAAAGCCACAGACAAAGCAGAAGCAGCTTTTTGAGTATTACTGATGCTCATCTCTTTGCTTGCATGGGTTGGCTGTAGTGTGGGAAGAGGTTACAGATCTCTCCTCATCAGAAAGGACTGATGACTGTGTTCCTTGTGAAGGAAGGAGGAGCAGTAAGACTTGGCTTCACTGACATTTTATCTTTCACATATAATGGCCATTGGCACTTACTGCTATAATAGGACACCTTTTCCTCATGAAATCACCACCACTTTATCAAGAACAGAACATTCAAAGACATCTTACAATCACCGATTAAACAAAAAACTCCGTGTTTCATGGCATTTTGATATTGAATATGCTTTAAAAAGAGATAAGACCAGATTTCTCTACTGCAACAACACAGATTCTAGTTACATTTTAGACAATAGAAACTGAAAAAAATATTGATAGGGATGATATTCAGAATTTAAAATGAGTATTTGTTCTGCCTACACATAGGCACATATACCACACCTCAGTCAGGTGAAGTAGGTGTGTAGTAGTTGGACAACACAAAACTGTAAGAATATTGTATCTCACTCTGTGGGTAGCCACATTGTTGTACCTGGAAGTCCTCACTTCTTCCCTAGCATCAGTGACCCCCCAAGATGTGAGTGACATCTGACATTTGACCTGCTCTTGACCTCAGAGACCAGAAGGGAAACAAGGACACACACAGCACTTCAGTCAGTGCTTTGTTTCCCATCAGGCACTCATTCCCCAGGAGGCCACATGAGGCTTTAGCTGCTCCACTGACATGAGATGGTGCTTCACACGCTGCCCCATCGTGTGGTACAGTGACAGCAGTCTCTATGGGACTTTGCATTCCAGTCAGGGTTCTGCATTCCAGTGCTGTAGGTCTGCTAGAGCCTCCAGTGGGAACAGCAATAGCAGTTGGAGCAAACAAAGGACTTCCAGAGATTACAAGACATTTGGAAAGGGAATGTTTCATTCCTACTGCAGAAGGTAGGTAACATGAGGTACAGCCCTCTGTATAGAAAGACTGTCAGGATAGGAAAGAGAGCAAGAATGATTGAATAGACTGGTTTGTCACTAAAAAGAAAGGGAAAGGCCTGAGGTTTAGCCTCTCTTCTAGGAAATAACTAAAGAGTCATACTGGAAATTCACCACAATCTCAGATCTATGTTTTTCAAGGAACATAGATCTCTAGATTACATGGTCACTCAGTTCACGGCTCAAAACCCTCAACACCTAAGCCAGTGGTATGTCAATAAATGTAAATAGTTGAAGCAAATCTTTTGCACAATGGCTAATATTTCAGTTTTCTCCTGCATGGGGAGAAATTCATCTGTAATCCCCCCAAAGTATCTGGTTACAATTACCAGGCTGTAAGACACACTGGGCTGCATGTACCTGATCTTATTGAAACTGTTGTAACCTATGGTTCTGCTGGCTTACTAAACAGTGAAATATTTGCTAGGCAACAAACAGAAAACTGCAATAGCCTTTCTTGAAGCACAGAAAGATCTGACCTCTAAATCACACAGAATCACACAGAATCCCACAGAATCCCTAGGTTGGAAGAGATCTTCAAGTTCGTCAAGTCCATCCCAGCACACATACCTCAATTAAACCATGGCACCCAGTCCAACATCCAGTCTGTTTTTCAAACACATCCAGAGATGGGGACTCCACCATTTCCCCAGGCAGACAAAGTCAGTACTTTATCACTCTTTCCATAAGAAACTTTTTCCTAATATCCAACCTATATTTACCTTGGCACAGCTTAAGACCGTGTCCTCTGGTTCTGTCAGTTTCTGCCTGGACAAAGAGACCAACCCCCACTTGACCAAAACCACCTTTCAGGAAGTTGTAGAGAGTGATAAGGTCACCCCTGAGTCTCCTTTTCTCCTGGCTAAACAGCCCCAGCTCCCTCAGTGGTTCCTCACAGGGTTTGTGTTCCCAGCCCCTCTCCAGCCTTGTTGCCTCCTCTGGATGCTCTCAAGTGTCTCAATGTCCTTCCCAAACTGAGGGCCCAGAACTGGACACAGCACTCAAGGTGTGACCTCACCAGTGCTGAGTACAGGGGAAGGATGAAAGGATGACCTCCCTGCTCCTGCTGGCCACACTATTCCTGATACAGGCCAGGATGCCAATGGCCTTCTTGGCCACCAGGGCACACTGCTGGCTCACGTTCAGTCAGCTGTCAGCCAGCACCCACAGGTCCCTTTGTGCCTGGGCACTGTCCAGCCTCACCATCCCCAGCCTGTAACACTGCAGGGGGTTATTGTGGCCACAATGCAGGAATTGGACTTATTAAACTTCATCCTATTGGACTCTGCCCATCCATCCAACCATTCCAGGTCTCTCTGCAGAGCCCTCCTACCTTCCAACAGATCGACACATGCTCCCAGCTTAGTGTCATCTGCAAATTTACTAATGGAAGACTCAATGCCCTCATCCATGTCACCAATAAAAATATTGAACAGAACTGGCCCCAGCACAGACCCCTGAGGACACCACTGGTGACTGGTCCTGGCTGGATGCAGCCCCATTCACCACCACTCTCTGGGCTGGCCATCCAGCCAGTTCCTAACCCAGCAAGGAGTGCTCCTGTCCAAGCCATGGGCTGCAGCTTTCCCAGGAGTGTGCTGTGGGAGACAGTGTCAAAGGCCTTGCTGAAGTCCAAACAGACAACATGCAGAGCCTTTCCTGCATCCACCAGGAGGGTCACTCAGTCATAAAAGGAGACCAGGTTGGTCAGACATGACCTACCCCTCCTAAAGCCATGCTGGCTGGGTCTGATACCCCATCTGGCCATCCTGTAAGAGCCGTGTGATAGCACTCAGTATGAACTGCTCCATTATCTTACCAGGTACTGAGATCAGGCTAACTGGCCTATAATTACCAGGATCCTCCTTGCCACACTTTTTGGGAATGGGTGTCACATTGGCCAGCTTCCAGTCATCTGGATCCTCACCAGTGAGCCAGGACTGTTGGTAAATGATGGACAGTGGCTTCACAAGCTCCTCTGCCAGCTCCCTCATCACCCTGGGATGGATCCCATCTGGGCCCATAGATTTATAAACACGCAAGCAGCTCAGCATCTCCCTGCTGCCTCCTCTTGAATAACAGGGGGGCATTGATGATGAATGACTAAAGGTTTTCTGTGGTGTCTATATAAAGAAGTTTCCATTCAGCACTCTTCTAGTCCTTTTCTGGGAGGTACCAAACTCCTCCAAGGCAGTATGTTACCTTTTAGAATTGCAATAGGTACCCAGGTATCAGAGGAACATTTTTCACTTCACCAAATCCACAGAGTAGACTATGCATGCCACAGGAGGTTTTACACTGCAGCCAAATAAGGCTTTCTTCTGTGACTAAAGCACCTATTAATGTCCTTTAGACTCCATTCATTTAACAGCAGGATCAGAAACACTGTAGAGCTCTTGCTTCTTTCCAGAAGCAGCTCTGTACAGCAGACATCAAACACACAACACACTGACCCTGCAGTCTTTCTTGTATGTGGGTGTTCTCTGTCACTGAAAACTCCAATGCAAAATGTCCTGCAAACTCTTAACTTGTGTTTCCATCCCTAATTCAATTCAAAATTGGTCATCTACACCATGGGAGGTGGGACATGGTTTAGTGGACTTGATGATCTCAAAGATCTTTTCCAACCTAGACAAACGTATGATTCTTTGTTTTTGTGATTCTAAAACACTATCTCCATTTTATAAGAAGGGAAAAGAATATTTCTATCAAACAATAAGTTTTTTATGAAACAAGTGTCCTGGTAAAAGGACATGATCCTTCGAGCCTTCTGCCTATGAAGCCTCCTCCAGGGCTAAGGAGGAAGATATTACTTCAGAAGGACATGTTCTCTGGTTATGTGTATGTTTGGTAGCTGGAATCCTGCAGTAATTGATTGTGTCTGGACTCCTGATCATACCTTCCCCAGTAAAGAAATGCTGCCTGTATGTGTGCATACACACATTAAGAGAGAGACAACAATAAATGAGGATTAGTAGATGAGACAAATGACACTGGTTACTTGGGAGAGGTACTTGGTGTGGAACACAGATCAGAAACTGTTGGCATTTTGGTATTATCTACATGCAATGCTTGCATATATTTGGAGAGACTTTGATCTCCTGAATGTCTGGAGTGAATAATTCTTCAAAATGCTAAATCTAGAAGATGATACACAAAAATACATGATACTTACCACTGTGAGAATTTAGGTGCATTTCCAGAGCTCTTGCGTTTGAAAAGCTTTTGGTGCACTGTGGGAAGGGGCAGACACTGGATATCTGCTGAGCACTGTCCTCACTCTCCTCTGACAGCTGTGGCCCCTCTCTCTGCCTCCCACTGCAGTAATACATGAGATGGGCCTGCAGGTTCCGCTCACTTCGGTACCAAATGCCACAGGATTTGCAAGGGAATATGTCCTCTACAAGCAAGCATAAGCAGGAGCAGGTTAGTCACAGTTCACTTGGTCCCAACCAATTAACACAGCTAGATTAATTCCCCTCCCTTCCCCATTAAAAAAATACTTATTTAACAAAACATTGAAAGCAGAGAAATGGGTTTATTAAAATGTCACTTGCAGATGAGAAACTAACATGGGAGACAGTTGTTTCTTTCAAAAGGATTTTTTTTTTAAGTTGCATAAAGAAAACTGCTAGAAGCTTTTGGCACATAATTACTTTTAAAAATTAAATTAAATTAAATGTTTGTTGGGAACATGCAATACTAATTAAGGAACTATGCTGTATTTCCAATACATCACTGCTCATTAGGTGACATCTTTCAATTTTGTTTCTGTGTGCACAAGACTTCCAGCTCTGGGCCTTGGAATTTTTCAGAGCTAACTGCAGATCATTCTGAAGAATGTGTATTTTCAGTATGCTTATGAATTTATTGCTATAAAATCCTTTTGTTCTGATATCCAGGAGGCAAGACTAGACTACTTTTCCTTAAGATCCTATAATATTGAATGTGATATTATTTTAAGCAGCATGTCTATTTCCTTGGTTCCTATTCTTATTAATTATTAAGTATAGAAATTGAAATTTCTTATGTATATTTATCCTTTTCTTTTCAGTAAATTGTTGGTTTTCCACTTTTTATTATGCATAGAGGATATTTACTAAAAATAAGGCAATTTTTCATTGTCTCCTATCCCAAATTGTCAGCAGCCCTCTGAGGAGAGCCCATACAGAGGTTCCATAGAGTGTTTCCAACAGCAGAAGCTGGGATTTTGATCATGCATTAGAGGCTACACACTTCACTAATATGAAGAGTAATAATGGATATGATATTTTTACACAAAGTGGGCAGATATTTGTGTGTTAATACCCTGTCAAAGGACACAAAACCTGCTGTGTATACATCTCAGAAAAAGATCTGTTTAATCTTTCTGAAAGGTGAACCTTCCATCCTATCAGTAAGAACAAGAAGAAATCCCTGCTCTTTTGGGGCATATCTACACTAGTAAATTAAACTGTGACAGGATCCACACTTCAACACCGCAGCTTGTCTATATTGCTAAATCATGACAACAGTCCCTTCTATACCTTTGGCCTAAGCCAATGAACACTGTTCCCATTCATGCATAGATTTCAGGAATTATCATAGCCATAGACCATTCTCTGCATCTGGTGTGGACACCACTCAACTGTTTTTGAGACTAAGAGAGGATAAAATTATGAGTAACTCCAGACTGTCACAGCTGACCTCAGGATCAGGCAATTGCAGTCAACATCAAAACACATCTTGAGCAACGTGAAAACTCCCCTTGACTTCAGAAGGTGAAGGGCTGCTAGAGACTGTAATTAACTTAGTCTTGAAGAATGGCTGGCAGCTCTGAAAACATGGCATGTGTAGCTGATGATGTAATTCATTACCATTAATGACAATTTATGTTTAATTTCAAATATTGATGTGTATAGGACAACTGCTCTGTTTCAATTCCTTTGGGTGAACAAAGTTGAAGACTCCAACCCATTGACATGGATGAGGCTTTTATTTCTAAATATTTACAAATGCAGACAAAATTTACATTGCTTAGTTTGCTTCTCTGATTACAATGCTAATGCATGTCTATTTTTCTGCTCATGAATTTGCAAAAAGTATTTATACCACTACCAATTTCTATTTTTCCCTTTGCCACTGAATAATTGTGCATGGATTTCAGACACAAACACTTAATGGAGCAGCTAGTATTCCAATATACACCACTATTAAAACATTAGTAACACAGCTTGCATCATTTGAAATGTCCACCTTGCTTTAAGAGTGACATTCAACTTTTGGTTTTGGCCTCAAATGGTTTAAAAAAGTTGAACTGTTGGTGTTTCTACAGTAAAGAAAGTCCAAAAGTACTAATAGGAAATTCTGATATGGGCAACTTGTCCTATTTGAATTCATTTGATGGCATTCCAGCACAGAATTGAACTTTCTGATTATCTTAATGGATTTGACTTACAGCCATCTCTATTTCCTATGGGTTAGATGGCCTGGACAGTCTGTAGCTGCAGTGCTGCACTGTGAATAGGTGACTCCCAATAAATGCCAAGCAGAGGAAATGCATTTGAGGAATTTTGCATGGTGAGAGGATGGAATTTCAGGAAGAGCAATATATGGGGATGGGATCTGAAACTATTACTACTCTAAAGCAATGGGAAACAGATAAAGGCTACTTGAAACTGATGTTTTAATTACTTAAAACTAAAATATTGGAATTATTTCAATGGATGATTTCATATAATGAAACATTCCGCCTCAAGATGAATGAGTCAAAGGCGATATTCTAATTTTGTTTTAAGCAAATGTTAGGAAACATTAAAAAATCCCCCAAACAAGTTACAAAACCAATATTTTTTTTTTCAGATCTAGAAAAGGAATGCTTAAGAGATGGCTCACTACAATTCTAGAGGTTCATTCAGCTTGTTGCTCTAGTTCAAGACTTAAATGAAGAAACTGAATTTTACCAACTCTACAATGAAACATGAAAATAGCCCCTTATGATCAGAGGCAGAGTCGTGACTGATGTGGAAAGTTCTGATCAGTAAGACTTGCTATTTTAGCATTTTCCTTGAGTCAAGAACACAGAAGTTACTCTGAGTTGTTGCTAAACTTGTATAGCCAGAACTGATGCACCATAAACCTAAAGACCCCTCTTAGCAATGTTCACTGTGGCTTTCCAGGGCTCTACAAAAGTCAGTGCTAACAGAAAAGATGTTTCCAGAAATGTGATATTGTAGAAATCTGACTACTTTGCCAAAGCCCAGAGCTGGCCTCGTAGATTTACACAAGAATATTATCTCAGCTGAAACAAGCTGTGCCCTTTAGGTAAGGTAACCCACTGTAGCAGCTCCCTTTCTGCTTTTCAGCTTTCCTTCCTTTTCCTGCTGGCTATAAACAGGCCTCCCCTAACAGTGGTAACTTCAATTAGTGGCATGTTAGGTGCTTCTGACACCTTATTTTGGAAAGGTCCTGTGCAATCCTAATTGCTGGTTCTGTGAGCAGGTATGCCAGCTCACAGCTGCCCCACTGGTGGGGTAGAAATGAATGTGCTTAGCTAAAGGGCATGAGGCTGCTCCAACTCATTCTTGGAAGAGAAGACTTGGATGATAAGGGCATTTGAAGGTTTATCTTTACAAATGGGCTAACATTAAATATGTAGTTATCAAAATTGTTTACCAGAAAATAAGCAATTAAAAAGGAAAAATAAACTGAAAGGAAAATATGGAATGAAAAGTGTTACCAGGGATATTTTAACTAGTCCTGTGTGAAGAGCTTGAAGATGTTGTGACTGTTCAAGGTTCAGTATTATTAGGTATGAGTCTGAGTGGCAGATCATGTGCTTGCATGTGCATATGCACCTGAAATACTGTGTTCAGTAGTTCATTAGAACTAATTAGAACACTTAGAAACCATGGGAAGCACAAGGAACTGCTCCAGCATGGGGTCTAAATGGACAGGCTTGCAAAGTGCTGAGAACTAAGAATGTGCAATCTAAGAGATGGCTGGTGAGGATCATGGTAATGGCCAGTATATTTGAAAAGTACTTAGAAAGGAGGATGAGGAAGTAGGGTTGTATAAAGGTAAACAGCAGGTAAACTTTTGCATAAGCAAAAGTTAAACTTTAATTTGAGCTGAATTGTCCCAGTACAGGAACACTCATGTCCCTCCTCTCTAAGGACAGCACTTGAATGCATGCTGCATTTTATCCATGATAGAGCCCATTGATGACCAGAAGATGTAAAAAACATTCTTGGTTAACCACATTGAGTGGAGATGCTACAATAAATCAGGGCTGCTCTAAGGCATGATTTCTGCTGCATTTTGAAACAGACACTGAAAGGATGTGTTTCTTTTATTTTTCTGGCTATCATGAATTATTACCACAAACTGCAGTGGTAAGCAACAAGCTTACTTGAACAGCAGAGGTTGGACTTTGAGAGCTACCCGACTTATCTCATCTACTTTTTTAACAGTTTCTAATCTTATTGCCTCTGGGAACAGATCACAGAACCTCCACACGAGGGCAGGTACTCTGGGTGAGGCTCTTGCCAGACTCCTCTCCCTGCTCTTTTTATCTGAGAGGAGGAGGGAACAAAAGCAGGCTTTGAGCTGTGGTGTGGTTTCTGCGGTCATGAATTCACCATCGCCGCATTAGCTTTTCACATGTGCCTTAGAGTGCTGTTGTTTTAAAAATCCGCCAGAGAATAGAGTTCCTCACTTACTGTTCACAATAGCTGTAGGCAAAATAGATGCCATGGCAGCTTGCTGCGGGAGCAGCTGTATGGAGTCCAGCAGGCGGGCGGGGTACATGCCTTCTGTGAGAGTCATCTGACTGGCAGCTTGCAGCCTTGAGTCAAAATCCACAACAAAGGCAACCAGCTCTTCGCCCTCTGAGATGGCCTTGGTCGTGGTACACCAAAGCTGCCCCCCTGCAGGAAACAAAAAGCAGAAAGATTTAATTGACAATATCAAATTTCAGAACTTACAACGTGAGTGCTATCTTCACAGTTCTCATTTTTTAAAAATTTCGATGGTTTATATAAGGTAAAGAGGCATACAGTTTTTATTTTTCCTGTCTTCCTTCTACCAACATAGGAATTTTCATGTATAAGAAAAACAATTTGCGGACAGTTTTCCTAACTATTTGCGGCATGAATAATTATTTTAATTTTTCACTTTGTGTCCTAAAAAGCCAGCATCATGAAAATCAAGATATAGGTGAAAATAACTTATGCAGCACTTCTCTCATTATCATTTTCACCAAAGTTCCTGTAAATTTTTTTCTCAACTCTAAGCTTGTTTTATTTTGAATAGCAAATCACAGCTCAGTAAAACCAAACAGCTGCAAGAAAGAAATCAGATTTCCTCTTAAGGGCGTTCTTCCCCTCCCTTATGTTTGTCACCCTCTTTCTGTAAAAAATCTTCCCTTATGTAATATTCTTCGTAACATGACTGCTTTATCTCTGCTTACACTGACTGAACTTCCTGAAAAGAAGATATGCCAAAGATCTGTTTCATAAAGGCTTATTCAAATAAAGGTTTGTTTAAAAGGGGGGGGGGGGGAAGGAGGGGAAGTGGAAGAACTTTCATCAAACAGTAAGATACACTATAGCTCTGTGCTGCAAATGTCACGTGTAATGCATTAAAAAGAAAATTAACTATGCGAGTACATCTACTAATGTATTTGAATGAGATAGTGAATGCTCATTTATTTAACATGTTTAGACAGGCAAAGCACTTATATTGTGTTATCTACACTCTCAGGCCTAGATACATATCCAATACAGTTATGCCTGAAATAATGTTGCATACTTTATATGTTATAAAGCTTTTTTTTCCCCTCAGGTTTTGTATATATAGAGAAAGCTATATGTTGCATTCATTAGTTAAGCAAAAACTGTACTCGTTTTGATAAGTAATATTGCTGTGTTTATCTTTCGGCATAACTGCCTTTTCAACTGCACTTCATTTTTTCCCTTCAACGAGATTATAGTTTTAAAACAACTTGTTGCAAAAATCTGGTAGAGGAGATAACAACAGTGTATGATATGCCACAGCTAAATGGAAGAATTAGGACATTGTTTTAGAGAAATCTTGGACAATTAATTAAACCAGTCTATTAGCTTTCAAAGATGAGCAAACAAAAAAGCATCAGTGACAGTGTATTTCAGTGGCAAAATACACTAAGCTTCGAGACCTCAAAGTGGTGTAGAAGTTTCAAAGCAGAAAAGTGTCTTTGTATTCACCCTTTGGTAATACAGCAGTTGAAGGTGCTACGAAGTTTACAAACAATTTACTGTGAGGGGACCAAAGCACACCAAAATTTACTGGTCTCCAAGATTACAACAATAAATGGTGCAAATCTGAGTAATTTCCTCCAGAGAATAAGAAAACAAAAAATGAGATAGTACCAAAAATTTCTACAAATGCAGAATCCTAACGCCTGAGCAGGAATTAAAAAAAATTTGAAGAGCACAATCTGACATATTTCCTGATATAACTAGTAAATATACAGAAGCCTTCAGAGCTAAACTGGGAGAAAACCTCTTCCAGAGAGAAACAGGCTAAATTCCTAAAGTGTGCTTAACTAGTCTTGTAGATGAAAATACTTGGAACACACACTGCAATTTGAGAACCTGAAATTGGGGACTTCTGTGGCAAACATCACACAGCTAATTTCCATTATTAACATGCACTTCTATCTTATTTATACAAAGAAGGTGTAATAATCAGCCAACATGTTTTAGTATATTTTAGTATAGAATAAGAGCTCTTTCTAGACTTCATTATTCACTGGATCTCTTAATAAAAATGAGTCACTGCAGAATAACCAACTGAGACTTTTTCTATCCCAGCAAACATCTTGACATGCTGTGTGTATCCTTGGGGGGAAAAACAAGTGATTACTGGGTCTCCAGCTGCACTCGGTCTGGATCAGCTAAAAGGCTGAGTCAGGCTCCTGGTGTTGCAGCTCCTCAGGGCGTTGACTCATGTCCAGCAGCAGATTAAACCCGGACAGCTGAAGGGAGCAGTGACCCCGGCTGCCTGCTCCACCCAGCTCCTGCAAACTGTCACACCTACGGCTGCACAGCCTGGTGGGATGTGTGACAGCTTTGGAAGCATAACAGTTTCTAATTTGGCTTAATAAAGAAAATCAGAATTAGGGAAGTTAAATCCATTCCTGCATATGAATACAAACCTTTAGCTCAGCAGGATTCAGATCCAAGAGGGACATTGTTATTTTGATTTCTCTCATCGCAGTCTATAGAAAATGAGGCATTTAGGTAATCATGACGTACATATCCACGTTTTCATCAGAATATGATATTGTGTTAAGTTAAATCCACAGATGAACTCCCAAAAGATGCCTTCTTCCAGCTACTGGAAGGGCAGCTCAGCACCTTTGCAGCAACAGTCACTCATTGGGACAGGACACAGTGCAGTCCCCACTTGTCCCCTTCCACGCTTGCCTGCACAGAGTGAGGCAAGAGCTGCTGTTTTGAAAGATGCAAACGATTTTATTCCCCTTAATGCAGTGAATGCGAACATGCTGACCTTCATGCACAGCAGGAAGATTGTGGAAGAGAAGTCTTCATGAGTCTTCTACTGCACAGTCAAGCAAAGAGCACAAGTCAGTCAAGAGTGACAGAAAAAGTACTGTCAAGTGCTGAGAACCCGACAGAGGCTTCCAAATTTAATAGGAAGTTCCAGTCGTGACTATCATAAGAATTACTACGCTGTCTAGACACCTCTGGCAGGGATAAGGGCTTCCTTACAGGTAGCAGCTAAAAATCAGGAAAAAAATTCTTCACACAAACATTTCTACAGGCTAAGACGCAACTGACATGTAGACAGTAGTCTCTCAGGAGTTCAACAGTTTTTCATTAAGCACAGAGCAGACTTAACAACAGGCTTTCAAAGGGATAATACAGAAGCCATAGCCAAGTACCAGTGGCGATTAGAAGGAGATAGGAAGATGTTTGCATGAAATATTTGCAAAGGCATGAAGATTTCATAAAGAAATGTGAAGGTCTATTATTTATATGAGATGAAGTTCTGATTAAGCTGGCTAGAATTTTTTTTAAACAACTGTTCCTCTTCTCAGAAATAACTTAAAAGAATGAAATTGTTCTACAAAGCTAAATCAGGCAAGGTTTCTCAGTCCTAAGATGACACAGGCATCAGAGGAAGAGAAAGGATGAGCAGATGTTTTAACAGTGTTTAAGAGTGACTGACAGTGCCTCTGAAATTGTCATGGTTATATAATTTGGTCTGAAAGCAATGACAGATTTTGGGCCTTTTCTTGTCCATGATGAATACATTGGCCACCCATTCTGCAATAGCAGAGAGAAGATTCTTAGACACAAGAAATATGACACCGATTATGTGGATGACAACGATTATATTTATTGCTCACACATAGTCTAAATATCATCAATGCAGTATATAATACAAGCAAGTCTAAAGGATCATAATATAAACAGGTTCAGCTAGAAACATACAGGTTTACAGTCTCTGGCCTTACCGAATGCAAAAGCAAAAAAGCACCCCTTTTGCTACTACAGGATTTTATCTCCGTATGCGGCCGGCTTTTACTCACCCATTGTGGACGGAGTGCTCCCTATCTTCGGGCTGGACGTACCCTGCAGGAGTTCCTGACAGGGGCGGGGGAAGGAGGCCAGGAACCCACATGGGAACTGCCTGCAACCTTGGGAGAGCAGTTTGCCCAGGTGGCCCAGTCTCCAGCAGCACTTTATACCCTTTTCAGGATGATGTGTACTAAAGTCAATCGCACCCATGGCAGCTCCCCCATCTCTGGAACGCATTCATTATGCGAGCAGTCCCGACAGTTCCTCCTGCAATTCCCACCCGGTGTTCTTATCTTAGGGCGATTCCCACCTGGTGTTGTTATCTTTGGACAAATCATATTGCCCGTCGGAGACAATAGCAAGGAAAAACGTGCGTGTCCCCTGCAGAGGATGCACGGGAAGTTTCTCGCATCCTCTGACACTATTTCGTCACCATAACAACCACGTACACTGAAAGGGGTCTTACGGGTTTTTCCTGGTAAAGTAGTAATAAAAGTTTTACTCTTGTGCCAGAGCAGAAAGGAAGGTTTTAGATCAGCAACAGGCTTTGTAACATGGGGAGGCTGTTTTCTTGAAAAGGGTAATTATGGTTCTGTGAAATTGAAGATAAGCGTCTTGAGCTTGTAATGTATTGTTTAATATCTATGGTTAAATCAAACAAATGTATGTGATATATAACACACACATGTCAAGCAGAAGAAAATAATAAAAATGTCTGTAAACACTGTGTATTTATTTGAACTCTTCTTGTTGTTCAGAATTCAAGGAATTAAAAGTGCTCATTTGTTTAATCATCAGAAGACAGGAAAGCTAAAGAATATCATGTTGTGGAAACTAGAGCAAAAAATTACATTCAGTTGCACTGGCATGAGCTCTTTACCAAAAGACATCAGGCACTGAAGCAATTATCTGGTACCTTCAGAACATCCACCAAATGGGAAGGTTATTTCAGGGTTCTCTTTGTCTGCATCTTTCACTGCAAATGTTTCTGCTGCTTTAAAAAAACACCAACACCCTTAATTACAAACAAAAAAAAACCCAACCCAAACCAAAAACTTTATATGAAAATGAAAGAGTAAGGTCCTGATGTCCCTGAAAAACTGTGGACTTACTGTTCTTTGCAATGTTTATGATCAAGATTCTTGTACAAACAGATCTGGTTCCTAACAGGAAGCTTATAAATCATACTCATAATTGCTGTCAAAACTGCAGTGGAGTGTACTGCAAGTTTTGATAATAAAGAATAGAGTCACAGTTCAAACTTGATTACATTTTGGAAATTCATGGTGCTCTTACAAGAATCAGTGGTCTTAAATATCTTCTTCTCCTGCCAAATTTTTCACTTGCACTTTTTATTATTTATGAAATCAGTGTCTGCACAATGTCATGCAGACCTCTGCTGATAAACTCTAATTAAGATTAAGACAAGCCTTTTGGAAAGGATCCCATCATTAGCAAACATGATAAACACAAAAATACTCCCTACTTGTCAACCAGGAGCAATTCAGTAACCTAACAGTATTATCTGTTGCTAGGCTACAGGGCTGACAAAGCTTCAATTATATTGTATGGCCATACCTATAGAAAACTGTATAGGAAAATGTATCTAATATAAAAGCATTTAACTTCATCCATGCTATCTGTAATTCACGGCTTCCCTCAATGACAAAAAATCAGGTTAATAATTACATAGCATGCTGGAAAAATCTTAGCGATGTGTCATGTTTGCACAGTTTTTTCTAATTTATCTCTATGATTGATAGACATTTGCTTTGTAAAAATAATAAAATGCAAGCAATGGGATGCTGTAAACCAGAAGCATAACTACATCTGGACTCATCAAGATATGGAATCACACTTAGTATAAAAAATATATAGTAAATTGAACAAATTAAATCATACTTAGATGCAGTAATACACTATCTCCTGTATACAGAATAAGGAATAAAATGGTGATAGATATGCATGCTAATTCAAAACCTTATTTTATGTAGGACAGACACCTAAAATAGAAAAAAAAAATTTCAACAGCCCTTCCTTTTTTCTTCTACATTTGGAATATTTTTTAAACAAAGGGACCTCTGCTATCCTATCTGAAACCAGGAAATTGCCCTGAAATTTTAACTAAATGGCCTTTCACTCGTTTTCATCCTCAGAACCCTAGAACCCTATACCACTTCCAGGGAAAACACAGAATCTGGTACAGTGAGCCTTGATGGTGATGGTGGGCTGCTGCTTTTTTGGTTTTTTTTCTCCCCACTTATGTTTTGCCCGCCTTAAGGAATGATAATTTTGAATCTGTGGATCACAGTCTGAAAAGAGACTATATATAAGGTCAGACTCACCTAACTCCACCAGGAAAAAGAGAATCAAAATTGATGAAACCATTAAGCCTCTTGATTCATATTGTTACTTTTAGGAAAAGTACCTTAAGAGAACAAGGAGCTCAAACCAGCATTTCCACTGGATACATGGAATTCCACAGATTGAGAAGCATAATGACATATAAACATATATTCAAAAGCAAATTCCAGTTTCCCTGTCTTTAGTATCAGTTGATTTTCCTTGCTAAACTATCTGAGTCTTGTTTTTTTGACCCAGAAATGCCACGCACCTTTCACAGAAGTTTAGGAAATCAATGGCACTTTCTATTAAAAGGAGCTTTCAGTGCCAGTTAATTCCGAAGTGTTACTTTTGTGTAGTAAAATTTGAGCTTACTGGACTTGATTGCGTTGCTGCAACAACATAATAGCCCATTTCCTGTACACACATCTTTTTGCAAGAAGGGTCAAAAGACTATCTGAATTTATTTAAACAACAGACTGTTGCTCTTAGCAACTTCCAGGCACCATCAACTGAATTAAACCTTCCTCTCCCAATAAAACATTCCAACTTGCAAAAAATTGTGCTTTTTAGTAATGGTAATGCGGGTTGGAGTTAATTTATTTTCTTTCCTCCTTTGTTCCACAGGTTAAGCATTTATGGAAAATTTGCACATCACAATAGGATGGGATCTTCATATTTGGGTTCTTTCTGCTTCTCACCCATGAGGTTGTGACGACTCAGCATATTGAATGCCATTTCAGTACAGCACAAGTTACTGGGCAGATCTCTGGTTTTTGACATGAACAAAGTACATATATCTATATGTGGACACATTGTTTAATAAAAAAATTATAATTCATTCAAATCCAATACTGTTGAAATTTTTGACAGTAGAGTGGTACAAGGAACAGAACTTATAAATTATGTGTGCCCCTTCTTTGAAAAATGCTTTGGAGGTTTCTTTGTGCATTGGCAAATACAGTAGGAATATGAGTTATTGTGTGAATCCTCCTGCACAGCACCTGATAAAAGAATAAAGAGCTGTGACATATTCTTAAAACAATAGAGGAATTAAAGAGAAACAATGGGCCAGCTGCTTCATTAATACAATCAAAAGACAGCCCAGCACAGAGGAGTCCAGATAATTAAGCACTACTCTTTTAGACCTTTTTTCTGTAATAAAATTGCTAAAAATTTATTAACTACTTCATAGTTGTTAGATAGATCTATGTACTTGTTTATTTGGGTTGATTAATGCCTTTTCAGTATTCTACAACATGCCAACTCATGGTTCATACAAGTTTTTGAATAAAATAATGTAGGAATATGTGATACGGATCTGTGGTATATACAGCAATAAATCAAAGGCATTTTGTGAACAGTCTTTCCAGTTGCTAAATAATTCTTAGCGTTTTTCACATGCGTACACAAAATATGTACTCTGCACAGCATTTTTGCTATTAATGCACTTTAATGTTGGGGTTCCAACTGTTTGTCTGTGAAGTGTCTCAAAAATCACCCCTGCAAATTCAGACTACTCAAACTCTCACCAAAACCAGCTTTAGTGCTACATTATTGAGATGATTTCCTAGCTTCTTCTATAGTTTTTCCTTGTTTACTGATCAGAGGAGATTGCCAAAAGATATTTGACCTTTAATTTTAACTACCCACTGCAATAAATGGAAAATCTATTAACCTGTATAAAATTAGACCAATATAGGGGACAAACCAGTTCTGTCGCCACTTTCACTATTACCTTTGTATTCAGCATAGAATATGGAGCCTTCTCAATTTTTAGCTCACTGAACAAAAGGCAAAATGAAGAAACTGCGGTGATATTTTCCAGAAGCAATACAACAGAAAAATACTCAGCTTAATGGCTCTAGCCAAATTAAACCCCTGTATTTAGAGATATAAGCTCTCTGACCAGAAACAGGGAAGAAAATACTCCTTAGGAATACAGCTCTTGTTCCTTCATGTGAGTCAACCTGAACTTCGGGTCTGACTTCAGCTTAGTCATATGCTGACAGCTGACAGTGTATTCATCTGAATAGATGATATTATGGTTAAAACTGTCAGGCATTATATAGCTGATAAAGAGGAAAAGAAAAATATGAAAGGAACTCGCCAGTCCTCGGGGAGAGAACTACTAAACCTGGCATCTCAGTGTGAGTGTCAGGGGTCGGTCTTTCCCTTGCAGCAGTACAACTATTACTAACATCACCATCTTATGGCAGCAGCTCTCAAATTCACACTGCAAAAACCTTCCCCAGCTGAACCCCAATTACAGCACAGTGTTTCTGTAGAGTAAGGAGTGCAAGGAACAGATTTTAACCTCTTGTTTTTAACACTGTTGTATGCCTGCATTTTGTTAGTTTGAGGATATTTATGTGTTTCCTCCAATTAAATGTCTGCATGTAACACTCAACAGAGTTCTAATAGGTAAAGAGGCAAAATAGATTAGTCCTCCGAAAATATTCACAGGAAAATAATGTGGTAATTTTATTTGCCATTTTCCCCCCTGATAGAGCTGTCACAGCTTATTTACCACAGGGGGAGACAGTTAAACCCATATCCTTAGAAGTTCTATGCATTTAAGAGGCTTATATATCTCTTCTGGGACCCTCGTTCAAATCCTGGGCTAATCAGAATGAATACATATCTTTCTATTAGATGGCTCTAAAAAGTCTTAGGTGATATCAGCTCCTGGTGGACGACAGTCCACAGCGTAAAACTATTAAATGTTTGGCACAAATGGCAATACTTACGAAATGAAGCTGAAAACTGTAATATCCTCCCACATCACAAGAAGTTAAGTCTGCTGCTCAGAGGTTGAAATTAAAGCTTGCCACAAATGCTAAACCTGTCCTATTTCCTTAATTCAGCATAAACTCAAACAAGGAAGTTGAAGGAGTTCTTTCCCAAGTTAGGTGATTTCTTTCCTTTTTTCCCTTCCTCTTTTCTTTGTAAATTCTACTGGTTTGAATTGAGTGCTACACCTTTTTTACACTTGAATTAGGTCTCACTGGAATGTTATTTTAGAATTTATGAAGCTTTCAGAGAGAAAATGATAAACAGCTTGAAAAAGCCTGATAAACCCTTGCTGACACTGCCCACGTTGCATTCCCACCACCACTGCAAAGGAGCTAAAACTTACTGTCAGAGCACACTCATCTCCCTTTATACTTTTTACAGGACTGCTGAATGGGCACTCTCCATAGAGCTTCCCAGGAGACATTCCCAGGTGACGCCCACTGCTCTCCACTGCTTTTGTGGATGCACCAGGTTTCACAGAAAGAGAAAATGCACCACTGAAACCAACTACTCTGAAGCAGGGCTTTGGACACACACATTCCTACAATCCCTGCTTCCATAACAGCACAGCTGTAAGGTGACCTTTTGTAGCCTTACAAACACAATCATGCCTGTGGATTGTCTTTTCAGAGTTATTTTGTGAGGCTGGAGTGTATGAAAAAACGAGGTGATTAAATGAGACAATAGATATGCTTTAATGGCACCTCTTTCTTGCAGGAAAAGCAGAGTACACTTCATCTTATCAATGGATTTTCTACTGTCTTGCACCTGCTAGTGTAGGGCTCATTTCTTGCCCCTGGGCAAATGCAGAGTGAATGGCAAAGGCACCTGAGCAGAAGGAAGGATTATATAGAAGGAGCTGTAGTGACAGGTTGTATTTGTAAAGGAAAGCAACACAATAATATAACAAGAAATAGGGAAGTTTTAGAACGGTAAAATCAAAGTAAGAAACATTGGTTATGAGACCTGCCTGCTTATTCAGTACAGGGCCATGCCCCAGAAAAGGTTCACAGCTTTGTGAGAAACAAAAGCCAGCTTTTATAATGAACAGAAGCTGGAGCATTTCGTTATGTGCACTGTAGCCCAGAGAAAACAGCTGCTATTATTGTGAGTTATCTCGGAGTTTTACTCGTGTTAACGTTCAGCTCACAGGCTGAAGTTCAGGAACTGAAGTTCACCTCAGCTGTAACAACCATGGAAGAAAAGTGGCACTTCCTGATTCCAAAAAGTCTCGCTCCCACTTAAGCCATTAGAATGTTTTACACTGACTGCAGTGGAAACAAGGCTCTGTGACAAATCTGTGTCTCTCTTACTAAACAAGCAAATAAATAAAATTAGATATATATAGATTTGAATGTTTAGTATGTTCTAAAATATAAACAGCATTGAAGATATAATAAGCATCTAATTCTCTATTTAAAAAGTACCTCATTAAAAAAACCCACCATCACCCAAACACAAAACCCTGTACCAATACCCCAGATTTCCTCAAAAGGAGTTAAATCCCAGTTCTGCCTTTTAAAGTAGAAGCTAGAAGTAAATTGACTGAAAACTCTCAGTGATCAAAAGCATTTCCACCTTCCAAGCTATACATGGTGTCCAAGGTAAACAAGAATTATAAGCCACCACCAGTCCCCCAGTTAGTTCATATAGTAAGAGACTGCTAACAGCAGAAAGGAAAGGCTGAGCTACTTCTGGTTACAATGGAACTTGAAAAAAAAAAAAAAAAAAAAAAGAATGAGCAAATTGTTAAGATTCTGGCTGTACACACTAACACAGATCAACAATTGAGGAGGATTCTGCACTTGATGACTTCTTCCAAAACAGGTTTAATAAAAAATGCCAGTTTACTGAGCATCATACAGGTGCATAGGAGCTACCATTGTGCCTGCTTGGTCAGCATGATTTCTAAATGGCCAGGAAAAAAGTGACTGTATACCCAAAGGCAAGCTGTCAAAATTCAGTTTGCAGCTGATAAACTGATTACAAAGCTGCTTAAGACTTTGCTTGTAAACAAAAGCATTTATCAACTAATAATTTGCAATAAACTGATGTAACTCCCAGCTGAGCCCCAAACTGTAATTGTCTTTACCATCTGCCTATTAAAATACCATTCTTCATCACCAAGCAGGAGCAGAAGGGAGAGAATCTCCAACAACTACATAACTTGCATGCTTATAAATAATCTGTGAGCATTTCACACATTCATTATGATTGCCAGGTTTTGTATACTTCATTTTCTCTTTTTGAGAAGCAAAGAGGTGCAGTAAAGTGGCAGAAAAGAAATTAATAAATATCGCCTGGTGCAAGAAAAAAATTATGTAAATTCATCATACTCTGCAGTTTCCTAATTTTTTTCTCTTTTTGCTACTCCATAGGAATATCATGATGGAAGCCCCCTCAAGCACAACTTTACAGATTAAACTCTCAATTTCTTTTCAACTTGTCAGTTTTCATTACCTTTCTTTCTTATGTATTCAGTTCTTACAGCTGCTTCAATGGGAAGCGAGTTAAAGCATACTGGCTCCCTAGGGGGAGTCTGCCAGGGTCTGAGGCATTCTGCAGGCTCCCTGGACTTCTACAGGTCACCCTTAAGAGCATTTTGCCTATCTTGCTCAGAGGATGTTTGAAAATTAAGTGAATTTACATGCTTTTATTTTCTAACTACTGACAGCCTTAGTCCTGAGAAAGGAGGTAGTGGTTAGACAAAGTTCAAAATTAACAAATACAGATGCTCTAAAGCTGATACATCCCAAGGGAAGAATTACTTTGTTAAATGTCTAAAATATTCAAGTATGAGGGGAGAAAACAGAACTGATACTGTGCAGAGAATGGCAGCCCCTCAAGATGTGTCTGCATGAAAAATTGAATTTAACAGAGAATTGCACTATGATTTAGTGCAATGCACTTGACCAAGTATTTCTGCAATCTGCACTCTCAGCCACCCACTGGTCTGAATGCAAGGCTGTGACCAGAGAGAGACGATCAGCTTACCTCTTCAGAAATAACTGTACAAAATGCACAGATGTTTTAAATGCAATTTGGTTCCTCACTGAGTCTCCAGATTCAGACCAGAATGATCTACGTAGCTGAAGTGAGGCATTTTATGTGAATGAAAAACATGTCATCACTAGGAGGAAGCTGGGCATATAAAAGCAAAAGAGGAAGGTTCCTTCTGCTAATTGCATTGAAATGCAAGATTTTAAAGGACAGTCCTGCCACCCATGCTCACAGAAGCAGTCTCATTTCCCTCACTTTGCCTATGTTGTGCCTTTGTCTGACCCAGTGTTACCAGCAGTATTGCCTTCATCACCCCACTCCCTAGAACTGCAAAAAGAAATCAAACCACCTTTGGGTTTGATTGGGACCTATGGACTTTGTTGTTAAGATACATTGCACTCAAGACAATTATGCTTCTAAACAAAGGCAATTTTATGCGTAGGTAAATACATGTACTTGTGAATATGCTGGCTGAACCAGGACTTGGTACCTCAGTTTCTATCCACAGTACTGGGACAGAACCCAAATGGGGTGAAACTGAAGGAAAAGTGAAAAAACAGTGTTTACATGAAATATCATTTTTTAATTTTGTAAATAAAAATTTTTGTTGAACACTAAAACACAGTGATGAAAACCACCCTTCAAACCTCTGTTCAAACTCAACATATAAACTATTTAATCATAGAATGGCTTGGGTTGGAAGGGACCTTAAAGATCATCTAGTTACAATCCCCCTGCCATAGACCAGAGTCCCATCAGTCCCATCAGTCCCCCAGAATGCTCAGAGTCCCATCCAGCCTGGCCTTGAGTGTTTGCAGGGATGGGGCATCCACAAAGCGGCTGGGCAGGATGTGACAACAGCAAAGAATTACAAACGTTAAGTGACTTGGTCAGCTGAGATCCTCAGCATGATAATGCTGCGCTAAGCTACAAAGTTAGAAGAAGACTTGTGTAACATTTACTTTTTTTAAAAACGGTAGGGGGGGGAAAAGGGAAAACATTGGAATACACTAAGCTGGAGTTAAAAATCTCTTTTGGTTACCGCGCAAAGAGAGGAGGCCGTGCGGGCTGTGCAGGAGCGGCGAGGCGCTGCCGCGGCCCGCAGGTGTCGCTGTGGCGCCGCGGGCGGGCCCCGTGCTCGAGTTCATTTTCCAGCGGGCCGAGCAGGGCCTGGCGCAGATAACGGCGCGCCTGATGGAACCCCGCTCCCGACACCCGCGCCGGCCTGCTCCTGTCACGACAGAGAGCGCGGCTGCCGCTCCCGTGGCGGAGATGTGTCCCCTCACGGCCGGGCGCACCGACGGTACCGCAGGTGATATTTTCAATAAACTGCAGGATTGACGCGCAAAGCGAACAATATCGATTACAATGCTGTCAGCTCACTTCGGGAGCTGTTCAGGGCCGGGCACCATTCCTCCCTGCTCAGGAAATAGCAGCGGGGCACTGCCCTGCGCCCCCACCCCGCGGCTGGGCCCCCTGTGCCCCTCCACTCCCACCAAAACTTTGGGGACAAGGAACCCAAGCTGTGATGGCACCTCCGCAGCTGGGCAGGCTGCTGGGGATGCTGAAGCCCTCGGGAGGGTCAGTTTTTGAGCACGCCGAAACTGTGACACAGCAGTATTGGACGGTGTCACCCCCTCCTCTGGCCTGGCACCGCAGATCTGCAGCCAGAGGGCAAAGGTAGCACAGGGCGATGTCTCTCTGCCCCTGCCTATAAGGTGTTCGTGGAAATCACCTGTGCTCACCTATAACCACAGAGGTCCTTATTTCTACCTAAGTCATTCCCCTGAAAAACTGGAGAGTGAAAAGATGCAGCCAGGGCTGGAAACTATCCAACATCAGCCACTTCATAATATTTCTGTTGCTGAGCAAAAACAGCATTCCAGGGTGTGTGACTCCCATGGAAACACGTGGGAATCCTGATGTTAAAAGTTTGTGAAAACCTTTGAACACTTATCTCTGTCTCATGAGAGTAATGAAGAAATTTGATGTCAAGCATGCAGTGATCCCTGAAGAACTATCTGGCTTTTGGAGGAGAAGGGATTACACACCGAGGTGAAATTCTGCTAGCCCTGTAGTGCTGGCATGAACCCCTGTGTCCTGGCTGGCCCCTTAGAACTGCACAAAATCTTAAGAGGAATGGTATGAGGCTACTCTTAAGTAAAGGGGTCACAGAGATTAAAGAAAAGTTCTATTAAATGTTTGGGATGCTCCCGGGAATAGAAATTTTTACGAAGCAGAATGAAAGAACTGGCAGCAATTACCTATCAAGCCTCCGCGTCTGCTTGGAAATCTACCCTGCTGATAAGGCTGTTCTCATGGCCACCCCTCCCCACTCCCCCATGAACCCATCCCTGCACTTCTCAGCCAGTCCTGTTGGACACTAAATGTTATCTACTACCTCTCTTCCTTTTTAACCAGGACAAAGTATAATGAACAACTTGGAATCTCTCTGGGGTATGGGAACGGAATGCAATCTGGCACCATGGAAAAATGTAGTTCATCATTGCCTAACCTACGTATGACTGAGACCCAAACATAGTCTCTTGAACACTAGCCAGTTTACAAGCAGTGAACCTCACAATATCCACAACCTGCTGGAGATGCTTCACTGTCTCATATCTTTTTGTTTTGCTAAAAGTTAGCACTCACATGGACAGCCATCTGCATCTATAACTCAGAATCACTAAAATGGTCCATTACTCTCTCCCTTAATGTATTTCTTCTTGGTTCTGAGCAGATGATCCTATACTATCCTATCTCAAAAAATGTGTCCTCATACTTCTTTATTAAGACACCGGAAAAATCAATGCTCTCTATGCCCTGGAAGTGGAAACAGGATTTAGTGTCTATCTTCATAATGGAAAATATTGCCCATGTGTGGGAGAGACAGTTTAGACCCATTTCCCCAGTCCATGGAAATACTGCTTGATATAACAATATAAAATGTCATTCAGTGCAGCTTTTTACTCTGTATTTAAGTCTTTTTAGCTAGGGGTTTCTCAGTTGGTAACTTCTTCCTGTTTAATTTTCTTTTTTCATTTTCTTTCCCATCCTTGGAGCCCTTTACTCTACCCCACATTCTCAGTTTTCATTAAATACAAACTAATAAACAGTAACTGATAATTGTCAATCTATAAGCCAGTCAGGTAACATATACACTGTAGCACATATGCACATGTACAACTTGACTTACTGGCCATTACAAGAATTCCCTCAAGCCTTTACTATGAACAGCTTGCTGGGATGATATTCCCCTAAACAGATAGTTATTTTTAAAGTTGGAGACTGTTGTACAGGTACACTGCAGCTGGTCCAAGCACACTACTTAGTGGCACTACCAGAGATGTGCAAACTGAGTCTCAGATACTGTATATCCTTCAGTTGTCAATTCAGAATAGCTCTACACAAGTCATCTCTCTGAAAATTAGCATTTTCTCTCACTGCTCATTTACCTGTTCATGGTACTATTAGCTGAATTAACTGCATAGACAGGTGAAGAGTGAATAATGCTGGAGAAATGGAAACAGCTGTAGCTGTAACTATTTTTTTTTTAAAGCTTCATCTGGTTGGTTTTGACAGGTCATTCAAGACTATTCAGTTTCTTGGTCTGAAGTCCCCTGTGTATAATTGCATACCTTTTAAATATGACTCAGATATCTAATCTCTATCTAGTAAATAGATGGGAATGAAAGTGATATGTAAGACAATCAAGATAATATATTTGAGTGCAAATTTAAAGAAAAGAGTTGACGGTACCAGAAAGAAGCTGCAGCATGAACAACCCATTGCCTAAGTCTTTGCAGAAGAAAAAGATATAAAATGAACAAACACTAACTTCTTGGGGAAAGCAAACACAGCATTTTGAGGGGAAGACAAAAGAGACTAGAAAAGAAAAGTATGAAGGACTTAACAGGTAAGAATGAGAGGCTTAAATATACTATATGATAATAAAAAGATCAACTGAGGATTTAAAAGGGCATAGCTGGGCATATTTTAAGTGAGCTAAATTATCTCTCAATAGACTTTCACAGATGCTAGAAAGGAGACTTTGAGGAGAATCTCAGGCAGCATTTGCTGGGCAAAATTTAAGAAATCTACTCCTGATCTTGCTCTGACTTCTGATGTGCAATCACTCACCTATCTGGGAGAGTTTCAGATGTGCCCACTGATGAGCATATGTGTACCTGCAGAGCAGCTCTCAACTGTCCTGCTACAGGCAATGGCAAAGAGCTGCTCTGAGAGGGCTCTCAAAGCACATTTGTAAAAGCTAATTAATATAAAGAATATGAAAGCTATTACCTGAAAAAAACCCAAGTCTCTTTCTGTATTCTTTCATTATTAATTATCATTAATAATTAAATAACCTTGGTTTACATATTCAAGACACCTCCACAAAGGTTCCTGCCCCAAGGAATTCGCCATGGAAAGGTCAGATTTCAAGAACCTTTATTTATAATAACAAGTACTTAATCTGCAAGTGGCCATCAACTATTTACATAAATAACACAGTTTTGTGTCAGTCTTATGTGTAGACTTTGGCCTCCAAACTGACAGGATATGACAAAGGAAAAACAGGAGACAAATTACAGAAATGACCTGGGTAATGACAATGAAAATGGATAAACAGCTATGTGTGGGGTAGGTTAAGCAATATGCCTGCTAGTGGGTGCAGATCCCATTAATTCCTTTGTGAGTACGTGTACAATCCTTAGCTACAGCACATTTAATTTTTAGTGGATTGATCTGTGTATCTGAAAGAGCAATGTCCAGAAATAGGCTAGGGTAGTGGATAATTCCTGGAGGCCAGCTGAAAGGTATGAGTTTTGATGAGGGATTTGAAGGAGGAGCTGCAAATACTCTCATCCGCATAATTGTCTACTTTTTCCCCAATGTAAATCATTATATTTCTTGCCCCAATTTTTTATCAAAATCACTTCCAACTTATTTCAGTCTGTCACAATAATATTTTCATATGAGGAGTGTTGTAACCTAATTCCTTCATTTGAATAATACATTCATTTTTAATTACTGCAACTTGATCTCAGATTATTCAAATAACTGTTTCATTTTTTATGCTTACCCTGACCCCAGTGTATTTATAGGCTTTTATCCTTACCTGATACCAGTGTAATGTAATTATAGATTGTATTTTAATCATCTACTATATCCTAGTGAGTTTGTTTAAATCACTCCAATCCAGAGTCTTTTATTTCTATGCCTTTTAAAATTCTACAATGGCATTCTCATTGCATAAAAGCAATATTTTTGTAGTTTACTACAATGAATGAACATTTTGCATGCATTGCTGGCCATGTTTCTAATTTAAATTTTAAAAAGTTGCTATAGAGAACTCTATGTAAAATGAAATCCTGACTTGTAAACAGGCATGGGACAGCTCATCACTTGAAATCTTTGTTCATAGCTCCTATTTGGTCTCTAACATAAATTTACAAGAAATGCAGCAGAAAAAGAAATCAAATTCTTTATTCTACCAAAAATAAAAGTATTCCTTGAACTAAGAATTGACAAAATATTTATCTTTTCTGCTCACAGGCACCACATGTTCCAAGTTATTTTACCTGTATTATAAAGAATTCCACATTGTATCCAGAAGCTAAATAGTTCAGGTGGGCCACGAGTCTTGGCCCCATTTTGATTCCTAGGGCTACCAGTTCTCTTTATGAAAGATTTAACTCTTGGAAGTTTTTCGAATTCTGAGGTGATTCAGTTTTGCTTAGTAATAATTTAAAAAGCAATAATTATTATGTTTCTTTCCCACTCCTTAGTGCTGATTGAGGAGTTTCCCTTTCCCTATCTTTTGTGTTGCTTCAAGATTCAAATGTGGAACAGGGTCAGAAATCAGACAGGTGAAGCCACTCACATTTGCACATCTGCCTAAGAACCAGTATCTTTCTGGCTGTCAAATCAATTTGTACTGAGATAATTGCCACTGCTCTAGTCAAGCTATGCCCTTTTTTTGAGCAGCCTTTTTTCCTGTGATGACATCGAGCAGCAGATCTTAGACTGTCCTTACAACATGCTCAGTTGCAGTGGATGCATTTTTCTACAGAGGGATGTCATGCCCAAAGATACTTCTGGATTTAACCTTCATCCCAGCAGTGTGGTGTAACCATCAGTACTGCTTCCAAAGTTGAGTCTGTGTCTAAAGTAGATTGCATGGGTGGAAAAAAAAGTAAAAAGAATTAAAAAAAAATTATCAAATCTATTAATAAATTTCATGTTTTGTGGACACTTACTGCCATGTCATGATAGGGAAAAAGGGACATTATATGTGCTGCTAAAATTCCTGAAATTTGTGTTTTCTACATCCTTTCTTTCTCAAATGTGTAACTAATTTTTGACTTCAAGTACCTTTATCTTCTGTTTCTTTCTATTCTCCATGTGTGTCCATCCCCTGCTGTTTCCTTTATGAAATGTCACTTTTAAATCTGATCCCTCCTAGTTTTTAGGAAATAAGGGTCTAAAAGGCATAGAAACATGATCCAGACTAATGTCTGTGGAAAGCACAGGTAAGAAATGGGCATTAGCTACTTTAAAGTATAAATAAAGTGTAATTTTTAACTCCTACCTCCTTTAACAGATCATCTCTTCTCCGTAACACTTAAGAACTGTCCAATGTGTCACTTTTGACAAAAGAATTGTGATTAGTACCTTGAATCTAATGAACAGAAACACTGTCCCATAATAGTAAAAAAAAAAAAAAAAAAGTAAATAAGAACAGGGAATATGGGTTTATTGAATATAATCAGTGAGTAAAATGAATTACTCTGCTTTTCCAAGATCCAGACAGAGAAGCACGTTTCCCTCTGGGATTTCTACTACCATTTGGTCTAATATTCATTTTGCCTATAATAATACAAGCTTCATTAAAGTAGTAAAACAGCAATTGTCTCCTTGAGATCAAAGGACATCTGTTAAATAAAAGCAGACGGATCTCTAGAATGAAATAGTAGGAAAGTTTGAACTAAATTTTATGGTGAATCAAAATGTAAATTGTAATTTCACAAGGAAGAGACAGAGCACAAAATTAACTTTGTAAATACATGGAAAGTGGATATGTTGATCTTAGAAATGCCACTGACAGATAAGTATATAGTATCTGTTCACATTTCCAACTATAACACTTCATGATGAAAAATTATGCTCAACTAAGCACACTGGTCTTAAAGAATTACCATTAAACAAGAAACATTACTTATCAGATAAATTATCTGACTGACCTAGCTTCTAATTAACTGCTCTTTTATTTGAACAAAAAAAGGCGAAAAAATCCATCTGTCATCAACATCCATCCTGCAAATCTTGTGACAAAATAGTCCCTTTAAAATTTTTTTAAAATAGTACCTAATAATATTTCTAAATCTGTATTTTCACTGTTTAAGATATGGTACTGGAAAAATTGAATAGGATCTCTTGTCTAGTTTCAGCATTGGTTTCTCTGGATTCCTCAATGAAATTAGTGCACCTCCATTTAACCATGGTGCATTACAGAGCTTGTCAGTGAAGAAAATACTTAAGAGAGACAGACAGGCTAAAAATCAAGGCTTTTTAAAAAAAAACAAAAAGAAACATTCCAAGAATGCCTCCAAAAAAGATGGGTACCAGCCACAGCAAGAGAGAATTAAGGATGAAAACTCCTTTCCAGTGATATATTCCCATAGGACACTGGGCAACCCTGAAAGCAGGCAGTGCCAGCCAGCAGACTAGGCCAGCTGTGGGCAGTGAATGAGCCCTTTATGCACGTGTTCTAACATCCCCCTCACATTCCTGGGAGAAAAATGGAAGCAAAAGTAGCAATGAGAATGTACTCTTGTAGGTTTTATTTCCTTCTGCAAAAGGTACAGAGTAGAGTCATGAAGTTCAATTTCAATTTGCCACTGCAAAAGTAACCCAATCTCTAACTTATTTCAATCTTCTTATTGAGCTGTGTCCTTATAATAATAACAAAAAATAGAAGTTATTCTGAGGAAGAAAAACTCAAAAGAAATAAAATCCCCCTGAACATAACTCAATTCTAATCTTCTGACAGGCATGTGTTTATAATAATTAGGAAAATATTTTTGGGCTAATTTTGCTCAACATTTTTTACACAATTTGCAAATGACACGTCTTAAATCTGTTCAGCAGTCGCAGGTCATGGGTCTGCAGTACTAGCTCAAAAAGGACAGTAATGGTTGGGTTACCTGGTGCCTTTGCACACCTGCCAGGGAGTGAGAACTTAGGGGAACAATCTGCTAACCTCAATCAGCATAACACATAGACTCCACCACTCCACTGTAATTTATAGCTTAATGCATCCACAAAGCATTGTGAAGTACGTTGATGACTTTGAATCAGAAAGGTTAAATCATAATTACTACTGCCTCACTAAAAGAACTGCATTTGATTGCCCACTAGACCAGTCAAATAAATGTCTGGTATTGCTATACCATGATAAACCAATATAAATAATGGATAGACATCTGTAGGCAAGATTACATGTTTTGATTTCAAATGGAAAATTAATGACAAAGCCCCATTTTGAAACTCTATAAATTCCACCTAGTTGGAGCCTTTGATACCCTTTCTTCTGTATTTAAAATAGAAAACACAAGTACAAAAAAGTGAACAAATATGAAAGAAATCAATGTTGATGTCTCAGCAGCAATCTGGTAAAAATATATGTCAAAGAAAAAAATTTAAAAATCTTATTAATCCCTAATTAAAAAAAAATAAAATACCACAAAATATAAGTAGATACATTTAACAGAAATTCTAGTTTAAAAATTTGACATTCTAGGATTTTGTTTATGCATCACAGTGATTTCATTCAAAGGGAAAACATATGAATGTTAGATGCCTTTTTGGACACCCATGATTCATATTTTCCTCTGGCACAATTAGGAGTGGGTACCGTGGGTAATAAATAGAATCTTTCCACAACATACTGATATTGGTTTAAACCAGTTAAAATATTTCTGCTATCATTACAGTGTCTGCTATTTTAAAATGAGGTATTTATTATTAAATATGTGACAGTTTTGCACTGTGGTGAAAAAAAGGTACAGCGAAACACCCTACGACAACAGGAGCCTCTGTTAGGAGATGGGCAATTCAGCTTTCATAAGCCTGTACTTGGTGTTCCAACTGTCTATGCTTCAGCTCTCCTTTCAGCAGATTTTTGCACTGCCTGTGGTGCAGTGAGATCTATGCAGGCCAGCTAAAATGTCATTTGAAAAAGAACAACTATTTACTAGGAAATACACCCAAAACACTAAATTGTGCCATTGGATGGGCAGTAGAAGTTAATGATTTGCTTTGTGATTGAATCTTACTGGAGTGGAGTGAGTGATCCAGAAGCAATGGCCTTTTCTTCCATTTTACCAAGACCTTAAATTACATAGTCCTCAACTCCCCACTTTGTAGTTAACACATCCCTTGACTTTAGTGAAACAGCATTTGTTTCAGCCCATACCAATAGGTTCAGACGATTGGTGCAGAATGCCACTCAAACGTTCTTGGATAGGAATTTCATGCCTAATAATCAAACTTGATACACATACTGGTTCTTTGGCATGTCTATCATCATGGCCATCTGTTAGGTGGAATTGTGCCTGCTAAAAAGGAGATATGCCAGTTTTAACATGATATAGGTGCCATCAAAATGCAAGTGATGAAGGAAAGACTCTAAAATATGGCAGTGATCAATCTTCTGCAGAAAGATGCTCTGGGTAGCAACCCAACTGTTAGGAATATTGCATTGATATATATGATAATTAAAACCTTTGGTTAGTTTTTTGATCTCTAAGCACCCTGTCTGGGTGCCTGTATTCACTGCAGCATTATTGTTTGGTGTTTTGCACTTGCTGAAGGAAACGTACATCTTTCTCATTTACCACAGCCTAATCACCATTAATAGCCTAATTTGAAGGTCAAATGACAGATGAAAATTGTCTTTTTACATTTTTATTTAAAATATGAAGTGATTTTTAAGAATTAATACTTTCAATAATTAAACACAATCCTGCTTATTATCATTCCTCACAAATGTTTTTGAAGGATCTCTTTTACTGATGTTTCTGGAAAAACACAACTCAGAAGCACTCCTGCTGTCTGATACTCTTCATAGGAAAATGACTTCTCTTTATAGCTTTTGTACTACTCTTTAGAAAGATAAAAAATACCCTGGTGCAACAGTGGGGGGGTCTGTTTAGCTCAGACTTTCTCCAGAGTGGAAACAGGCAATGTTATTTAGTAAATATATGAGAACTCGGCCTCTTTCTGCAGTTCATTCCCCTAGGAGTTCCCAAGCATGTACATGGATTAGGAACGTTAGGGGATACATCCTCTTAGTACCTTTTACAGATCTGTTGTCCATGAATTTGTCCAATCTCTCTCTGAACCTGCTGATACTGTCTGCTTTCACAGGCTCCCGTGGCATCAAGTTCACAGAGTTAACTCGCTGCCGTGATAATCTGTTTTAAATTGTTCTTCTCCCAGTTTCCTGTAGCACTGCAGGATTTGAGGAATAACAGTTCTTCATTCACTTTATCCACCAGCTTCAAGATTTTGTAAGCCTGTATCAAATTTCCCCCTCAGCTTTCTCTTCACCAGATGGAGAAGTTTCAGGCTTTTTTGTCTATTGTCATAAGATAGCTGCTCCCTTGATCACTCCAGCTGCCCTTCCTCAGCTGTGATCAGAGTTGCATGCAGTACTCAAGATCTGGGTGCACTGAGCTTTCATATATGGCAAACTGACAGCCTCTGTCTTGTTCTAAAAACTGTATAGGCTCTTGTGATCCCTAGCAAAAGATCTTTAGATGTGTTTAAATTAGAAATCTAGTCTCACACAATTGAATGGTTGCCTTTGGGGCTCAGATAAAGCTGTGTAGAGTCACTGAAATAGAGCTGTTTGGTACTTCTCAGCTTTCAGTGTACAAAGGGACATGGCCTGTCACACCTGGAATAACATGACTATGCATTAAGCCATATAATCATAATAATGGTAAAAGGCATCACAATGTGAGCATATAGGTAATTTATAATATTAGACAGTTATGATATACATATAGCATCAGACACACTTAGAACTTTTCAGTTAACCATATACCGAATGCACATATTCAGTACTTGAGAAGCAACTTGAAAATTCTCAGCTAATTTCTAGGTGGTCATAGAAGAATGGAGAATGAACATTTAATATTGTTTTGCTCACCAAAGTTTTCTACAAGAAATTCTCCACACAATTTCCATTTGAACAACCTGCTAGTCGACTAGCAGAATTTCTGTGCGAATCCAAATAAATCTCCGAGAACGCTTTCGACTGCATTAAGTGTTATCCCTTCTACGGGCCTGAACCTGTAGCCAAGAGAGTCGTGAGAAACCACTGGTCCTAATTTGTTTCTTAATCTGGTGCCAGCTCCTGCTGATACATCTGCTCGTTCTTTTTCAGCTCCCTAAGTTACTGGATAGAGGATCTCTTTCAACAGGTGAGCCCCTTTCAGCCAGTGTAGCAGCTGGGGCACACGTGTGTGGATTAATGGCACCAGAAACATGCCACTCTCAATATCACAGATGATTGTTCTTCTCCCAGCTTGGCTTTCCAAGATGATGCCACCGTGCCAGTGCTCAGAGGAGAAGACCTGCTGTCTCTTCTGTTTTGCTTGGCTACAACTTTGGAGAAGGCAAGAATATATTACCAAAAAAATTATGTTCTCTTTTGTGCATGACACTATCCTTGGGAAGATGTTTGAGTTTCAAGGTTAATAGCTTATTACTAAATGCAGGCTTAGGGTATTAGATAAACCTAAAGCAAGTACAGGTGTTTTTGTCTTAGACATTTTGGAGATAAGTCTTTCAGCACGGTTTTCACCACCACTCTGGATTGGTAAAAAACAGCAAGTTTCTGGCACACTCACTTCATAGAAACAATCAATCAAAGTATAAAAATTGTACGATACATTTTCAATAACTTCACCTGTGGCAAATATACAAATGCAGAACATAATGTGAACGTATTCACTCTTCCTTTTCATACCTGTAAAATTCCAACTGTACGTACCATTTTTGGTGCAGGGAAAAACCATGTAATATATTTAGTGTAGGATGATGAATAGGAGCTCCATTTCTGACTAAATGAATCTATCTGAGACCCTGAATTTGCAAGGAAAGACAATATTTATTGGTACCCAAACCTTTTGCAAATATTCAAATTCCTAGGGAGAAAAACGAGACACATACTGTCTGTAGGCATGGGAAAAGCAACAGATCCATGTCGTCAAAAAGCACATTAAAAATGGGAAAATGCACTGTTTTATTAAAAAAACCTATAAAGTTTTCTTTGTCAAATTTCTGTTATTCAAGGAATTATTGATGAACAAAGGTTCATCAATTGTGGTTTATGTAACAATAACAAAGGCTTACATTTGCACAGCTTCAGAAAGAAAAATCACATGAAAAATTCTTCTCTCACCTATGTGTGAATATCATGGCATCAAGTCAAAATGACTGTCCACTGGAACTAACACACCATAGAAATGAGTGTGAAAGATACCTGGGTAGACTGTCAGAGGCCTGAAGGAAAGGCATTGGTGTTCATAATGGTGATTTTCTGTGTTTACTGTGTCCAAACTAAGTTCAGATTTTACCCTAAAAATCAAATGACATCAGCATTAAGAGATATTTATCTTTAAGTGTGAAAAATATATCAAGCTGAGCAGCAGGAGAAAGCAGGAAAAGAAGAGCAAGGTGGATTTCTATTTTTCGTTTCTGATTCAGGGTTTGTCTTGCTGAATGCCATATTACAGGCTGTTAAAAGTAGACCCATTACTCAGAACTGATGAAAATCAAGTCTGCAGAATAGACCATAACTGCTCTTTTATTGTAAAAAAAATGTAATATATAAAATATTCATTAATTTTGCCCAGAAAATAGAAAATGTTAAATTGCACAATAAAATATTTGACCACTACTTTACATTTTCAGTCATAAATACAACTTTGATAGCCTTCATTTTTTATAGGATGGGATTCCTGTTTTTATTAGAGTTGGCAACAGGGTAAACTTGGAAAATGTAATGGAAGAGTGTGTGATTAATTTTTGAAAATATTAAAAATCCACATATATATATATTTAAATTTATATGTGTGGGTGCATACATTTTTCATTTATATACACATGTGTACATACACAGCTCCCAAAACTCAGGAAAGCCAGAAAAGGAAATAAAAGTGATAGTAACCTTTAAGAGAAAGGGTATAACCCTAAGCCAACAATCATTCTACTCTGAACTGTATCATCTTGAAATAGAACACAATAAGCTGCCAAGTGCATTAACTATGGACTTTAAATTGGAATTTGGAGAGGGGGAGAGCAGAAAGCTCGCTGTGGTCGCTCCATCATTATAAATAATAAAAAGAATGAAATAGATTACAAACTCAGTTTCCAAATAACAAGGGCCATTCAATGGTTATTTTTGTGGCTGTAGTGGATCTCTACTTTATATTCATATAAACAGGTAATAGTGTAATTTTCTTGTTGGAGGTTTGCTACACAGTCTGAGTATCAGATGGACTCATTTCAAACTTGAAAATACAATCTTGTTTCATACACTTGGTGCTTACTTGGCTTGATGTTCCTAGCTTTGTTTAAATATCAATTGTACAAGTTGCAATGTAACAAAATACATATAGCTGGAGCCAGGTCTTCATAGCAGCTCCCATTGTTCTGCATGAAAAATGCATTGACTATAATATTGCGAGAGTAAATGTGCTGTATGCTGAAAAATTCTGTCACTTTCTATTAGCTGTAAATTATCGACTAGTATAAACCCTAATTTCATTTGTCACATTCTGTTGCATTGCTGCTCTTCCTTGTTCCCATTCTGTCATTCTGGCAGGCCCACTCTGCCCCAGGTATCACGGCATCGCCATCTGCACCCGACATCTGTCTCTCTATTGATCACACGGGTTTAGCACTTGATCAAACAGAGCACGACAGAATACATCTCTTTTTGCAGTACTGCCAATGCCAACTGCTGCATGAAATCTATTACAAAAGCATTCTTCTACCTAGTTTCTGAAACTGCAAAAAACTGTTTCTCTCCTTTTAGAAGATTCTTAGGTTGATTTTTTTTCTTTAACTTTCTGTCATTTTTTTGTAGAGAAAGGAAAAAGCATAGGCTCCCAAAACCAAGAAATGAAGCATTTTTAATTAACCCTCAGTAGGCAAACTATTGTAGAGAAAGGAAAAAGCAGTAGGCTCTCAAAACCAAGAAATGAAGCATTTTTATCCCAGAGTATGTAAATTAAGAATTTGAAATTATTAATAATGAAATAAATTATTATATTGATTCCCATTTTTTTATTAAACACAAATTTTTATTTTGCTGTAAAAAGATGGTATAAAATAGACAAACAAGCACCTCAAAGACACAAATATGGTGTCTGGAGAGCCTTAGATGTCTCCAATTTAGATGTTGACTCTAGCAAGTGACTTGGGGACCTAAGAAAGGTACATAACAACCCATTGCTCAATCAGTGAGGAAAAAATAGTGCATCTGAGGACTGATCTGGCATGCTTACGTGGAGTACAGATAACAGGAAATTCTTGGCACCAAAGTATGTCAGAAATCACATTTTCTTCTATAAGTGAAATACCTATAACCAGGTCTGGACACCAGATGCCTCCATTCTTTTGTGAGCAAAAGCAAGGAACCCTTTTCTCAGTGTGACTACTTAAATAAGCAGCATTGGTGCTTTAGAACACTGAGAAGGTGCACACTATGTTTTGCAGAGGTGTTCTGTTAGAGTGATATGGGAACACAGGGTAGTTCAAGAGGGTCACCTAGGAGGCTTCAATACAGCAACACTTAGAGGAGCTGAACATTTCACTTCTTTCAGGGGATGAAGAGCAAAAAAATCCTGTAGTACCAAGATCACAATACTCTTCCCTAAGACCATCTGTGACCAATTCTTACTCCAAAGTGAAATAAAATTGCCTTGACCTTCATAAAATTAAGCTTTTTTAACAGTAAAATAATCAACATTGGCAGAGGTGATGCTATGAATTGATTGTCTTTGGAGAAAGCTCTGTCCAGGTATTGTGCAGTTGATAAGCTGCAATGCAATTCTACATCCTTATAGAATAATTAGAAAATATTTCTAAGAAAAATAGTGAAATTCTAAAGCTCTATCCACTTCCCAAGGCCTTAGATATGCTTATGGCACACAAGGTTTAATGATTTTAACTGACACATACCCACTGATTTAAGGAGAAGTTATTTTATAAGTTCTCAAATTCTGAAGTTGAGAGAAGTGCTTCTGGCCATAACAAATGGGACATATAAGACTAAGAAATTAAATTATGGACTAGCAGCAGTCATAAGGACAATATATTTGCTTCTCAAACGCAGCATAAAGGATTAACAGAACCCAGGAATTTTATGATAAAGTCTTCATGCTTTCCACAGGTGGATACCATATTCCTGTCAATCATAATGTATTTTAAATTCACTGAATAAATGAAAAAGACATGAACTTTCTGGAAACAAATGGAGCCTTTATAATTATGAACTGTTCAATAACCCTACAGCCACGTGGAGTTTTCTTTATTTATGCTACCTTGTCAAATTATGCTGAACAAAATTTGCAGTTAAAAGCAATCAGACTAAATGCACCCCGACCAAAATCATGAACGTTAAAAGACTATTTTCCTTGTTTCAACTGACAGTATTAGTTACAACACAGGAATTAGACTGGGATCTAGCAATGTATTATTCATTAGATTTTTTTGTAGCCAAATACTTTAGAGTATATAGTTATACCAACAAATTAATATTTTAGAGCTAATTGAAATTGTTCTTCCTATAAAGATTAAGCTTCTTCCCACCCTACACACTTCAGTCATTAAAATAACACTTTTAATGCCTTGTCTAAATGATGTCTCACATTAATGCAAAGCTATATTAAAGCACTCAAATGACCAGTTCTTTTGTAATGCATTCTATATGATCAGACACTGGGTCAAATCTGGGCAGTGTGTATGAAGTGGTATCAAGTGGAAGCTAATTAAAATATATTCTCTATAGAACTTTACAGAAAAAAGAGAACAGTAATCATCAGAAGGTAGAGTCTGAAAATGGCATTTCTGAAAGGCTTGCAATGTGATTTATTCTATTTGCATGAGGATACTTTTTGGAATAAAGGCTTAAGAATATGGCAAGAATACTTCAATTACAAAGTACCTTATTTTATTCCTATCAATCTCAGTGATAACCTGTTTCTGGTTTCCCTCTTTTCTTACCCAAATCCATGAAGTACAGTATATTAAATTTTTTTAACTAATTTCTTTAATCCAAGATTTACAACATGAAAGTTGATTCTTCTTAACATAACTTCACTGGTGTTTTCCCTATTGTACTTTTACTGATTCAGAGAAGGGGGAAATTAATATGGCAAAGATTGTCTTCATATCTCCACATTACCCAAGAGGAAAGACTTTCATGAGACGCTGCCATTTCGTGCTTAAATGTAGGTAGATGTGTAGGAAGTGGGGGAGAGGCTATAGTCAGGCTTGAGGAGTTAGCAAGGAGCAATTAGACTGCATGTGTTCAAGCTTTGGTCATTTTGTCAGATAAGGCATCAATCCCTCTTATCCACTGACTTATCTCTTTAAAAAAAAAAAAAATATGAATTTCAGGGATGTGGTTGTTAAGAAGATGGATGAAGCATTTTCTAGGGATAAGATGTGATCTTTTGTCTGATCTACTGCAGTAATTCTAGCAGAATAATAATAATAATAATACTAAAAAACCCAGAATTAACTTCTTAGTTCCATCCAGTGTGCTGAATTTGCTGTCTCTATATAAAATACAATGATGCAAGCATAAATATTGATTTTTCTTTTTCTTCAAAAAAATTTTTTTGTACTAACTGCTTATCTGTAGAATAACCTTTGCTTTCTTATAAGTCTGGTTGTGACAGACCTCTCTGTTCACAGCACATAGCATAGTAATGGTAAGTGTGCATTTTTTTAGAGGGCCTGTGGGATTCTTTCTTTTCCCACTTAGCTCTTCTCTTATTATTCGGGTGATTATTTGGATGTGAGCCAAATTACATTTCTTGTAAAAACGGGACTTTTCATTTGTGCTAACACTCCTATGCTACCTATGCTACAACTCTGATGTATTATGCAGAAGATGTGCCTGCATTGCAGTAAACCACCCTAACTGAGATAAAAAACCCCCCATGTTCCTTCTAATTTTTTGGTGAGGGTTTTTTTTTGTTTTGTTTTGTTGTTTTTTTTTTTTTTTTTGACTACTGTAAAGGAGAAAGTGGCATCTGTGTATTAGTGGGAGCCCTGGCAGGCTGAGTGGCCAGAATTGGAACAGATCAGAGTTTCACCTTTCTGTTTCTACATATACAGCAGCTTCAGTGACTGTGCTGTAGACTTATGTTGAGAATGAAAACATAAACCTTGGTGTTTCTGGATTTCCATTTACTTGGAAAAAAAATTATTGAGAAAATGCCATTTGGCCATATTAAAAATTGGTAATGGATAAACACAGTTGTTGTAGCTCACAACTCCCACCTTTTGCCTCTCCACTCTTGGGGAGGCTTCCTCCTCCCTTTCTCCTCAGCAGCACTAACCAGAGCCTTACACACTGACAGAGCATTCTTGAGAATGGCTGCCCCACCACTGAGGGCATAAATCATATCTTGGCCTTGGCTGGCTTCAAGAAGGTCCTTTTAGCTTAGACCAGAATATGATCGTAACGTCTGTGTGGGGAAAATTTAAATAAGTAAAATAAAATAAAACTGAAACAAAACCACCAAACCACAGGGCAGAAATTCATCAATCTCCTTTAGCAGATAAACAGCTCAGAGAATGTCTGAAGCAAGTATCTTTGATAACCTGGCAAACTACTCCCTTCTCCTAGGAATCACAGATGCCATTGGAGCATAAGGTTCAAATGTTGGGAATCAGGTGAGTGCAAGGAAGAGTTTTATGCAATCTCTACAGTGATTGCCTACAGTGCAATCATGCTTTATCATCTCCCATGAGAATCCCACTCTGTTTTTAATATGTCAGTAAGTGATTCCTTTTCACCTGAGATCTAAAACATGGCAAGAAGTACTTAAAACATCAGGGCAAATAACAGGAGAAGTGAGAAGAGAGTGACAAAATAATAGGAGGGCATTTGCATTGGTTTTGACATCTGAAGGAAGTGTTTTGGTTACCGAGTCTGGCATCCTGCCTACTGCATATCTTAGCATTTGCCCAGCAATTCTGGAAACGGCTTGTGCTTCACAAGTTGTGGTCACATTTTTCTTTTCTGAAAGTCTGTGGACTCCATTAAAAGAGACAAAGCAACAGACAATATATCACAATTAAACTGTTCCAAGGACTAATTAATCTCAGTGTCTAAAAGGTGCATTTATTTCCAATTTGAGCTCTCTTTGTTGTCCAGCCTTTGGATACTGCTCTGTCTTTTCTGGTAGGTTAGAGAGCCATTAGAAAAAGAGAAGATAGCAGTAGATACAGGGATAAAACCAAATGCTATGTTGAAAATGTTAGTATAAACTGGTAATCTTTGAAATTCAGATAAAAGGTTAGACTTTTTTAATGTACTCCAGTAAAAATATTTAAGAGTATTATTGTTTTCATTTCAAAATGATCCAATACAGCCCTCAGGAAGATCCTGTTTATATGGCAAGAACAACTTTAATCCCATAAGAAAAGTTCAGATTAGCAGAAGCATCAGAGACACACTTAGGCTGCCTTTCTCTGGCCCAGTGATGGGCTGAAAATTTCACATGGAGCCAGGACTGCAAAGATGCATTTTTTTCTTGCTGTTCTGTAAAGTACCTTTGTGAATTCCATGTTAGCTGTCACTTTCCCTTAAACTTCCAAGTCAAAAATTTTACAATAATTACCTAAATTCATCAGTAAAACCTGTTAAGTTAGACAGATGCTCAATATACTACAAAGTTCTAAAGGTAGATGACCTTGTGAGATTCTGAATATATAGGAAAAACATAAAGGATCACATATGCTAACCATGTTTATAGTAAGCTTTTGTGAAAATACATATTAACATAAATATGTATATATATAGCCAGCAAGAATCACTTAGGCACATTCTACACATACACACACACACCTTTGCTGTCATTCAGACACTGCTGCAGTCCTTCCAAATATCAGAATTAATGAGTGGAAGGAAAGGAGACTGTCAATAACAGCACACAATTCCAAATTGAAAACTATATGGAAAATGCTGGGATTTGAGCTACTAATCTTCAGATTAACCCCTCGGGCCCACTTGGGAGATGGTTGTATGAAATACAAACAGCTATTACATCAGCTTTTACAAGTGCAGATGAAGCTCATGGTGGTCAAACTAAAAGCAACACACTTCAGAAACATGTAAGTTTTTTTTTTTTTTCCTGAGGATGCAGGACAGCAGATAAAATATCAGTGTTCTGTGCACAGCTTTAGAGATTAACAAATCTTGAGGTTTTTACATATAGTTTCAGATCATGGCATACAAAACAAGCTCTTTATTTTTTTGAGTGCATCCTTCACTAAAAGAAATACCTATCTCTCTGGATTGCAATTACACATAATAATGAAAATTACTGCATTAAATATGAGTAATATCTATAAACTATACAAAAGTGTTAGGATCACTGTAATTCCTGGTGGTCATAATTTATTAATATTTATTAAAGTATTAACTGACCATTGCTTAACAGGTTCTACAAAAAACACAGGCTAGTTAGTCATGAGATTGACAATTCCTTTATGAAAAGAAATTAGATAGTGCAATTTTTCTTCCTTTAAAATCCACTGTCTTTTAATTCCAAAAGTTCAAGGTAGACTAGGTAATAAACAAATTTGCTGATTATTAATAAATTACAAGTATTCTATCAATTTTAATGCATACATTTTACAGTCATTGGCTTTTACTATGGAATTTATATAATATGAAAAATTTTAAAATGCAATTACTTGTAGCTTCATTTGTGGATTAGATCATCACTGGAAAGATAAAATTACAGACTAAAATCTATTTTCAAATGCTTTGGAATAAATTTGAAGTAACTGAACAGCTTGAGAATATCTGAGCATAGAAAATCAAAGTAGTATATTAGTTCTAGATATATGCAAAATGAAGGCTATACCTATTCTGATGCCACAAAGCAGTACCTTGCAGAAACAGTGAAAAATGCAGATATTCTCATGGCTTATCCTGCTGTTTCCCACCCCTTACATAAAGGATCTATGTGTTGGCACACTTACTCCAAAGTGATGTTGTTTGTGACCCTATCATCATGGCCACAAAGATACCAAAAGTAGTTGCAGAAATGGAAATATGCAAAGATTACTTCTCTAAAGCATGAGGAGAAAAGTGAGTGGAACATGCAGGAGTAAAATTTATACCCGATAACAGAAAACATGATCTGTCCTGTGTCATTTAGGACAACAGAAAGATGGGATAGAAAATATCTTAAGTGAACTAAGGGAATACAGCTGGGACAACTTATGTTTTTGACAAGACAAAAAATTATTTTCCTGTATTTCTTTAATCTGGATGTAGTCTGGATAACTTTAGTAATATAATTAGTAATTTGGTAAAAAAAAATCTGTATTGTATAATTTGGGATTTTCTTACTTTACATGCAACAATTATACATGTAATTATTATTTAGCATTAAGAACAGGGAATCCCAAAAAGATTAACTCAGAATTATTTATTACAAATGTGGAGGTGGAGTATGAAAAAGAATACTGGGAACAGCATTTCAATATTTGATATTACCCCAATATCCTGAAAACAGTTCTTATTTAGGAATTTGAGGAGAAATTTTGGAAATCAGATGATGAACACCTAACTTTCTGAAGTCAGATCTCCTTGGCCCTCTGCCCATTCCTAGGAACTTGATCCCTTTATTTCTGACAAGAGTGATTTAAACAAATGTACTTTCTTGAATGGCACAGGGTCCACAGCCTTGGAACACGGCCCTGCTTGCTGAGGTGAGTGGCTCTGGTGCCAACTTGTACTCCAGTGTGGTGCTCAGAGGCTTCCCAAACTGGGAGAACTTCATGTGGAACCAAAGAGATGCCGGGAGCCCTCAGCTCACATCACCTGTCAGGACCTGGCCAGGAGCAATGGTGGCCAGGCCCCACACATGTAAAAGGAGGCCCTGGGGAGTGCTGGGGACCAGGAGCACTGCCAGCAGGATGGACAGACAGGTCGGGGCAGTCAGCAGGACATGGCGTGGCAGTTCAGGCAGCAGCTGGCACAGAAGGGGTGCATGAAGGGCACTGAAATCCAGGCAGCTCCACCAGGGAGCAGCCGTGTCCCCTGGGCAGAAGCCACCGAGAAAGCTCCGGTGCGGACACACTGCCACACTGCCAGCTGGAGCTGTGCCCAGCTCTGATGCCAAACTGGATGGCAAGAGTGAGCAGCCCTGTGGTGGTGCACCCCCTCACAGGAGCTCCTCTACTCACTGCCAGAAGCTGGAGTACCAGGGGTGCAAAAGACAGACTGCTGGAATTGCACCTCGCCTTCCCTGGGAAGGGCCTGACAGACGGACAGCTTGCATGATGTGGAACATTCCTTTTCCCCTCACTGCATGGCTGAACACATGAGTTAAGGGCTTGGGGGCAATGGTGACAGTGCTGCCTGATGCAGCAGGTGCATCTCCTCTGAGGCTGCTTCACCTCAAAGGGGGGCCCATAACAGGCAGCAGGCTCTGCAAGCAGAACTGAGCAGTGATGAGGACAATGGTTCCTGTGGTGTGGAGGTGTCCCAGAGGTTGTTACCTTATGACCCATCTCAAAACTGCTTCCATAGAGAAAGAATGATGGGTCACTGTCATAGGAGGCTCTCTACCAAGGGGAACAGAAGAAACAGTCTGGACCTACTTCTTTAAGAAGTTTGTGGCTCCCTGGTGTGTGGGTTAAAGATGTGAAAGGAAAACTTCCTATCCTGGAATGGCCCTCAGGTTATCAGCCAGTATGGATTTTTCAAATGGGCACTGATGAAGTGGCAAAAAAAATGCCAAGGACAATCAAGAGTGCCTTCAGATCTTTGAGACAACTAGTTAAGGCATCAGGACCACAGCTGGAGGGAATGATGAAGGAAGAAATGGACAGAGCCAGGAGAATAATATCTGGCTTGCAATTCAGTGTTATTGGCAGAACTTTGACCACATAACACCAAACCTTTCCCTGTCTCAAAGGAGGAAGAACACAGGAGTTAGCAATGCTCATGGAGAGAGCTTTAACCTAAATTTTAAGGGGGAAGGGGATAAAACAAGGATCACTGGAGATAAGCCTGGGGGTGGCATTCCAGTGTTTGAGGGATGATGCTCTAGTGAGGTCCTTCTGTTTGGTTTCCTGGTAGATGTAGGGGATGGAAATCCATGAGACCACAAGGAAGAAAGGCTTATTGACGTGCTAGGAACCACAGAAGAGCCTCAGAACAGTCATGCAGGAATTAGAGCTTCTCCCCCTGGAAAGGGCAGTGGACTCAATAACCCAAGGGAAGTGCATTTACACCAGTTCACACAGCATGGGCAACAAACAGGAGAAACTGGAAGCAATTGTGCAGCAGAAAAATTAAGACACAGTTGTCATCATACCATCACTGTGGGATGAGTCACACCACTGGAACGCTGCAATGGATGGCTATAAATTCCTCAGAAGGGATGGGCAAGGAAGGGGAGGTGCTGGGGTAGCCTTCTGTGTCAGGAGTGTTTTGATAGAGCTTAATGATGGTGAGGATAGGCTTGAGGGTTTCTGGGTAGGAATTGGGGGAAGGCCAACAAGGAGATTATCGTGGTGGGAGTCTGTCACAGGCCTCCCAACCAAGATGAAAAGGCAGATGGAATATTCTACAGGCAGCTGCAAGAAGCCTCACAATCACTTGCATGTGTTCTCATGAGGGTCTTAACTAGACCAAGGTCACTGGCCTGTGGCCAACACTGGGAGGTTCAGCAAGGTGAAGAGCTGGGTCTTGCACTTGAATCACGGCACCCCTGCAATGCTACGGGCTTGGGGAAGAGTCTGGAAAGCTGCCTGGCTGGAAACAACCTGGAAGTGTTGGTCAACAGCCGGCTGAACACGGGCTGGCTGTGTGCCCAGTGACATGCTGGCTGGTATCAGAAATGCTGTGGCCAGCAGGATTAAGGCAGGGATTGTCCTGTACTCACCACTGGTGAGGCCACACCTTGAGTCCTGGGTTTAGTTTTGGGCCCCTCACTAAGTGAGGGACACTGGAGTGTGTCCCTCACATAGTGAGGGCAACAAAGCTGATGAAGCATCTAGAGAGTAAATCAGATGGGCAGAGGCTGGGGGAACTAGGGCTGTTTATCCTGGAGAAAAAGAGGCTCAGGGAGACCTTATGGCTCTCTACAACTACCTGAAAGGAGGGTGCAGTGAGGTGAGGGTTGGTTTCTTCTCCCACGTAACATGTGACAGAACAAGAGGAAATGGCCTCAAATTACACCAGGGGAGATTTGGGCTGTAAATTTGAAACATTTTCTTCATGTAAAGAGTGGTCAAGCATTGGAACAGGCTGCTCAGGAAATGCTAGAGTTGCCATGCCTAGGGGTATTTAAAAGGTGTGTCAATGTGGCACTTAGGGACATGATTTGGTGGGGGACTTTGCAGTGCTGGGTTAGTGGTTGGACCCAATGATCTTAAAAGCCTTTCCGATTTAACATTTCTATGATTCTACGATTCTAATGTGAGACTGACTGACTTGTTAAAATGGAAATTAAGGCTTATTCCATGCAGTCTTGCACAGTGGTCTTTGTTTGCTTTTCTAATGAATACCTATGAGGTCAGAACATGCCATTTTTGGCTGACCTTGCCCTGTTGGGTTACACAGGTGTGTAAAAGATAGCCACTAGCACACCCAGGATTAGGGATGCTTACTGAAACTCCTGATTACTTGCTTGACTCACATGGAAAAGCAGTCTGTATTTTTTCTGATTAAAGCATCAGAAAATTCCACTTCAGTGGTGTGTAAAATTTTTATAAACTCTATTCTGAAACAACATTATCATTATGGTAGTCAGACTGTAAAAGATTGGCTAAATGTGCTCAGCTGTATTTCTCTTTTTTATTTCTTTCCTTCTAAATATCTTCATATATTTGTCTTTCTTATTCTATATTTTTATCTAACTTTTTGCATTACAAATATGCCTTTGCATGCATGTGTAAACATTCCCCAACACCCCCAGAATCCTTTCTGTGCACATGAACTACAGATTATTAATTAATATGCCCACTAGGATGAATATCACGGGATTTAAAATTATTCCTTAAAATTTACTGTTAAGGTTAACATTACATCATTTAATGAAGGAGCAAAGCCATTATGTTTTTCAGACCAAGTTTCAAAAGTGTTCAATATACTGCATGTTTACAAGGGAACAGAAAAAGGCAGCCTGGCTTTGGAATATGAATGTAATCTCTACAAAGACCCAACTGTTTCTTGTTTATGACAAAGGAGTAAATAATCCATTGATCTGGCAGCAGGGCACCTGCCTTACCAACCGACTCTGTATCAGTGGTCCCTGAACCCTCATTATTTTTTCTCAATTAAAGTTCATGGTCTCCTAAAGTCTGTGCTGAGCAGATGTACAACTGTTCTTGACTGCTGAACACAGTAGAATCACAAATTTAGAAAACTACTGCCATTTCATCGACACTAGAAGTGCATCATTTGTTGTGGTGCAGAAACATTACAAACAATATGTCTCTTTTATAGTCTGCTAAGCCCTCACACTACAGAAAAGAATATTAAAGTTCAAAAACTGTCACATAAGCAGCGCGTTATGAATACTGTAATGTATTTTTTTATGATTCAAATAATGCTTACTGAAATGAAAAAATATAGTCCTCTGAGGGGTATAATGTAAAAAATGTGACTTATATTTACTTAGAATTAGAGAAAATTGATGTATGAGCAAAATCAAACTGGAATCAATGATCTGAAGAGAAATTCAAAATATAATAACTGATAAATCACCAAAAGCAGAATTAAAATAATGTTTGCTGTATTATTACTTTAGTTCTTTGTAATTGCTTCTTTTGCAGAAATAGGGAAGTCCAGAGAAATAATCAGAAGGGCAATAGTACTTGCAATTATAATGCAGCAAGACTCTACCTTCTAAATTCAACTGAAGGATACACATTTCACAAGAAACAGCCTTTTAACTCAAGGCTTAAATACTGTAACATATGAAAAGACACCACACTACATACATATTCCCTATAGTGTGTAGTGTTATACACTAGAAAGAAAACCACTTCTCAATAAGGCATGGGGAGATGCTCATTTCCAGCACCAATCAACTTAAGAAGCAAATGAAACCCACATTTGGGGGGGACAGTTAAAGTTCATACATAGCATTTGTCAGTCTGTCTCCAGCATGATTCCAGCACAGCTCTGTTGCCACAGTATGTGCTGGATTGAGTGCAGCAGATTGTGAGTCTATAGGTCAGAGTATGTGCTTGAAGCATCAATAGCTACACCTGTCATTTTAGTTTTTCTGGGAAGAATATGTTATTGTTAACACTGCAACAAGCTTTAGCCACAATCTGACTTTGAGGCTGGGCACTGAATTTTGAAAGAGTCAGTTCAAATATTACCATTCACAATGAGGTGGGGGGTGTTTTCCGTAATGCCTGCTGGACATACTGCCACTAAGGTGATGTATGTAAGCTTATGTATATGTGTTTGTAGTTGGAGCTTGGCTTACGGACTTAGGTTCTTCTGTGAGACTGTAAACCACTGTTTGTAAAATGAAAAATGCAGAAAAAGGACTTGAGAAGGGAGGGAATTATTAAGGAACTCATTGTTCAGCCAAAATTACAGAAAATATTACTGGCTGCAATCTTATTAGTAGAGGTCATTTTCTCCTTTCAGCTTTCACAACTGTTAACTTCTCCTGGCTTATTTTCACAAACATTTTGCAGAAAGATACTTAATCTAATGAAATTGCCACCCAGTAGCTCACTTAAAACTACTCAAGCTGAACTGATGATTTAATCATTATGGTGTTTGTTGAGGATGTAAGCACCTTTGGACAAAAGGTAATGTTGGTATTTTGAGTGACTCAGAGATTAGCAAAGGTATGTACTGCTGTGCACTGGGGGATCAGTTAGCTGTGAAAAGGGCGTTTCTTGAGTTTAATGCCAAATGGACGTCACACATTTGCATGCAAAGCTTTGCATGTTTTACTTCACAGAATAATTGGCAGAATTGCCAGGCAGTTCCAGCCTTACACTAGAAAGAATAAAAGTAAGCATGCAATATGAATTTTGTTTTTGTAAAGTACAGGATGTGTTTCTGCATGTCAGGATATGGGACACTTAGTGGGTAACAGTCTAACTTGCAAACAAACATGTATTAATAAATGACTTGTTAAACCTAAAAGACTATGCTAATACAGAAGTATTTCTTGCCTCAAATGGATTTGTGTACACACATGATATATCCATGAACTACCCAGAAAGAAACAGAGGTAGAGCACAGACCATTTCACTTCAGCAGTATAGATGCAGTTATGAGGATTAGGAGACAGTCTGTATTGGACAACAGAAGCTGAAGGCTTTCTTGATGCATTGATATCAGGTATGATTCTAATGGAAAATAGGATCAAACACCAGGAAAATTATTGAGCTCTGACACCAGTGCAGTTACAGTGCCTGAGAAGTAATTCTCGTGACTCACCCTGCCTGTCAGAGAGCTGCTGTGTCCCACTGCATTTCTCCATCCTCACCCATCTCCCCGAGGAGGGGTGATGATACCAAAACAGCCTCTCAGCTGGCAGCAGGCCATGTTTCCCCTGCCTCTGCAGAACTGATGGCAGCAGAGTTCCAGCGGTGCCAGAGCAGACGGGGCTGATGGCTCCCGGGAGGCAGCAGGGACCAGCAAGCAGCAGTGCTGGAACTGAACCTTTACCATTGGTTTGGGGAAAAGAACCAGGGCTCTCAGTCCCACAAGCTCTGCTTTGCCATGGGGCATTCCTTTACCAGATGGTGAAATCCACAGGGACAGGCTTTAGCTTTCCACCAAAATTGGATAAGCTCAAAAGCAATGAACTTGTCAGAGGAAAAATAAATCCAGGGCACTCCTTTCAAAAAGCCCCGCCTTTCACTGACTTCCTGTCTGAAAACATTACTGATATCACTTGCTGTGGTACTTAGACAATTTTGGAGGCACAGGACTGGCTGAGGATCAAAAGTTGGACACATCCATGCAGCTCTTATGCTCTGCATGAGTGGGTGCTGCCACACCTGCTGTTTTGCTGAATTATTCATCTCTCTGTGCTAGCAGAAAGGCAAAAGTCAACACCTCCTGAACTTAGGGAATAGACACAATAAATGAAAAATAAATTCTATAGCTTTTATGCAGCCTGTTCTACCTTTCCTCAGGAAGTGTACAAAAGAATCAATTGTTTTGCAAATCAGTGCTTACACTTGCAGATGTGGAAAGAGGCACTTAGTGGTTCCTGAAAAGCATGAAGCCCTAACAATGTGCTCCAGAAAGCTCTCAGACACTTAAGTATTAATACAGACTTTCTCTCTACTGATTCTTTGCTCAATTATAAACTATATTTGATGGGCCAGTCCTTTGTGGAACTGGCCTAAGATCTCCATGCTAACAGAGCCTTTTGAACATTTTGTATTATTAACACATGAAATTCTACACCCATTCTTTTTAGAGCAAAGCATCTAGAAATTCAGCTTGTTTCAGATCTTCCTGTCACCTGCAGTATCCTTTTCTTTAAAATGTACTTCAGCATCTGTGGGCTGGAAACATGTTTTTTAAACTATCCCCAGATGTCACCACAGTGATCAAAAATACCTTCTCTTGAAGGCATTTTTCTCAAATACCTGTTTCACAAACCCTTAGGCTGACTTTTTTTCTGCATGTGTAACAAGACAGCAGCAGATGTTGCAAAAAACAATATACTTTATTTCTAAGTCTATTTATATATAGTTCTCATTTCTAAGACTCTATTTCTTTTAGTATGTCCAAAAAATTTAGTATAGTGGTATGTCAGTTTAAGTGTATCAAATGGCTTTGACATTGAAAAGAAATGTTGAAAAAAATCAGTTTTGAAATGTGCCAACTTCCAGACTCAACTTTAGCTTAATGAGACACAAACTATTATTAAGGTTACTAATTAAAAAAAAATATTTAGATGCAAGTTCTCAAGGATTTTGTCTCATTTTGCTATCAAGTGGAAGAAATGAAGGCTAGATCCTACCCTGAAAATTACAGAAATGCTGGGTTGTATTGAGACTCATTGGTCTCATATACTGTCAGGTCTGGAACTAGAAAACTTGCTTTCAAATCCTGTCCTAAATTTGAGTGATGGCAGGTCAGGTATGGTTCTTGATGAGGTGCAGAGTTTGCTCTGATTACCTCAGTAATTACTTTTTAATATTATTAAACTTCTTACAGGAAGTAATTTCTCTCCTGATTGATCCACAAAACTCAGGTCAAAGGCCATCTAATTATAAAAAGTTACAGATCCATCTTCTTCATTTGAAAATACCTCTTGGTCAAGAGCTGAAGCAAAGTTCATAATCACTGCAACTCTCAGAGCATTCTAAATCAGTTGAAAGAAAAATATAGATAAATAATTTATTTGCTGATAAAATAGCAGAAAGAAATCCTTCCCTTACTGCAAAACCAAAGGAAGTTCCACTTTTTGAGGCCTTGGTTATGAATATAAGATAACAGACCATAGAAATGATTTCAGTTATGCTTTAACAGTGGTTAATAAATCAAGATTGCATATTAAAGTATACATTGACATTCTAAACATTAGTGTAATATTTAATTAAGCAAACTACTACTTTGATCTCCATATTTCTGAGCAGGTCCAAAGTCTGTTCTACTACTAGTGAAATCATCATAGAGCTGAACCAATAGTTTCTTCCCTCAAACTGTGTAGGAAATACAGTGAGCAAAAGACATTGGGAAGAAAAATTGTGGACAAATTGAGGTTAAATGATTTATGGATCATGATTTTCTTTTATCTTGCAGTGTTGGTTAGCTAAATAACTTGCTGCAGATCTGTTAGAGGCTACTGGTCAGGCAGAAATACACATGCTGCCATCGGGCCAGTTTGGAATCCATGAACCCAGTCTACATTAACTGCTTCCCTATAACATATAAATGTTTTATTCTTGCAGTACATAAAATAATATTTCTAAATGGATTACCAATAATGATGCACCAAAATGTAGCTGTGTGTAGCAGCTGGGCCCAACTGACAACAGTGTTAGCATAAGTGCATGAACTTCAGTGAACCCTGTCAGATAAGGGAATACTTCAGCTGTAAGACAGAGGAGTAACTTTGGCATAGCAAACTGTTGAAGTCAGATGAACCAATGAATAGAAATGATATTGCAAGATACCTTACAGATGCCCTGCCATCTGCAAGGACACCTTCCACTAGACCAGGCTGCTCAAAGCCCCACCCAGCCGTGTCTTGAGCACTTCCAGGGATGGGACATCCACAAATTCTCTGGGCAATCTGTTCCAGTGTTTCACAACCCCCACAATAAAGCATTTCTTCCTAATTTATAAACCTACACTCTTTGAATGTAAAGCCATTACCTTTGTCCTGTCATTAGAGGCTCTTGTAAAAAGTGCCTTTGCAGCTCTCTCGTAAGCCCCCTTTAGGTGTTGGAAGGGGCTCTAAGGTCTCCACTGAGCCTTCTTTTCTCCAGACTGAAGAACCCCAACTCTCTCAGCCTGTCCTCAGAGAAGAGGGCTCCTGCCCCTGGTCATGGCCCACTTCTGGACCCACTCCAACTCCATAGGTTGCAGAGCTGGACACAGAACTCCAGGTGGGCTCACATGAGAGCAGAGTAGAAGGGGCAGGACGCCCTCCCTCACCCTATTGCCCACATTGCTTTTGATGCAGCCCAGGAGGTGGCCGGCTTGCTGGGTTGCAAGTGCACAGTGACAGGTCATGTCAAGCTTCTCATCAAAGCAACACCCTCAAGTCCTTTTCCTCAGAGCTGTTCTCCATTCTCTTCCTCTTTTATAACTGGGGATATTCCTCGGAGACAGATCCCTGCTAAGCCCCCAGCTTTTGGACACTGTTGTCTCCTTCCATGGAGCAAGAAAATGGCATTAATTTGTAAAAAATGTATACATCTGTGATTGAAAGTGTTTTGGTATCCAAGTCCATTTAGCCTGAGCAGTGATTTGGTCCTGAACTGTTACACTGTGGGTAAGTAAGTCAGACCTCCCCCAGTCAGCTGTTTGCTTCATGTGTATTTAGCCAAGCCCTAAAAATAGAAGCTCTCTGTTTTCAGTGATCTAGTTCAGTAACTGAAATGAATGTAAAATTGACAGGTAAGACATATGAAAACAAAATTAATATATTTTAAGAGAAATACATTTTAAGAGAAAACTTAAATAGATATTTTTTAAACCAGTTTGTGACTGGGCAATGATAATGTATGATGTGAAGTACAAGGATTTGTAAGAAATCACTTTCTTTTCACTAACATTACCACACTAATATATTTAACATAGACATTTACATGCTTTGCATTTTAAGTGCCTCTGAAATTCAAGCACCAAGCCTGCACATTTCAGCAGCACCATCAGATGTAATGAGTTATGGTACTATCGGCATGTTGATAAGCTATAGCCCAAAGAAGAACAAGAAGGAAGTATAAAAAATATGGCCAGAGGATGGGATAAAATTATCAGCGAGTGTGTTTTCCTGTTTGGTTTTAATCTACATTTAATTAAATTCTTATCTTCTGTGTACTTATGGTCGCATTTGAATGGCGAGACTGCATTCATTATGAATGGTAAAACTTAACTCGGAGAACATTTCATGTGGCTTCTTTAAAAAAAGGAAAAGGAAAAATACTGTCTTTATTCTTTACACTTAGGTCTTTTTAAAGAAGGGTTAAGTTACTTTAGGCTCAAATGCTGTTCTGCACTTAACCTTTAGGTTAACTGATTTCTAAACTTGCTCTTTAATATTTTTTTAAAAAATAAATAATTTGGAAATGTTAATATCAAAATTTTGGTTGAATATAGTCAGGAATGGGGGAGTAATATAAAACATGTTAAAGTGTTTCCTTCCTTCTTAAAACCAGAAAATGCTAAGAGGAAATTTCCACTGCTAACAACAAATATGTGTGTTGGGCTGCATTCAGAATTACTTATAGCCATCAATTTCCCTGAAATTAAAAAGACATTAAAAAAATTCTTAACAATGACTTTTGAGAATCTTAGTTTGTATTATTGTCTTTTTCTCTGTTTTACAGATCACTAGGCTGACCATACAGTCCTCCTTTGGCAAAACCCAGCTCTCATGTTGTGTAAATGAGAAGGGCAGAATTGGGTACTTTGTTTTACTTATTAGTTTCAAAGGTATTGTGGGGGGCAGAGGACAAGTGAGATCAGAAATGATACTACCAGCACAAAAATAATATCTAGGCTAAATTATTAAAAGATATAACAAAGTGAAACAAAATGGAAAGCCTTCTGTGTGTCCTTATCAGTCACTACAGCAACTACTACACCATATATATTTTAAAACATTCCATTTATCTATCGAGGAGATGCTATCTGGCAATGCAAAATCATATGACACAGTGTCAGAAATATCCCTGTGACTTTTATATTGCATACATTTATTTTTTTTCTTTGAAAGGCCTATCCCTATGACACTTTAAAGGCATCTTTAAATGAGAGGTATGATGCATTCACACAAACCCAAGCCCTACCAAAATGAAACCACCTCCAATTAAACATATTCCTGCAGTAGTGAATACTCATTTTCCTGAACTAACCTCCACAAAAGCCCTTGAAAACCGATCAGCTTTGAAGTGAGGGTTGATAATTAACAAATATCGGGAGCTACTGCAGGTAGAACATTTCAGGGTCAAAAGTTCTACTAGGAAAATGAAAACATTGGCACCAGAAAGTAATTGTTTTCTTGCTCATTTGGTTATTGATTTTCAACTCCCACTTCTCCTAGAAGTTTGAATTTTACATATCTTTCCTTCATCCTTATCCCATTCTAGCATTATGCTACTAATAATGGAAAAAGGGAAGGGGGAAAGGCAGAAAGGAAAGGCATGGGAGAAATTTAAAAACTGTTACCTGTATAGATTTTGTTCAATGTCAGTTTAGAGCCCCCTGGATCTAAGTTGTGCTATCAATGGTGAGTTTTTGCTGAAGTGCCAGCCGAGGTCTGAGTCAGCTGACAGCTTTACTCTGCAGTTTCTCATACAACATATTGCCATGCTGTGATTGTTCAGGTTTAGAAACAGAAGTAACTCTAGTAAAGTCCTCATACAAGAGAAAATGTTGCAATCATTTCACTAGGAAAATACAATAAAGCAAAATTAAAAGCTCCCTCACTCCAGCATCGACTATTAAGCTTTAATAAAGATTCTGAGATTGATAACTGAGCCATATATCTTCTGTCATCATTGCTGGGAAAAATGTTATTGTCATTTCTTTCACCTGTATCCAGTTGTATATTTGATGTTACCAGAATCTGCCTTCCTTAAGAGTTTGCCAGCTAATTCACAACTAAGCCACAATTTAAGCTGAAGTAAATCACTTCACCGCATCTGTCGGATCAGTTTGGAGAGACAACACAGTCCTGGCTTAATCCTTTAAACACTGAGATGTGTAACTATGACACTAAAAGAAGGGAAGGTGGCTGTCCCACATTTCCTCTTCTTATTCAGATCTGAGGTAAACTGAATCACACTCTCAAACATCTGTCTCTGCAACAGGATTATCAGAGTCCAGCTGACACTGATCCCAATTTAAGTGCCTCAGATACATGCCTAAATTTAGGGGGGATCTGGGCCATAGAGCATGGCACAGTTGCCATTCAGGAGAGATCACAGAACACTTTTTTCCCCTGTCTGTTCAGATGGCACTGTGTCCTTCTGCAGGGGAGAGGTGAAGCAGTTTGGGAGACACAGCAAAAGGGTACAAGAAAAAAATACCCTTTCCATCATTACTCTTGGATTTAGGAACATATTAATGTGGTCACCTTCCTATGCATTTCATGTAATTTCCAAGACGCTCTTGTGGTCTAGTGTGAGAGCTCTGGGAAGATGTGCTGCCAAAACCTGCTAAAAACATGATTTGCAACACAGCCTGTAAATCTATTTTATTGGTATTAGCTGTGTTAGGATAAAAATACCAACTCATCTTGGAAAAAAAATAGGTATATATAGCCAGCTAATCAATTGCATAACTTTTCTAAAAATGTCTTCAGCATGATGACATTAGGCAACTGTGAACCTGTTAGCTTCCAGCTCTGCTGTCAGTGCTATGATATAATGAATGCCAGCATGGTGTTCCATCAGCTCCTGCCACCTGCTCTGCTTTGGAAAAAGAAGTCTCTTTTTTTGGCAGTCATAAGATATCATACCCAGTGCCCACTGGCAAGAACAATGACTTTTTGCCATGGTCTCCTTCACTTAAGAAAGCCTCAAAATAGGCCTGGTGGAGAGGAAAGTTAAAAGTGCTGAAGGGCAGGGGTAGAGGACCTTAAATGGGACAGGTATAGTAGCAGCCCCTGGACATGAGGGTGCTCAGGGTGATGGCTGATCCAGAGAATGATCCATCTACCTCACTGCTCACAGAGGACTACTCCCCTGGCTCTGAGTGGGTCTCCAGTAAACTGCAGACTTACTCTAGGCAGAAAAGGAACTCCCATTTTGCACCAGTTCAGTGCCTGGATGGGGGCTCCAACTTCTTCTTATCTCTCTGCAAATCCATCTGTGTGTGTGTAGGACAGCACTGTGTCCCTGGACTCACCCAGATGAAGTCACCAAGGCAAACTGAGGCATGCAGGAAGCCATCTCTATCTCTGACACTGCTCTGTGCTACAGGCACTGCACAAAGGCAGGGATGTGGCCCAGAGGGCAGGGAAAAAGAATAACCTTACTTCTCTCTTCCCTGCTTTGCTGACTAGACTTACCTGACTGGTAGGATTCATACTTTGTCTCAGCCCTAAGATGCAGAGAAACTGAATTTACTCAACTGAGAGGGTTATCTGTTGATTAATGAAAGCCCAGTGTGATGGAATATTGTCCTAATCACATTGTACACTGACCAAATACTGCTATAAATGAAGGGGAAAGAGCATTTGCTTTCTTAATGGCTACAGCAACTGGGCTTTAGATTGGCAATTTTAGCAGTATTATGCTAGACTAACATACATGGATCTACCATAAGCCTAATGCACTGATTTTAATAGGTAATGCCAGCATTAAATGCTGCTCTATATTGGGACAAGCCTGTTGTATTTATGTTTTTCTAATGTGCACAGCATTTACATGAACTGCATTTTTACTTCACAGGGAGTAAGAGATGCAGATTTGCACAGTGGACTTTGGAGTGTACATATAGAGAAAAACAAAAAGAGAAATTATACTATTCATACTGCTCGTGAACAAAAGCAGGACCACAAGTCATGAAAAGTGAAGCAGTGAGTTATGACAAACCTGCCCTCACAAGACAACAGTGATGATAAAGAATACAAGCCCAGACACATACCACATTCTGTAATTCCTTGCAAACTCTAAGCCTGCAGTTTGTTTTGACGCAAGCCTTGACTTCTGCAGCCAAAAAAATCCAACTTTCTATTGTATTAAAGTAAAATAGAAACAACTGATGTTCCATTTATTTTATCTAGTGTTCAAATGATTGCAAAACTGTGACAGAAGTTGCTGCATAAAGAAACACCATTTCTTTTAGTATAGACTGCCATTAAGACTGGTTTTTTTAATGTCAGATTTCTGTATTTCATAGGCTTTTGGGTGAGGGGGGAAATGTTCTTTGAATTATAAGGCTGAGACTTTTACTCTGTTTATGACTCTCATAAGAAAAATGTTTTAAAATACTCAAACAAAAACCAGTGCCACATGCTACTGAGACCTGGTGAAATCAACCACTGACAGCATCCCACAATGGTCCTGGTATTACTGCTTTTTATGATTGCTGTCTTATTCAGCACTGTCACCATTTTAGCACATCTGATTATGACTCTTTCTAATAGGAATCATCAACCTGGAATCAAGCTGACAAGGTTTTGTGAGGCTGTCTTTTTCATTGCCAAGGATTCATCTTGTTCACAGATCTTTATGTTTTTTAATTTAAAAAGCATTAACTAACACATCTGAATGGTTTATGTTTATGCACTAAAGCATGTGAATTATTTCTGACAATTGTTAGCCTCCTGCTTAATATCTAGAACATAAATAAAAGTTGCCTTATTTAACTTTGAATTAATTTATCTGTAAAGAACAGATCCTGCTTTTCTCCCCAGTCTCACCAAGTTAAATTTCTGTGTTGGAGCAAGGCGTGCTCAGGTGTCAGAATGCCAAACTGTAATGAACCACAATGATGACTTAACTCTTCCACAGATACACATTCACATACTGGATATTGGCAAGTTCTTCCCATCACAAATTTTACTACAAAAAATGCTTTTCTTAAAGAAAAAACAATAAAAGAAAACCTATGTCAATAGTAAACATGAAAAGTCTATAAATGTATTTGCTTCTATTCTCCTTTGGTGGTTGAGGCCAGGTCATCTCCTGGCAGGTCTCCAGGAATGCACAGTCCCTGGGCACAGAGCCACCTGTCTGTCAGTGTCCCCACACAGCATCGAGCCCTGCAGTGGATCTGTCTCATCAGCAACTCGACCTGCTGTAGCCTGGGCAGAGCCAGATCCTATGCTGTGTGTGGACTTCTTGCACGTTGCTGGCTGAAGTGGAATGTCTCCCCCCTTTTATTTAAGGAGCTCAATAGCCTGAGCCCAGTCCAAATCACCTGGGTTTCACACTGAAGACTGAAGGCAGCTCTTCAGGCACACAGGACTTCCAGTAAGTGGGTTAAACCCTTCCTGGAGGCAAATCTGAGACACAAAGCCAACTCCCACAGGTGAACCGGGCGAATACCATCCTTCCCACACCTTGCCACAAGCAGAGGCTCAGCTGCAGTCTTCAGGACAAATATGTGGCACTATTTACACTTTAAACTCTCTCCCCAGACAAATCTCATATCAAAACTACATTTAGCAGTGCAGAAATACAAGGAAGAAAACAGCAAATTAATATGCAAGGAGATGCTAGTCATATTAGTGAGCACTGGAAAGCACTTGTGGAGGGTCAAACATCAGAGTGGGATCCCACGACAAGATGCATAAGGCAGTCATTCATTCCCTCAGTTTTCTGCCAAGGCCCGTGATCTGCACCAACCACAGTTGTTTGTTCATGTATGATAGCTTCTTATCTTTTACCATGTGCAGTACCATAAATGTGCCTATTTTGGACAACATATAGTGCTTGATATTTAGTTTGTCCCAAAACTCATGGCATGGGATCATGACCTAGAATGTGCAAGGCAAATTTCTTTTCTGCTGCAGCAAAGATGCTGGGCACCACAAGTAAATCTGTAAAACTTTGTATTTTCAATCAGCTGCTTCAGGTTTGCTCCATCTGCTCTGTATCCACCACCAGAGCTGACAGAAATGTCTGGGGAAGATCTTCCTTACGTACATGAGACTCAAATGTAGCAGAAATATGGAAATCACTGCTTCTGCTAAGCAAACCTGCATGAAAACCTTTTGGATCATATGTGCCCATGGAAAGAGGGTTGGCAGGATCTACCCTACAGACAGAATTAAGACTTCATGGGAGAAATAAGTAGGTAAAACAAATTAACCTGAAAGGGCAAAAAAATATCCTTCCTTGATGCACATTTTCTAAAAGCCACAGTAAAGAACAGAGAGATGTACAGAACTGTGATTGCCTCTGCTGTTCCCAAGAAAGAAATGTAAGTCTTTAAATCTGAAAATGGCAGAAAATGGAATTTTGAGAAGATGCATTATAATTTGGGTCTATTTTTGTCTCTGAGAATGGTAGTTTTGCAACAGTGGAGCGGCAAATTAATTGTTTCCATTTGTAGTTTAAAATAGAAGGTCACACAAGGTGTACAATGCACTGATTTATTGTTCTATATAAAGTAAAAATTATGTGATAATTTAATGTAGCCTTTGAATTATGATGTCATCATATGGATAATTTATTTATTATAACAGATAAAGGGTTTATGATAGTTTTTGAATTTTATTCAAAATCATGGAATATATTTTTTATCTTAATAAGAAATGAAGAAAATTTATCCAATGCCTACGTAAAATGTTCTGATTCCTCTGAAGACATCACATCTCTGAATTTGACATTTTAAAAAGAAGAAAAGATCCTGAAATAGAGTTTGACAATTCTCAAGGTGCAGTTTTCATGATGTCACAGTCCCAACATCCAGCATTCAGCTACTCTGCAAATGTCTCATATTTAAATACTTAATCAATAATACATAACATTAAGTGGAGTAAAAATATTATTTTTTCAAACCAAAAGGATAATAATACATAAAATAGTGTAGATATAAATTATGTGAAAGATTTTATGTAAGTCTTAGAGTGATTTCTCCTGCCAACAAAAAAAAAAATAATGCAATGACATTAAATTAATGCCTAATCTAAAATCTTACAGCATTTTCTAAGTGAAATAAAAATATGTGTAAGGTTACATACCTATCTCAAATTTAACATGCCAACAGAAACTCCTTGAATTTGTTCTTGTATTTAATCTCTTCAGAGACCACTGATGTAAAATCTTAGAGCTCACATTTACTGGTTTAATATGCTCCATAAATTTTGTAGATACAACAAAACTATCTGTCTGTTAGCAAAGAAACTAGACACATTTCACAGTGGTAGCAATCATTAGAATGAAATTAGACTTGTTAGTCAATAGTATTACAGCGAGCAAATGGAGGAAGGGATCTCCCTGTCCAGTGGAGAGAAACAAAAGAAGTAAAATAAGGATGAATCACGACATGGTATCGTAGTGATGTTTTTTTAAATTCACCCCATCCTTCCACACTAAGTAGGTAGTGAAATGTGGTGTATTTCTACCACTCTCAGAAAGTGGGCTAATGCCCACAGAGTTTGCTGGACTATGCCAGGGCAAGGCAGCATCATTAGTGTGCATCCTTCCCTGACATGGCTGTTATTGTGAGCTCTGCACTGTAGTGTGGTGATGAGGTCTGTCCTTCACAGAGGCTCTGAACGT